>NC_060954.1:61533875-61552535 GCF_022045245.1 Lucilia cuprina
AGATAGATAGATAGATAGATAGATAGATAGATAGATAGATAGATAGATAGATAGATAGATAGATAGATAGATAGATAGATAGATAGATAGATAGATAGATAGATCCATTTATATTTATTCCTTTGCCCTTCAAAATATCCGTTTTCTCCTAACAATAGAGATTACATTAAATTATAAATGATTAAATCTTTGTCTATTTGTAGCTGTTTTTATTTTTATAACTTTTTTGGGTTAATGTCTGCGTGATTATTTAGCATTTTTCCGTTGTAATAAATTCTTATTCTAACAAACAATACTATTTTATAACACATTTTAAACGTCACATACAGTTTTGACTAAATATATAGCATTGTTTAAACTGAAGTCTGCTAATTATAAATAGAAGAGTCAAACTATTTTTTTTTAATTATATACAATTTTGACATTTAACTAGTGGTATCTTGTAACAATTTATTATCATTGTTACCACATAGACATATACGTATTACCTTCGCTGTACTTTTATCCCCCACTGTAAATTAATGCACAGTTCCCTATATGAGACGTGCCATTGTCTGTTATAAATTTATGTTTGCTTGTTTGTAGTGGTTAGTTATATTTTTTCGGTTAATGTTAAATTAAAACAAACATTAACAAAATATCTAATCAGTATTCCGTAAGTAGATAAAATTTATACATATTTCAGTTGTTGTTGTTTAATATTTCGCTTATGGGTGTTACAATGACTGGAAAGTACTCACACATACGTTTCGAGTTTAACATGGAAACTTAATTAATGATGTCCTGTTAGTAAAACAAAACAGTTTTTATTAGTCATTAAGACAACTCTAGACTTATAACATTCTATTCAGGGAATACAAGACTCATACTTTTGGTACCCTAAAATGCCACTCATACACATTGAAACACATACGTACATACATACACTATTATGACTACTAATCGCAATTGTAGATATTTTTATTTTGTTTTTAATGAACCAGTAAAATGTAATGAGTTTTATTTTCCATCATTAAATTTATAAATAAAATAAAAATATGTTCAACAAAAATGATGTTTAATTAGCAAAATATAGTATAGCACCTTTTATGGAAATGAAAACTATATAGTTACTTTTTTGCAAATTACTATAAGATTTCATACCCTCATGTACATATGTATAGGTATAAATTATTCATTTAAATATATTTTTAAACAAACATTTTTATAACACATATCATAAGGAAATTGATATGTTATAACTAATATTTGCTATAGAATGTTTTAATTTTGAAAATAAATATTAATTATACGTCTAGTATGACTGTGAGGAGGTACAAGCAATAAACATGACAAACGTTTATAAATAATAAATATGTACACTACAATTACTTTTTATTAAAAAAAAGAACAACAAACTGTCTGGAACTTTATAAATTAATTGTATTTATTCATATAGTAAATAATGAATATAATAATAATTATGGTAATCATGTATTAAAAACGAATTATTGAAATGAAAAAAATATAGACGGGTCATAACAGTAAAATCTTTGAAATGAGTAAAATTTAATATAATAGTAGTATTTATCAATAACATTTAGGTAAAATGCAGTTTATAATGCTTCCAGTTTATAATATTTTCTATAGTCCAATCTACAGTCAAGGCTATTTTAAAGTCTATTATATCTAACAGTCTATAGTCTAGTACGTAGTCTACTCTGTTATCTAGTTTAAAGTCTAGTCAATAGTATTTTCTATAGTCTAGTCTGTAGTCTAGTCTATAGTCTAGTCTGTAGTCTAGTCTATAGTCTAGTCTATAGTCTAGTCTGTAGTCTAGTCTGTAGTCTAGTCTATAGTCTAGTCTATAGTCTAGTCTATAGTCTAGTCTATAGTCTAGTCTATAGTCTAGTCTATAGTCTAGTCTATAGTCTAGTCTATAGTCTAATCTATAGTCTAGTCTATAGACTAGTATAAAACTAGTATATAGTCTAGGCTATTGTCTTGTCTATAGTCTAGTCTAGCCTATACTCTCGTCTATAATCAAGTTTATAGTATGATCTATAAAAATCAACTAATCAGTTATGCATTTAACAAGCTTAAGTAACAGCAATCTTCTTAAGATAAATTATGGGTAATAAGGTATTTACCTGTGTAAGTTCCTCTATACATATATGTATGTGTGAATATAAAAAAGGATAACTGTAAACGTGTGTAAGTGTAAAGGACATATTGTGTGTATAATTTTATTCAAGTGAATCTACTTATATAAGCATAAAATGTATAAATATGTATACATATACTAACATATGTATGTAGATATGTCTGCATAGATACTTATGCATTATACTAAATATAAGTACGTATGTAAAATATGATATGACGATAATATTTGTTACCTGATACAATCTCCTTTTATATTTCTTTTTGTTCACATTATTATGTTTTTCTTCTCCCTCCTATTTCCTGCCTACATTTTAATACATTTCTATACTTGTTTTTCTCTCCTTCTTCTATCAAGTAAAATACACATTTAATGTTAATTTAATGTTTTAGTTAAAACGTAATTATTTGTTAGAAAAGGGAAAAGAAGGGGTCCTGAAAAGAAAAATAAATGTTTTAACATTAAAGATTCAGTTGTTTTTAATAAGGGCTGTTTTTGTTTTTTTTCTTCCTTAACTTTTACTTCCTTTTAAGAAATGTAAGCATTTTCCTAGTAGTTTCATTTTGTTCTTTTCATGAAACATGAAAAATTGTCATTAAGAAAATATAATCAAGCGATATACATATGTATGTAAATGTATGTGTGTAAGCGTTTCTTTGGTATTTTCCGTGTCATTTTTATTTCCAAATCTTATAATTGTATTAAAATGATATTAAAATTCTCTACCAGAAAAGTGTTTAATTGGTAGTACAAAGTGTGACAGTATGTACTTTAAAGATAAAAGAAAAGGAAGTTTGTTTTTTAAGGCATACAGACAGGAAGGAAATGTAGTGATTTAAAGGAAATTCAGGCATTTTTGTATAAGATTTATAAAGATATTTGTATATTTTAGGAGAAAACATGTGTTAATTTATATTTATTTAATATAAACATAATATATAAGTATGTCATTCTGTTTGTAATATAATTGTGTAATCCTAATTATAAAGTATATGTATATATATGAATATTCAGAGAAATTATAGTTAGTCAATTTGATTTACTTAGCTATGTCCTTCGGTGGGTATGTCGAAATCAGTTTTCAGAAGATTAAGATAATTCAAATTATTGATAGTTTAGACATGCTTTGCGGGAAAATCCTTATTTAAAATTATCATAATAGGTCCATTAGTAAGGGATATATGATCAAAAGTTCAAGACAATCTTTTAACAGTTTTTTTTGTACTTTTTGTTTTTAAATATGAAAACACCAATTTAAACACCTTGTATATTGACAAAAATCTATAAAAAGGAAACTCTTTGGTGCTTTTTAAGTGAAATTTTTTGATTTTCTGAATCATTGAACCTGGATATATAAATTCATACATATATAGTATTCTGATGGAGGGAAAATTTATGAAATTAAACTAACAGTTTTGTAAATTGGAAGGTTTGTTTTAATAAAAAAACTGGTGGAACTTTTTCATCATAGAAAAAACTTGTTTGTTCTAGTTGTTTCTTTAAATAGTAAAATTGTTGAAATTCTTCAACAAATAGAAAACTGGTCGAAAATTTTCATTGATTAGAAAATGGTAAAAGCATTTTTAAAAATAGAAAACTGTTCAAAAATGAACTACAAATAGAAAGTGGTCGAAATTTTTCTATTAATAAATAATTTATTAATTTTTTTCTACGAATAGAAAACTTGTCGAAATAATATAGAAAACTGGTCAAACTTTATCGCCACAGAGAAAAACCAGTAGAAATTCGGTTGAAATCCTTCTATGCTTTTCTTTAAAGGAAAATTGTGAAACTTTATCACCGCACAGAAAACTAGTCAAAATTTTTCTATAAATAGAAAATTTGTCCAAATTCTTTTTCAAATAGAAAACTGGTCGAATTGTTTATATAACTAGTAAAATTTTCGAACATTTTCAAGAAATAGAAAACTGGCCGAAAATTTTCTTTAATTAAAAGATTTTTCGTCACGTTAAAAAATAGAAAACTGGTCAAAAATTTACTACAAATATAAAATGGTCGAATTTTTAATTAAATAATGCATAAATAATTGATTGAGTTTTCTAGAAATATTAAACATGTCGAAATTCATCTATAAATATACAGGATAGGTTAGAAGAAAACTATAATAGAGAAGACTGCTCAAAATTTATTGCCACGGAGAAAACTAGTCGAAATTGCTCTATTAGTAATAAACTGGTCGAATTTTTTCTATAAATGTTAAACTGTTTGAATTGTTCATAAAAATAATAAAATTGTCGAAATTTGTCTAAAAATAGGTAACTGGTCGAAAATTGTTTATAATTAAAAAACTGGTCGAAGTTTTTAATGAAAACAAAACTGTTCAAAAATGATCGAAATTCTTTTAGACAATTCGTGGAGTTTTTTCTACAAATAGAAAAATTTTTCAACAGATAGGAAAACTTGTAAAAATTTTTCTTTAAATAAAAAACTGGTCGAAATTTCTCATTAAAAGGGTAACTGGTCGAATATTTTCTATAGATAAGAAGTTTTGTGAAAATATTTTTATACAAAGAATAATCAACGAAATTTCTCTTCAAACATAAAACTTATAATATGTTTCTATGAATAGAAAACTGGTCGAAATTTTACTGTAAATTAACAAAACTTGTCGATTTTTTTTTATAAAATTAAATTAATCGAAAAATTTCCACAGAAAACTATAGAGCTAAAACCATTTTACAAATATATTTAATAAATCTCATAATTACACAAGTTTTTAGTCTTAAATTTCAAATAAATTTTTTTAAAAATTAAAAAAAAAAAAAATAAAATCTTATAAAAAAGAAACTGTTACTTATGTTTTAAATTCAAAATAAAAATCTTCATATATTTTAAAAATAATCCAAATATATTCCAATAACAACTGAGAACCAATAAATGGTCGCCATAGCGTCGGCGCAATAATAATGGAAACCACATTCATATGTTCACATATATTCGGTGTGTGTCAGTAGGTTACAACTCTGTTCCAATGTTTTTATACTTCTTGTGATTGTTGTTGAGGTAATAGTAAATATAGAGCAACCGGATAAAAAACACAAGAAAAAACAATAAAAACAAAAGACACGAATACTAAACATGGCCAAACAAAAACAACCACTTGCTTGATTCACATTTTTCAGCTGATGACAACGAATACGAGCCAAGAAAACAGAAAAATGAAAAAAAAACGAACAACAACTGCTGGAACTGCTAGAATAGAATATAATAAACAGACACATGCACATACAGCCTGGGAAGGCAGACCCCTGTGATTTGAACTGAGTAATGTTCAGTCAGTCAGTAGACATTTAGCCTTAGAACAGAACGGTTTAATTTATAGAATTAATCAATAGATTTTCAAACGGTCTTAAGGAAAAAACAACAACAAAACTTAAATAAAACGCCTAACGAAAGCAAAACAAAGAAGAAAAAACAATTTTATTTCTTTTTTTGTTTTGTTATTTTATTTTTTTGATTTTTATTCTACTTTGGTTACAAATTAAAAAAAAAGAAAAACACATAAACAAAACAAATTATTTATACAACAACAAAAAACTACGCTTCATAACATCCTTTTTACACTGAACGAAAAAGAAGGGCCCAATTTAAATTAAAGAAAAAAAAAAACAAAATTAAAATTTAAATCAGTAAGAGAAATTTTTGAAAAGAAAATTTGAAAGGAAAACACATTGTTTGCTGAAGAAAAAAACAAGTACAAGTAAAAATATTTAAAAAAAGCAAATTTTTTTATAAAAAAAAAGAAAAAATAAATTTTGTAAATCTTTTAAAACCACAATTTAAATTTGTATATTTTCCTGATTTCTGCTACAAGTGTATATTTGTGTGTTTACTATTTGAGTGTTTCCACTTAAAGTCAAAGTTTGTTTAAAAGTGAGTGCGTGTGCAATTGCAAAACATATCCTGCCACTTGCACCACAGGCTGCACAAGTCACAGTTATTGAATGTTTGCATGCAGGTGCGTGTTTAAATTGTAATTTTGGGTGAAACCCAAAGAGTGTGCATGTATGTGTGTTAAATTCAAGAAATGTAATATTTAATGCAAGCAAGGATATCAAGGATTACAGTGGCACAACGAAAATAAAATTAAAAAGTTTGAAAGAAAATTTGTGTAAAAAAACAAAAATTTCGTGCAAATTGTTTAAAAAGTAAATTAATGTAAAAAAGAATTCCAATTAAACAAATTGTAAATTACATTTTATAATGAAGTGAAATTAGTTGCTGAAAAAATTCTTCCTTTAACAAATATTTAAACGTGAGTTATTCTATTGTATTCTTTAAAAGAAAATTAAAATTAATGTTTTGTAAATATTATAATTATTTAAAAGTAAATTTTATTCTATTCTGGGAACTTTCTTTCTAGAGTTGTAGAGAAAGTAGTAGTAATTAGAAACAATTTAAAATAATTTTGAAAACCTAAAGTTTTTTTATAATTTTTTTTCAATATCTTCTTTGGATGTAAAAAATTTTAGTTTTTTTTAATTTGTATGAATTGTAAGAAAACTTGTAAGGTTCTTAGAAAAAAATACATCATACTTAGCTTCCGAAATTTTATCTTCTGGTTGTGTACGTTAAAGTTACTTCTGGATGACTGTTGAAAGATTTTATACTTTAAAAAATGTTAGGTTGTCTTTTAGAACTACTTCTATAAGTTTCACAAAGATATTTCTTCTATTAGTTATGACAGCTTTATGATATCCTTATCATGTATGATACTTCAGATTACCTTTTAGAAGTTTCATCTACATGTCTCTTTTAATCCCTTGAATTTTAAGTTGTTACAAAACTACTAATGATATACTCCACGTATTATTTTCGAAGTGCTTTACAGATTCCGGTTAAGTATAGGTACAGTTTGCTTAATCACTTAAACTGTCTATCCTCTGTCCATTGCTTCCCTGCTCTTAACTTCCCAGATGAAAAAATATAACTTCCGTTTATAACCGGAAAGCTGAAGTACAAATCCATTAAATAATCTAAAGATTTTGTTTTTACTATGGTAAATGTGGGTTTTCTCTGAACAGACAAGGAAGGAAAAGTTAATACTTAATATCATTTGTAAATTTATATACAAATATACCTTGCATCCATCATCATGATACTCATTTATCCGATAAACTCATTCTAGGTATACGAGCTGGAAATCTCCGAATGCCCCACTATTTCTTTATTATATAAACATACATTCAACATTTTCCAACGCTTAGCAACTTCCACTGTCACATCACTGTGACTGAGGAGGGATTTTTTCCAAAAGAATTCCGAGGGAACCTCAACCTCAAACTCAATCAAAAATTTAAAAAAGTGGAAAAAAGTCAAAAACTCTAAAATAGTCGGAACAATTCGACTAGAGGTGTATTTAGTACTTATTTAATTGCCTACTTATAAGCGAGCATGGCAAGTACTTTCCTCAAATGTCATCACAGTTTTAAAATAATAACTAAAATTTAAGGTTTTGCTTAGTTTTTACCAATTTTAAAGCTTTTTACTAGGGTTCTATAAATCGTCTTTCGAATAATCGAATCGACTTTTTGTCGAAAAAAGACGTAAAGTCGAAGTCGACTATTTTGTTCTAAAAAAGTCAACAACTCGACTATCGTCTATGAAAAAAGGTGAAAAGTCGACTTTGTAAATAAATGTCGAAAAATAGTCGAAAAAAGTCGAAGGGTAGAAAAGTAGGAAAAAGTCGAAAATAGTGAAAAAGTCGAAGAGTCAAAAAAATTCGAAAAGTCGGAAAAAGTAGAAAAAAGTCAAAAAGCAGGAATAAGTAAAAAAAATCGAAAAGTCGACTATTTATAAAATACTAAAAGTCGAAAAATCGACTTTGCATAAAATGCAAAAAGTCGAAAAGTTGACTTTTAACTAAATGCAAAAAGTCGACTATTTCGTTTCAACTATAGAACATTTTACCGTCATCTTTTAAATGTCTAGAAACGGTTGGATTTTTTAAATTATTTTTAAATAATATACGCAATGTGTAATTACAAATCTGCAATTAATAATACTCATACGCACCGTTGGTCGAAAAAACTGTCTTATGAAAATCTAATAGAAAAATATTTGGCTCTAAGTTTGTTTACTAAATAAAAGATTAATTTGTAAGATATTCATTTTCTTTGCACAAACATTTTAGAAGACTCGTTAAGTTAACTAAGTAACAAAAAAAATCGAATAATCATTTTTGTAAATACAGTTAAAAAAGTGAAAACAAGGCCGGAAAAGCAAAACAATTATTATAAACAAATTCTGTAATAATTTGTTTGTTACAGACGGACATAACAAGTCACTTTGTTTATCTATTTGTAATATCCGTACAATTTTTCGATCTTATGAAATATGTATTATGAATATGAATAGTGATGTCCATCTGTCTGTTCTGATGTTCATTGATACAAATTTTAAATTTAAAACTATGTTTGTCTTAAGGTATGGAAAAATATATGTCTAAGATACTCATAGGGTATGACATTTATTAGGATGTATGTATTAATAACCCAGCAAACAATTAAATTATTGATTTTTGTTAAAAAGTCTATGTAGTACTTTTCTTAGATGGGTTACAATTGCCAAGACATTTTTTGAAAATGTATTAAAAATATGTAGTATTAACAAGTTGTTTGCTGGGTTGCATCAAGTACAACAATATTAAATGTTAAGAATTTTGGTCTTGTTTATAAACCTGATTAATAATATTAGTTTTTTATGTATTGGTATTGTAGTGCCAGTCTATAAACATTGAATATGTATATTTAACAATAAAATAAATTTACTACAATTTTTCATTTTGATTATTTCCTTTTTTTCGGGAAAGAAAATAAATTAGTATTACTGCTCATTGGTGTTGTCCCCAATTTTCAACAATCACATTAATATGTAATACGTACACGCAGAGATTGAGTAACACTAATCATAATTTAATAATTTTTAGTAATTTTAATGGCATATAGAGTTTTCCTAATGAAAGTATGAGAAATGAATTAAGTAAACAATTTTTTGAATTATGATTTTAATTATATATTTGTTGTGATGATTAAATTATTTCGTAAATTCAATATGTACCCTAATCATATAATTTCTTACAGTGTACTTATCATCTACATACTACAGCAACAAGAAATGAAGTAAAACGTAAATAAAATAAAAAAAATTACATTTATATTTGATGAACAAATAAAAATATTGGTTACTTTATGAATAATAAATGTAATCAGTTAAAATGTAACCGAAAGGAAACATAAACTAAAATGCAAAATGAACATGAGACCAACAACTAACAAAGAAATAAAATTGTGCAACAATAGAGTAATAGAGAAGGAAATAAATAAAATTTTTTTAAAAATAAAAACTAAATGGAAAAATTTTGTTAAATAGTTAGTGGCTTTATGATTTCATTAATAGTTAAAGTTAAACATGCAGCATGCCATTGCATGCTTTTAAAAATTTATGTTAAAACGAAATTGAAAAAAAAAATTAAAAAATAAATTACAAAAAAAAAAACTTGTTATAAGCAATTTTTTTAAATATTTGCATGCACTTTAATGAGCTTAATAAAATTAGGTGGGTCATTATTTGTGTGAGAAAAAATTTAACATTTTTGAAATTTATCATCTGAAATTTAAACTTAAATGATAATTTTGTTTTGTGTTTTTTTTAAATTTTAGATAATTTTTAATTTAATTAAACTTAAAAACAATTTGAAATGAATGGGGTCATCCTAGTAAATAAGCATATATGCTCAAGTTATATTTAACTTAAAAGTGTGTTAAAATCATTATTTAAGCAGCATGTATTTCTAAAACATAATCTTGTTAAAAAATCTTAATTCTTGGTATGATTCCAATTTTCAAGAGAATTTTAAATAAATTTATTACATATTTCCATATAAGATATCTCTTTAATTTGCAAATGTTGTACAAAAGTCGGAATTATATGTATAACTACATTTGTATTAATAATGGGGCGTATGATTATTATTTATTGAATGCATAATGTAATACAGAGCGTATGAGTAATACCTATTTCAAAATTATTAAATCAATTGACTTTTTATAGAAATTGGAAAGAATTCAACTACAACTATTTTGTTTTTACATTGTCGGTAAATCAACCATTTTTTAAGGAAAATAGGTACTACTTGTTCATAACTTTGGCGAAAAGTGGACTTAAATTTATTTGGTTCGAACGGTCACAGTTAAGGCTTTTATACCCTACACCACTTAAGTGGTAGTTTAGTACAAACTCAATATACCCTGAGTTTGTACTAATGTTTGTAACGCACAATAATATTGGTCCTATACCCACCTTAAAGTATACCAATCGGCTCAGAATCATTTTCTGAGTCGATTTAGCTATGTCCGTCTGTCCGTCCGTCAAACTACAGGCCGCAATTTTGAGGATAATTCAATGAAATTTGGTACATAATCTTCTATCGTTCCAGGGACGAACCCTATTGAAAATGGTTAAGATCGGTCCATTATTTCACATAGCCCCCATACAACTGTACCCCCGAATATGGTTGTAAACCTTGTAATCAAACTACAGGCCGCAATTTTAAAGATAATTCAATGAAATTTGGCACACGTTTTTTTATGGTACTATAGACGAAGCCTATTGAAAATCATTAATCGGTCCATTATTTCACCTAGGACCCATGGAACTGAACCCGCCAAAGAGGTTCATAATTTCATAATTTGGTTTAATATACTCGTATCTCGACGAAAAGCTGCAAAACCAGACAGACAGACAGATAGACAGACGACAAAAATGTTGTTGTTGTTTTCAATAATTTTTTTTTGCTATGTAATGACAAAACGTTTCGATTTTAAACAAACCAAAAGATTTATTGAAGATTTATATAGAGAGGCACATACAAACATACACTAAGACACAAAGACACAAAGACAGACATATTGGCAACTTACTGAGACACACAAATACAGACAGACGGACAAAGCTTAACTTCTAAGCTATCTTTAACGATCCATAATTTATATGGATTTTATATAGTCGGAAATATATATTGAGAAAATTTTAAACACATAAAAACTTTTGATCAAAACACCACCAAAAAAACATAGAAACATAAAAATATGTATTATTTATCATAAAACACATGAAAGCAATTATAATCATTTTACTAAATAAACCAAAAAAAAAATTCTGAAAACAACTAAAATAAAACTCCCCTAAATAAAATATGATTTAATAGATAAAATCGACATTAAAATTATGAAAACCTAATGAAAAACGAAAAAAAAAAACAATTTGTTGATTTAACATACATTTGCCAAAGATAAAATGCACAAAAAAAATTTTTAACTGAATAAATAAAATAAACATAAATAATAAATTAATAGACAAAATGAAAAAAATAGAAATAAAAAAATACACATAAAAATATACTCACGTATAAATATTTAAAAAAAAATAAATTTCTATTTCGAATACTTTGTCAACAGCAGCATCGTCAGGCCACTAAAAAATATATGACACATCTAAAGCAAAATACTAGAGAGAAATAAAGAAATATATCGGACAAATTTTTAAATACTTAAACAAAATTTATACATATATAACAATACTTTTCAGCTGTTTGACAAAGATCAAGCACGCGTTCAATATTCAGATCTAAACGACCAACAACCAAAGACTCTGACCGATTGTAGGAAATTTAGACTCATATAGAACCATTAAATAATTATTGTATTTGATTTTTTTGCTAATATATTTTTGATTTTTTTTCTTCTTTAATGACAATTCGTTTGTTGAGTTGTATTTTTAAAGAAAAACCATTTCCATATAAAAAATCCATAAAAAAAATTTTAACAACATATGCTCGCTTTTTTAATTAACAGAAATTAATATTAAGAAAAAACAATAGTACAATTGATACAACATTTGTAAATTTTTTTACAATAAAATCACTTGTTTGAGTGTTTTATTGAAGCCAATTAAATATAAACAATTTTCACAGCAACAGTTTGTTTAATAAATTGGAAAAATTATTTACTATTTACAATTGCAAAATAGAAGTATTTTATTTTCTTGTTAAATACTTGAAACCGATTCTATGGAAAAGTGAAATGGAAAATATCGAATTATTGCAAATAATTTTTGTTATGAAAAAAAATCATTGCAGTCATCTTAAGACGTTTTTTTTATAAAAGAGAGAGAGAGACTAATGAGCAGACCAACTAATGGTTTAATGGATAGATTAGTTAATCGAATATTTAATCGAATTAGTTAATATACTAATCAGTAGACTAGAAAGGTGGTCAAAATAAATTCATAGGCTACAGGGGCTAGTCGATAATCAAAAGACAAGTCATTAGTCCCTAAATAGTCAATACAATAGTCATTTCAATAGTGAATAGACTAATTTATAAACTAGTACATAGACTTGTTAATAGACTGGTCATTAGTCTAGGAAACATATTAATCAATAGGCTAGTCAATAGACTAGTCTATAGAGTAGTTCATAATCTAGTTCATAGAATAGTTCATAGGATAGCCAATAGACTAATTCATAGACTAGTCCATAGACTAGTCAATACACCAGTTAATAGACTAGTCCATACTCTACTACAAAGACTAGTCAGTAGAATAGTCCATAGACTAGTTCATTACACTATTGCATAGAATAGTCCATACACTAGTCAATAGCCTAGTTCATAGACTACTCCAAAGACTAGTCAGTAGAATAGTTCATAGACTAGTAAATAGACTAGTCCATAAACTAGTCAATAGACCAGATCATAGACTTATCCATAGAATAGCTCATAGACTAGTCCACAGACCAGTCAGTAGAATAGTCCATAGACTAGCCACTTGAATAGTGAATAGACTAGTCTATAAAAAAGTTCATAGACTAGTTAATAGACTGGTCATTAGTCTAGTAAACATATTAGGCTAGTCGATAGAGTCTATAAACTAGTTTACAGCTTAGTCCTTAGACTACTCCATAGACTAGTCCATAGACTACTCCATAGACTAGTCTATAGATTAGTCCATAGACTACTTCATAAACTAGTATATAACCTAGTTCATAGACTACTCCAAAGACTAGTCAGCAGAATAGTCCAAAGACTAGTCAGTAGAATAGTCCAAAGACTAGTCAGAAGAATAGTCCAAAGACTAGTCAGTAGAATAATCCATAGACTAGTAAAAAGACTAGTCCATAAACTGGTCAATAGACCAGTACATAAACTATGCCATGGAATAGCTCATAGACTAGTCCACAGACCAGTCAGTAGAATAGTCCATAAATCATAGGCTAGCCAATAGACTAATTCATAGACTACTCCATAGACTAGTCTATAGCTTAGTTCATTGGCTAGTCCATAGACTAGTCTATAGAGTAGTCCATAGAATAGTCCATAGTCCTAAGAACAAACCATAGACTTGTTTATTCTACATAGACTGGTAAATATACTACTCCATAGAATATTTCATAGACTAGTCCATAGACTACATATGTACATATTAAATTCATAAATTTATGATTCTTTGATTTTTATGCTATTTCGTTTATTATTTATTTAGTTTGATTTCCTGGACATTTTGAGGTCAATATAAATATGTACGAATGACTAAACAACTAGTAAACAAAAAGAAAACTAAAAGAAAATATGAAAGATTAATTTGATGGAAATAATTAAACAAATTAGTTTTAGTATTTAGTTTCACACTAATATTATGTTTAACTAAATGTGCTTGCGGCCATTAAGTTTAGTTGTTGTAGGTGAAGGAAAAGGTGTTGGTAGGAAATGTTTTTTTTTTTTTTTTTTTTACAAATATTAACAAAATATGTTATTGATTTTTAATAACAGAAGTTGATACAAAATAAGTAGGTACATGCATAAAATAGATTTATAATAAACAGGTGAAAAAAAGTTCCTTTAGATTATAATTAATGTCAGAAAATATTTTGTGTTTTTTTTTTAGATTATTATTTGTTCATGTCACTTTATACAGTGAGTGTTAATTTAATAAAGACAACATCAATCTTAATTTCGAATAATAATTTACATGATTTATTAAAAATATATTTTGTTGATGTTTTAATGAGTTTATAGTTTACCTTGTTACTCACTGTATATTTATTTATTTATGTATAATATTCTCTAATAAATATTATTTCCACTAAGAAAAATTAACAATGTTTTCATCTTAAAAGTTTAATAAAATCATCAATAAAGATTTGATGTTACTTATACTGGGTATTATAGAGATCTATTTATTAAAATCCCATATTTCAATTTAAATTCAGTAGAGATTTACTCAAGCTCGCATAACTATTACTTAGCATAAATACACATTTTTTAATGTGATAATTTACTAGTGGTCGCCATGAAATTTTTGAAAAAAAACTTTAGCAAACCTTACAACTTTAAGGCAGACATTAAATTACACGTTAAATTTTTAGACAGCCAAACCAAAAATTGTTTAATAGACATTAATTCAATGAATCTTAAATTCTTTATATATTTGTTGGCAATAAATATGCTAATGAAGACAAGAATGTTTTCGTTAAAATAACATTTTTTGCTTCTTCTTCTAAGACAATTTGCTTGTCCGCAACATTTGTAAGCCTCAAAATGTTACTGCAAAAAAAAAAAAAAAAATGAAAATAAAAAATTATATTAAATGTTTATTAAGCATTTAAGAAGATGACAATGATAATGTTGACTATAAAAATGTGAAGAAATGTTTTTTTCCACAACAAATTACAGACATATTGGCTGCTCGAGCTTGAGTCTGCGAAAACTTTTTATACGCAAGAGCCTTTAGAAGTTTGTACTTGTTAAGTTAAGAGGAATGTTGGGAAAAATGGAGTTCAAAGATGTTTTTTTAATTATGTAGTATTTGATTCCCTACATTCTGATGATGAACTATTCAGTTTTAGTTTTGTTCCAATTTAATTCTAGTTCAGTTCTAATTCAGTTCTAGTTTAGTTCTAGTTCAGTTCTAGTTCAGTTCTAGTTCAGTTCTAGTTCAGTTCTAGTTCAGTTCTAGTTCAGTTCTAGTTCAGTTCTAGTTCAGTTCTAGTTCAGTTCTAGTTCAGTTCTAGTTCAGTTCTAGTTCAGTTCTAGTTCAGTTCTAGTTCAGTTCTAGTTTAGTTCTAGTTCAGTTCTAATTCAGTTCTAGTTCAGTTCTAGTTCAGTTCTAGTTCTAGTTCAGTCCTAGTTCAGTTCTAGTTCAGTTTTAGTTAATTTCTAGTTCACTCCCAATGGAAGTTACTTTTAAGAAAAAAACATTTATTAATCTTAAATTTTTTGCTTTCATTTATTAAAAAAAAAACTTTTTTGGAAAAAGCTTTTTTGTTTATATAAAAGCTTCTAAATAAAAGCTATTATTTAATAAATTTGTTTTTCTAAAAAATGTATTCAAATGAAAAAATGTTTGCTCTAAAGTCAAATTTTTCAATGTAGGACAAATTGTGTCGACTTTGAACATAAAACTTTTTGAGGTTTTTTTCCTTTTATTACCCTTGGTTCTGCATTATAAAAATTCTTATTCTAGTCGTAAACTAATTGCAGGTTTTAATATAAAGAAAAAATACTAAAAATCAAACGAGCACTTGAAAAATGCTCGTATAATAAGAAGCACGCACATATAGGATGGAATACTTAAGCTACTAAGGCTACATTGTATAAAGAGACAGAACTTTTAAGGAGTTTAAACATTATTTTAAAAAATCTTAGAAGTTATGAACACAATCGAAAACTGGGAGGTTTAAAAAAAAGACGCTTTATGGAATTTTAGGAAAATTGTGGTTATTTTAAAGAAATTAAAAATTTAAATTTAATTCTTTTAGATTTCTTCCTTTCAACGAAACTTATCTCTATCTTTTAACTTCATCTTAAAATAGCAGTTAGTAACCAATCAAAATTCCATTATATTTACTAATCTGTTATTATTTTTCTAACTGAATTGTTTGTCGTTTTAGTTGTTTTTTTGTACTTTCAAAGAATACTAACTGAGCCAGGAGGGATTCTTTTGTTTTTGTCACATTTGTTCGTTTTTAAAACCTCAGATACGGATGAACAAAACTTAGATCCCCCAATTTTTGTGTTTCATTTTTTAAATGGTTATATTTGCTTTAAGAAAAAAGAAAAACTTAAAAAATAAGTAAAAAGTTTTGCTAAATATTAAATGGTAGACAAAGCAAGAAGACTAATTTAAACAATCACAAGTTTTAGGACAAAAGTTTTATGTCTGTTTGTTAAATGAATGTTTTACGTATTTGTTGGGGCTAATTTGTTATACACCAAAAGCTGCTTATTAGTGAAGAGAAAAGAATTTATTTTATTGGGCGAAAGAAATGTATTTTAAACACTCAGAAAAATCAGGTTAGTAAAATGTATGAAGTAATTTTATTAAGAATTATTTCAAGTTTAAAAAAATCTAAATATATTTTTTAAGAAAAAGTTGTTATTTTAATTTGAAAAATTCGACCTTTGAACTATTTAGAAAATAATGAATATTTTAACTATAAATAAAAGAATTTATGAAGCAATATCTTCTTTGCAAATGTGAAAGGTATTATCTGCAGATGAAAATATGAATTTTTATATTATTTTATATAAATTTGAAATTTTTGTAAAATTTGACCTATGAACTCATTTTTAATATTTTACATTAAAATTTGATTTTAATTTTTTTTTAATTTACAACAATATAAATTGCCACAAATTGGTCCTAATTTTAAAAAGATCAAATAATTTGTCTATAGTAGTTGTTATACAATTTAATTTTATTCCAATTTCTTTTTGAAAATATTTGTAGATTTTTTTTGTTCTTCACATTTTTGGTCCTACCTAATACACCTTGGTCTAACGCACTCATTTCTACGATAATTTATGTCTAAGATAATGTGAACAAGTAGCGTATAAAATATTAAATTTTATGTCTAAAGTGGTCATTTACTTTTATATTCTCGTCGTCTGTGAATAAGTGTTGATGCCGATGTTTGTTGTCGACTGACTGTCAAATCATGTGCTTGAGTTTGTGACCCGATTGTCAAACATAGAGAGAGAGAGAGAGTGAGAATGAAATATGCTATTAGCTGGATGTTTTTGATGTTTATGAGATATTCATATACCCTACACCACTATAGCGGGGAGAGTATTATGCGTTTGTAACAATCAAAAATATTGGTCCCACATCCTCTTTAAAGTATACCGATCGGCTCAAAATCACTTTCTGAATCGAATAAGCTTTGTTCGTATTTTTGTCAATTTAAACTTTTTCTGCATGCTACAGCTCCTAATTGATAATTTATTGAAATTTGTGGCATACTATTCATTAGACCCAAGTACGATGCCTTGAGTCGGTTCATTATTTCGCCTTGCTCTCATACAACCGTACATCCTGAAAAAGGTTTTTCACCAAAAAGAAATCTTATAGCTAAGCGAATAATCTATACCCCAACAAAAGAAAGTTTATGGTGTATATTAATAGCTATATCACTCTTACCTTAAGTAGGGTACTTTTAAAATTTTGCTTTAATTAATTAAATAAACAAGCAAATAAAAAATCCATTTAAATTGTATTAATTACCATTACTAATTTTATTATTTATTTATTTTTAATTTAATTGATACTTTTTATTTTCATTATCCCCAGCATGTGTGATAATTAAATAGAACTAAATGAATCTGTTTATTTTAAGATGAATGCTTTTAAATCGATATTAAGTATGATTATAGCACATTATGGTCCTTCCGCCGACAACGCTCTCAACAATTTCCGCCATTTATTATACACAATTAGTAGTAGCAATGTCTTTTAAAATTTGTTTAGCTAATTATTTTTTTTATTTTATTGCCTGTTAATGGTGGGGTGTGTGTGTAAAATTTAAAAATAATTTCTATTTGTTTTTTGAGGATTTTGGAATTTAGTCTGATTTATTCTAAATAATTATTTTGTACACATATGCAAATATACTATTTTATTGCACGTCTGTGTGAGGGAGACAAAAAAACAAATTAACCAACTTCAAACTGTTATTTTAATTAAATTGAAAAAGTTTGCTATTAGTTACATACCTTCTCTTTTTTCTAAGTGCTGTGTTTATTATATTTCAGACTGCGGGTGCTGACAAATGTTCTTTGCAAATTAGAAATTTGTTTTTTTTTAATACAAATAAAGAGCTAAAAATATAAACATTAACGTATATGTGCTAAATTTAATAACAACAATTTACGGAACATTTATTTAAAAATAATTTAATTTCTTTTTAATTGCAGCAGTTATATGTAATTTGAAGTATAAAGTGTTACCGCAACATATTTTTAAATTATTACATTATATGGTTTAATCTTAGGAAATTTTTAACTCAATTTGAATTTGTCATTCTAAACAATTTTTGATTTAAAAGCTTAATAGTAATCTATAGTCTAGTCTATAATCTAGTCTATAGTCTAGTCTATAGTCTAGTCTATAGTCTAGTCTATAGTCTAGTCTATAGTCTAGTCTATAGTCTAGTCTATAGT
>NC_060954.1:61552635-61555773 GCF_022045245.1 Lucilia cuprina
ATCTATCTATCTATCTATCTATCTATCTATCTATCTATCTATCTATCTATCTATCTATCTATCTATCTAATCATACGAATTTCTAAAATACTATTCGAAATGGTGTAACGTCATTTCAACCTTATAAATAAATAAATGGACATCTCATAAAAAAGACTTAAAAGGATTAAAATTTTATGTGTCAAATGTTGATAAAGGTTTTTTTCTTAAGGTCTATATTTCTTTAATTTTTTATTATATTATTTTAAAAATCAATAAAATAAAGTTGTTTAAATTATGAGTTTAGTTATTTTGATTATTTTGAAAGGAATTTGTAAATTTTGTGAATTTATAAAATTTCTTTTATTTTATTTACTTCAGTATTTTTGTTTAAACAGAACTAATGGACCAGCAGAATTTTTAAATAAAACATTTTGTATGGATTTCTTTTATTTATTACTTTATTACTTTGTTGATATACGGTCCACTTTTATTGAAAGACAATAGGAAACCTTTTTTAAATAGAATAAAAGAGAAACATGGGAAATTTCGACATAAAGGACAGAAACTTTTTGTTTAAAATGAGACCAATAAAATTTTAAATTACTGTTGTAAATAAAATTTTTTTTAATAAATAAATAAAAAAGCAAAGCAATGGAAAAAACTGTTTATAAGAAATAAACAAAAATTTAACACAGAAGTTCAAAAAAACATTATAACAATACCTATTCATTAACTACTATTTTCGAGCAAGTTATTTTTTGTAAGGATTTTTTTTATTATTAATATTTAAATTTAATTATTCTAACTAAAATTGATTATAGCAAACCAAATACAACTAAAATTTATGTTATAAATATCTAACAAAAATATTATTAAATTTCTTTATTATGTACGTCAGAAAACCTTAATTCCTAGCCTAGTATTTCTTATATCCTTTGAAGCTCTCAATAGACTAACACGTTTCCAATAAGTCCATAAATCTTTATTTTTATTACCAAAAAAACACTTAAGAGACCCAAAATATAACAACACTAGTCTCAAGCAACAATAACCCTAATGTTTAGTTTTCTTATTTTTTTATACCTACTTCCTTTATTCTTCGTTGTTGTTTTTTTTTATCAAATAATATAAAGGATTTTTTTTGTCTTTTTGTATTTTATTATAAATTTCGTAGAAACGATAACATGACAACGTCAATAATAAACAATTTAATATAATACTTTAATAAATAATAGCAAAAAATAAATATGAAAGGGAACAAATAAACTGAATTAAAGAATCAAAGCGAAGTTCAAAAAATGTCGTTTAAAATTATGACATTATGGCTTAAAAGAGATCAAAAGTTTATGATCAGTTGTCTGCAGGATTTGATCTGACTGGTTATTTCGTTTAGGTTCCTTCGGGATCCACGTAGTGACTGTTGTTTAAAGCCCAAAATCGCGCGAAGAAAATGTTGGTTTAAGGACTGATATATCCATCTTATGTATATGGTGGATTCTCTCTCCGGTGCCATTGCCATCTCAGCAAATGTCACTGAGTGATGTGACAGAGCAACCTGTGCTGAATTTAGAAACCCATTGGGTATCTCTTAATCTTCACGTAGTAGGACGCCAGTATAGGCTGGGAAATTTCCAGGTTGACACTGGTTGTCTGTCATTCCGTTTATCGTTCCTAAATATTTGAGAATGGAACTTACATAAGTTGGTAAACGATTGGAATATTCTGGCCGACAGGAGATTAGTGTTTTATTATAAAAAATCAAATATTAAACATAATCACAACTGTAGGCTACCATATGGTCGGCCATTTCCGACTATACATTCTAACTTGTTATTCTTTGAAATTTATTATTATGAGACAAGGTTTTTTTATCATTTGATACCAAAGTTAATGTCACCAATTAGAGCAGGAAGGTAAAGAAAATTCTTAGAAAAAACATTAAAAGAAAATTGGCATTAACAGTAATGAATCGAATAAAGAACACCCTGCATGAAAACAAAATCAACTTTGGAAATGTGCAATACGTTAACTAAAGCTAAGGGTAAAAATTTAGTACTTTTAATGCTAAAATAAGTACGTACTCTTCTTCAAGAAAGTAAATACTTTTTCAAAGTTAAAAATTTCCATACCTGCAACACAGTATTGTAGTCGAAATCAAAATCTTAACTTTTCAAAAAAAATAATAAAACAAATCAGTCAAGTTTTCTTTTAACAACAACCCCTTCTATGTATATATAACTCCCCCATAGGATTCTTTAAGAAAAAGAAATAAACTTTTATTTTACCTAAGAAAATTGTATATATATTTGTGTATTTATATATACATAAACGCACCAAAAAACCACTCACAGGCATAAAAGAAGAAAAAACTTAAATTTATAAAAGTTTCTAAAAAAAGAAAAGGTCACGAGACCTTTAAGCAGTCATGCCAAAGAATACCACTTAAAGACAAAGAAACCGAGAACAAAACACTTAACCTGTTCATATACTTTTAAGTCATTAAAACCTAAATCTTTTCTTATGATAATTATAGAAAAATTGAAAAAAATTTACAAAATATTTAAGAAAATCAATATTAACAGAAGTGTGTGATTTAAATAAGCAAAAACAGGGAGACTTATTTATCTATTGCTTTTTTTAACAAATCAAAATTTATTGCCATTAATAAATGTTTAGTAATACTAATTAATAATTCTTCGAAATCCCCATTAAAATAAATTTGATTTTATCGTAACATGTTTCAATTAATTAACATTATCAGCTCGTTTTGTATGTCATTAGCTAATTGTATTTCGTAACGAGTAAAAGTGGTGGTTACAATAATTAAAACTAATTAATTTGAAAAATTAATCCCTAGTTTTAATATAAGAGCTTTTTTCTAGTGGTATTTAACTATTAAACTTTAACCCGGTGTCTACACCCACTAATATATATGTAGTGTTTACACACAACTATTTTTATATAAAACAGTAAATTTACTGTTATTTCAAAATAAAAAGGTTGTTTAGATTAGACTAAAGACCGGACTATAGATTAGACTAAAGACTGGACTATAGACTAGACTATAGACTAGACTATAGACTAGACTATAGACTAGACTAAAGACTGGACTATAGACTAGACTATAGACTAGACTATAGACTAGACTATAGACTA
>NC_060954.1:61555873-61558637 GCF_022045245.1 Lucilia cuprina
GTCTAGTCTATAGTCTAGTCTATAGTTTAGTCTATAGTCTAGTCTATAGTCTAGTCTATAGTTTAGTATATAGTCTAGTCTATAGTCTAGTATATAGTCTAGTCTATAGTCTAGTCTATAGTCTAGTCTAGTCTATAGCCTAGTCTATAGTCTAGTCTATAGTCTTGTCTATAGTCTAGTCTATAGTCTAGTCTATAGTCCACTCTTTAGTCTAGTCTGTAGACTAGTTTTTAGTCTAGTATATAGTCTAGTATATAGAATGTAGTCTATTTTTATTCTATTTTATTCGGTCTATCGTCTATTACATAGCCTAGTCTTAGCTATAATCTTGGTAGAAGTTTTGATTATCGTTTTATTATATAGTCTTAACTGTAGCTCAAAGTAGACCCTAGATAAGAACCAAGAATTTATACAACAAAATTGCATAATAAGTAGCTTCTTTATCTGGGCTTGTAATATAATTTCTCTCTAATTTTGTCATTTAAAATTTATCACACTTCTTTTTCTATTCATAATGTCACCTAATTTGAATGTGTTTATAATTCTTGTGTGTGTGTTTTTCTCATTGTTAAAATTTTATTGCGTGTGATTATTTTACAATGAATTTGTAATCGTTTTTTATTTTCTTTTAATAATACAAAAGAATACATGAAGCATCAATGAAACCTTAAACATCTGTGACGGAATTCATGTCTTGAGGTGTTACAAACTTTTGAACAAAACAGACTATGGTTGAAGAAACAAATAAGTAAAATTGATAAAACATAAATATAATGAGAAATATAATGAATTCAGCAGCAAAATTTGTTTGTGCCAAAGCAGACGGGTACGATATGAATTTAAATACATATGTCTATGTTTATAGGAATATGACAGATTTATCTGCATTCTTGGCATATATTTTCTAATTTTTACAGTTTATTTCAAGTAAATTATGTATTTATATGGATCCGAAATATATACAGTTAGGGAACCAACTCTATGATAAACTTAAAACTACATACATATGTATGTATAAATATTTACCTTAATAATTAAAAAATGTACAACACAAACACACACATATATAATTTGCCAGTAGGTATCAATATTTATATATTTATATTTATTAGATAAAAAGTTTCTCCAAAAGTACAATTTAACCTTTTGGCACAAATTAATTAAAACACAGCAAATAAAACAGGATTTACATGAAACATAAAAGTCAAAAGTAAATACGATACATACAAAATAAGCTAAATAAAGTTTAATCCTCATAAAATTCGGGGTGGAAAAGACTTCCCCAAAAAGTCGAATCTAATTAGTAATTCTAATGAAATACTAAAGAAATTATTAATTAAATGTTTTGTGGGAAACCATACATATATAATTACATAAATATACTTATTATCTCTGCATTATTTTTATAATTACAATAAACTTAAGATATATTGAAGGGGAAAGAGATTAATATTAAAATGATTATTTATGTACTTATATAGTATGTGCCTTAATTATAAACATTTACCAAAGGTTTGTAAAACAAATTTTGTATGAAATTTTGATTTATAAACTTTTGATAAAAGTTTATGAATAAGATCCATAGGGTTTTGTATGAAAAATAAAGCATTGATAGTAATTATGATGAAATAATATAAACATACTAGATGTGAACACAAAAAAGAGTCATTGATGTTAGATGTGCTATAAAATTAAAAGTTCTTTTAAATACTTTCATTTGATACATATCTTTGTATATGTATTATATGTATATCTGTAGATTTCTCTGAAACATACATAAATATGTATGTTATATAATAAACTATAGAGACCCATAAAGATCTACCAAAAAGGTCGTTCCTTTATCATCGACTGTAGTAACCATTATAATCAATAAAAGTCTGAAACATTTAATATTAATTTCGATACAATTGTTTTAAGTTAACATTCTAAGAAGGTTGCTGAAGAGTAAAAAGTTTTAAACCTAATGTATGTATATGTATGCAAACATTTACCTAGAAAAGTATTGAAACGAAAACCACATTATAAATTGAGTAAAAGGGGTGGAATACTTAACAAAGACAACACCATGAACTGGCAAGTACTTTTCTAACCTGAAGGTAAAGTACTTTTTGAGTTATTTTGTTTCTGTTGTTCTTATCATTAGAATACATCTACATAATGTGTACCAATATTTATTTATTGTGATAAGATTGTTATTTATTTTCTTGTTGTTGTATTTGATTAATAATTAATTCATGGGAATTTATTTTATTACAAACAAATGTTCTCCAGTGATAAAGTGGAATAAAAGCAAAAAAAACCTAATTTCTTAACACAACTCAAAAAGTGTAGAAAGAACCCTTTTTATGAGTATTTTATAGAACCAATAGATTGCAACAATAAAAAAGAGAGAATATGATAATTTTATGGAAATCATCATAAAAACAAACAAAAAAAAAGAAACAACTGTAAGTGAAGTAATTCAAGGGAAAAGAATGAAAAATAAAAACAATATTGCAAATGCTATCCGAAAAGCAGAACCAAATATTTGCCATCAGTCTACACCATTTCGAAATGAAATTAACTTACTAACTAACTAACTAACCAACTAACTAACCAACTAACTAACTAACTAACTAACTAACTAACTCACTCACTAACTAACTATCTAACTATCTATCTGACTAACTAACTATCTATCCACCTACCTGTCTATCTATCTATCTATCTATCTATCTATCTATCTATCTATCTATCTATCTATCTATCTATCTATCTATCT
>NC_060954.1:61558737-61627789 GCF_022045245.1 Lucilia cuprina
GCTTTAACCGTTTAGGCTGTGCGATGATGAATCAGTCAATCAGTCAGTCAGTCAGTCAGTCAGTCAGTCAGTCAGTCAGTAACGTTAGAATTTTATATATATAGATAATTCTGTACACTACGATATACAAATTAAAAAATAATAAATTGATTTTCAATTGTAGAAAACGAATGATAACTAAATTTGATAAATGTTATTTTCTACACAAATAATCGAAAAAGGTGTTAGTATAAAAAACTTCGTTTGATATAAAGCAGAAAATTTAAAGATGAATAAAATTAATAGAAAATAATAAAGAAATCCTTCAATATTTTCTATTGTCATTAGCGTTAATATTAGATATTTTATCGCCTTAAATGCACAAGCTTTTTGCCTTGCACATAATCAAACTTTAAAATTTTGTCTTTCGTAACTTCTTTTCAATTTGTTGCGTCTTAAAGGATCATTTGCTGTACAAACCATTTTAAGCGATTTTACCTAAAACTTGAAAATCTTCTAACACTTTTCTAAACAACTTTAATATTTAAAAAATAAAAAAAGAAAACCCAAAGAAACTCTCATATACAAGTCATTGTGCTATAAATGTCAAGTATGCACAAATAGTAGAAAGCAAAGAAATTATGTATGTATGTATAAATAAATAATGAAATTGACAAATATAAAAATATGAATAAATAAAATTCCTTATAAATAATAACGAAACAGCATCTGCAATCATGAAAGACAACAGTAAGTCCTTGAATGACAGGGAACTTAAAAACAAAAACAAAAAAAGTTGAATTTGTATTAACTTTTTAAAAACTAATATTAAAAAAACTTTAATATTAAAAAACCGAGTTGTTGTTGTGAGAAAACGTGTTAGTAGAGAGCTTACTGTTTTGCTTTATAGCAGTCTATACGTATGTATGTTGTATTTATGTGTTGATTTTCTTTCGTTTTTTTTTTTAAGTAGAAAATTGTTTTAAAATTTTATACTTTTATTTTGTTTGGATTTTGATTTTTCCTCTGTTGGTTTTCCAACAAAGTTAAAAACATGAAAATACTTTTTATTACGATTTCAGAAGCCAAGCATAAACATCTGCACTTGGTAATAAAACACATTCTGTTAATAACTTTTTTTCGCTTCTAGACATACATTCATTCAGTCATTTAGTTAGTCATTCATTTATGTTTTCAGTTATGTATATGGTAAGGATTTTATCTTACTTTTACTAAAGTTGGCCAAATTAAAGACAGTATGTCTGTCGGTCTGTCTGACTGACTGTTGGTTTATATACCCGCATAATGGAGAAGATGAAAAGACACTAAATGGATGTACACCATCAAATGAGGTGAGAAAGCAAATGTATGCTGGCAGCCTTAAAATGTTTTACTTGTGTTACTTTCAACCTTTCATCATCTTTTATAAAGCACTAACAACAATAAAAATTACCTCAAGTAATTTCTTTGTTTCTGCCCCTGTCCCTGTTTCTGCTGCTGCAGCTGCTACTACTGAAAGTTTTATATTTCCATTCATTATATGGTCTTTTAGCCATTTTGAAAGTTACCAACAATTATTAGGACTGATGAAACTGCAGACAGACAGACAGTCAGTTACACAAATACAACATATTTTTTTTCTAGAAAAGCTCAGAGAGGAAGCTTGTTATTTGCAAAAGAAAAAAGTTTTTACTTTTATTTTGTTGCGTGCGTGTGTGAGGGGTGTTAAAGTTGTAGAAGGAGAGTGTGTATAACTAAATTTTATTATTTACATTTTCATGGTAAATTAAGGTAACAGTTTATTAAGAAACATTAAAGGTGCTTTTGTAGGACTCCAGGGAATCATCCTTGTTGACTTTACAGTCTTTCTGGTAGTGGTATGAGTGTCAATAAGGAATTCTTAAATACATACATATGTATGTTCGTGTTTTGAGACTTTTAATATTGAATTATTTTATTAAACATCATGTTGTAAGTAATTTGGCAACCAGAACTACCAAATTTATTAATTTTGTTGTTCGTTTTAGTATTACTGCTAAACCAATTTAAACTAAGATTTATATTTTTGTTTTTTTTTCTTTATTAATTTGCCTACAAGTATTCAAGTAGAGGGTTGTTCTTTTCTAAGAAACATGTTTCAAGATTTGAATGCCGAAAATAAATGGGGCTTGCAAAAAATTATTTTTAAGAATCATAGTCAACCGGACAAACGTATGAACAGACATTGTTAAATTGAAAAAAATGTATATACTTATGTTAATATATATAAACTTTTCTGTATAACTGGAAGGTGTTATAGTCCACTTTTTGACTCGCAGATTAGCAGTTAGAGTTATAGAATTTTATAAGGAAAATTTAAACATTAGTAAAAATATTTGGAAAAAGTGGGCGGACTAACAATAGTGGGCGTGGAAATTTCCACATTCATTAACAACTTAATTCTGTTAATGTAGAAAACTACAACTGCAAGAATCCAATAATTTTTGTAGAAATAAATTTACTGATAATGAAAAGATTTAGAACTAAAATAGGAGGACCAAGAATAATGGGCGTGGCAATTCACACTTGTTTTGAATAAGGGAAATTTTAAAAGAAGTAGAAATTTTAAATGATTAAAACACATGTTACCGTAATGAATGACCCCATTATGGTGTTATTAAAATCCCGGGAAAAGAGGTGCCACCACGACCTCTAGCTGCTGTGACTATGAACTGCTGCTATAATTTCACTCCATCGATATTCCCGGGGAAAAGAGGTGCTAACACTACCTCCAGTCTGACGGGACTATAGACTGGTGATGTCATTTCAATCTTTGGACATTCCTTCGAACCAGATCCACGTAGAGGCAATGGATTAAACGCAAATTAACGGGAAGTCTATTATTCGGGATAATAGACTATAGATGACAATAGATATCCTACAGAGGAGTGACTGAGGGACTAAGCTTGGAAAACAAGTTGGTGTTGAATGTGTATTATACAGGATGATTGAAGGGGTATATAGGTCTTGTCAGTCCATAGAAGGGCATGATTGAATTACTTTCAGCTAAATAGTTAGATTGTGAAAATTACAAAAGGAAATGAAAAACTTGATTCATTGATTAATATCATTGAATATAATTTAATAGTAATTGTTTACAGCCGTCATATCTTTAGTTGTCGTAAAGATACATAATTTCAAGGTTTTCTTTTCGATTGCTATTGATCGCTTTCAAATAAAATTAAACACTATAGACAGGGAATGTTTGTAAACGTTTTCAGAAACATTTCTTCTACCCTCTGGTTCCCTAACGTTCTTCTCACTAACAGACCGATGGAAATATATAAACATCGTTTAAGAATGTTATTAGAACTTTGGGTATATGTATGTATTTTTGAGTCTTAAACAAATATGTTAATGTTTTACAAAATAATTATCCGATTCACATTTGATGTCGTATCGTTGTAACATTTGGATGACATAAACATTTTCCAAATTAAATTTTTTGAAACAAAAACAAATCATTAATAACACATACTACGATACATCCGTACAACATCGATTATGAATTGGACAAACGATTATAAAGAAGGATATATATATTGCGAAGGAAACTGTTTGAATGAAGGCTTTTTAAGGAATAGTAAGCAGAATTAAACTAAGCTTTTTTCTTGAAATGATTTAGGTTCATAGTTAGAACATTATTCAAGCAAATTAAGTTTGTATATACTTATTTACTAATATATGGATTTAGGAAAGCATTTTTTTGTCAAGCTATAAATTCTAATGTAATTCTGAATTAAGAAAGCATTATTGATAAGATTTTTAATGCTTTAAATATTAATATAATTCTAATTCAGCAGAAATTTAAAAAAATTTCAATATACACTGTTTTGATTTTATTAAATTTAACGTTTCATAAATGTACTCTAAAATGTTTATCATATTTTTTTACTATATATAAAAAACTAAAGCTCCATTAAATACCACTTTTAGTTGTTTTTTCGTTGATATCAACTGGCGCATTTTTGTAGCTATTGTTAATGAAAGGATCCTTTAAATATATATTTTGTGTTTTGCTAAGGTTGTTGCCTGGATATATATTTTTTTAAATATCTTGTCATATTTTCCCTTTAGAATTGCTGTTTGTTTTTAAACCACGACATCATCAACTTCATTAACATTTCTTTTCATTTAGCTGTTGTTTTAAAAGCGTGGAAAATAATACATTATAAAAACAGCCAACTAGGCAAAAATGTTAAAGCTAAAAAAAACAAGAAAATAATAAATATTTATAAATATAGACCTTCAGTCCTTTGTTGTTGGCTGTTTGTTATATTCATATTGTTTTTTTTTATTTAATAAAAAAAATTTATATACTATATATGTATTTGTATTGTTACAAAATACCGGCTTATGATGGTCTTTGTTAAAGCCTTGAAAATAAAGTTGAGTTGTATTACAAAACATTATTTTGAAAAAAAAAAAAAAAATATATATTTCGTAAACATGTTGCTAAAAATGTTTACGGTAAAAAGTATTTTGCTGCTAGCCATTTTTCATTTCATTTCATTGATTAGAATTTATTTGCAATTTCGAACTTTTCCAGAATTTAAAGAAATGTTGCCAGCAAATGTTGCCAGCAACATGTTTTACACAATACCTGCAACATTTAGTTTTACATGGTGTTTTTCATTTTTTTTATCATGAAGTTTTTTTCTTCAGTTCATGTGATATGTTGAATAAACAAACTGTATTGATTGTACATATTGTAGCAACATGTTGCTAATATCTTAAATATAAAAAAATAAAAATGTTTACTTGTTTTTAAACACATACAGACAAATCTAATAATAATTAAAATTTAGCAGACTTTATTTGAAGGTGGCAAATGAAAAGGATTTTTCAGACACATGTATCTATATGCAAAGGGTTGTTTGCTGTTTCTTTTTAAATACAATAATTTTATTTGGCCTTTAAAAATAATTTATTTTCTTCTCTTTTTTCCCTCTTTTGTTTCTTTATTCATTTTATTCCTTTTTTTATTAATTATTTTATTTTTTTTGTTTTTTTGTTATTCATCAACATCAAGTGAAGGCGTAAAATGAATGCAAAGCATCACACAAACTGTTTGCTAGTAAAAAAATATAAATCTTTATGTTGTTGCCGTTTTTTTTAATGTATCTTTTATAATCTTTAACTTATACTCCTATCTCGGTTAAAATAAACTTTTAAGCGGCCCAAGTCATTTAGCACAGTTACACACTTGTGTATGATATGAAAAAGCACTATAGTTTTATGCCTTTTTCCGGTTATTTAATCTTGTATTTCTGTATCTCTTGTTTTTAAAAACACACCCCCATGAGTTTACTTAATCCTGTAGAGTGAATTCAAATAATATTCAGTTTTTATTGCTGCTACCTCCGCAGTAGTTGTTATTTGACTAATTATAGTTTGTGTTGTAAAACAACAAGGGAAACTAATGGTAAATTGTCAGTTCCTTTTGTTGTCTAAAAAAAACAGGTTGTTTTTTGTTATTATTTACTTTTTATATTTTTTTTTACAGAAATAGACATTTTTTTCATCGCGTTGAACTAAAGTTGATGGGTTGACTGTCAGATTTGTGAGGGTGTTACTTTTTTTACACTTAAACAAATAAATTATTTAAAAATATACAGAAAATTATTAAAATTGAATCAAAATTTAGAAGGAGTGAAAGAAAACAATTGTATGAATTTGATTAAATTTGAAATTGTTTTTGTACTCTACAAATTACTCCCTATACATAATAATTATGAATATGTCTTTTTAGGTCAGATGAATAGGCAGAAAGACATAAAAACAGACAGACACATAGAAAGACTAATGTCTATAAGTCTGTCTGTGTGTTTTGCAAACCTTAGTACAAAAGTATATTCACACCAGACTGCTGGAAACGGTTAACACTAAATGTAAATATTTTCAGTGTAATATGATTAATAGTGGGACTCTGGTTTGTGCTCTTCCTCTACTTCCTTTTTTTTTCAATATAAACTCATTCGTATAAATAATATTAAAGGTGTATAATTTTAAATGAATTAACGTCTGTGTTTCTCTTTCTGTCTCATTCACTGACAATGAATAATGAACTGTTCATAATGAATTAAGGCCAATTTTGTTACTCATGGTCCTTTCAACAGTAATGCACTAAATATATTATTACTGTTACGTTATTGTCTGACTACTTTAATTTATGGAGTAAATGTAATTAGAACTTTGAAATTAAATAATAAAGAAATGTTTGAAGTTTTGTTTTTAATGTCGAGCTTATTGAATGGAAGTAAATATTTGATTGGTAAAAAGTGGATTTTTCTAGATGTTATATTTTTTAGGTGATCAGAAATCGTGGACCAAATCTCAAATATCAGATAGAAATTGATTTCAAACGACGGAAACCAAAATTTTTATTTAAACAAAACAAGTAGAACTCTGGAGCAAGGGCAGATTTTCAGTAAGTGCGTTAGGTAGGTAGTTAAATAGTTATTTGGTTAAGTAGTTAAATAGTTATTTGGTTAAGTAGTTAAATAGTTATTTGGTTAAGTAGTTAAATAGTTCGTTAGTGAGTGCGTTAGGTAGGTAGTTAAATAGTTATTTGGTTAAGTAGTTAAATAGTTCGTTATTTAGTTAGTTAGCCAGTTAGTTGGTTAGTTAGTTGGTTAGTTAGTTGGTCAGTTAGTTGGTTAGTTAGTTGGTTAATTGGTTAGTTAGTTAATTAGTCAGTTAGTTAGTTAGTTAGTTAGTTAGTTAGTTAGTTATTTAGTTGGTTAGTTGGTTGGTTAGTTCGTTAGTTAGTTAGTTTTTTAGTTGGTTAGTTGGTTAGTTAGTTAGTTAGTTGGTTAGTTGGTTAGTTAGTTAGTTTGTTAGATAGAATTAATTAACAATAACATTAGATAAAATCGTATTAATTAATTTATCAGAATTTAAGTATTCGATCTCAACTAATAAGTATTAATTTATTTCGTATAAATGTTATTAAAATCAACAGCTTTTTGGCACTGATTTATCATCAAATTACAAAAGGTTTGTTTAAATTTAACTGACAAATTTCTATGGAAACCCACATCAATCCTGACAAAATAATGATTTAAAAGTCACCTTTCTACATTAAGAGTTCATTAGGCAGGGAGACAGAGGAAAATTATAATACAAGTTTTTTTTGACTGTTTTTAGACTGCTAAAAGTCCAAAGGTTGTCATTGGTTTTGAAAAGGTGCCTTCCTGCTTGACTGACTGTCTAAGTGGTTTTGTTCGTTTGGCTGGCTAGATATTTAAAATGTCGTGATTGAGAAAATATGTTTTGTAATGACAAAAACAGCAATTTTGACATCATTTAACCGCAACCACTGAAATGAAACTGAAGCCTATTCATGCGTCCGTCCAGCTCTTTGTTTACTGATGCTTTAAATAAACTTTGTAATTAATGTAGAATGCTGTTAAAAAGTTAAACCTGTAAATTATATAAACTTAAATCAATAGCGGACAGATTTTCTTATAAAAACAACCTCACTAACCATTAATGAAGTTTTTTAATAAATAGTCTCTTTGAAAATGGTTTCTATTAAAACTTTATTTAAAATAAAATGAAAATAAAGTAAAAATTAACCAAAATTTCTTAAAAAATAACAAATTTATGGCATTTTTGTAAGTATTTTCTATATTTATTTAAAAAAAATTTGCATATGATTTTTTGATTTATATGCAAGTGTGTGTCCCAGATTTTAATTGTACTATTGACATTGATACTTCATGTTGTTTCATGATCATGTTCATTTTCAGTTTAATTACATATACACAAATAAATAATGTTTGTATTGACTCATGTTTATAAGTCAATTGTAAATGAATTAAATAAAATAAAAGCAAAAAGTTGTAAAGAACATCATCTAGAAAATATATTTATATATAAAAAAAGAATCTTGTAAATCAACCAAGCATGAAGGCAAATTTGTTGTTTGTATGTTGCAAATATGTCTGTGTATTTATTTGTTGCAACATAACATATATAACATTGATAATGAAATGAACAAACTAATAGAACACAAAAAAACTGATTCAAACTAATGAATGTCTTGGACAACACTACTCAACCGCACACACACACTCTGTCTTACATTCAATATTTCACTACTAGACGTATGAGTAATATTAATTGAGATTTGATGCAAAACCAAAATGACAAGATAACCCTGCAGTTTTTGTATTCAATAAATAAAAATTAAATTCACACATTAATTTACCATTTCTAAGTAATGTAGACAGAATACGCTTTAAACTTTTTTTAGTGCTGTTCTTTAAAAATAAATTATTTAGCAAAGTCAATTGATTTAAGTTTCTTTTAAGAAAGACACATATTAAAATATCTGGTTATATAAATAAGAAACCCCAAAGGCTAGTTGTAACCAATAGTTTGGGACATGCATTCCAAACTGCCGAGATTAGAAAGCTTCATACTACATAAAGAAACATGTAATAACTCATAAAATCAACAAGAAAATAACAATAGAAGAGAATAAATCGTCTGCAGAGTGTTTGTACACTTAGAATAATTATTAGAAATTTATTTAAATTAGACTAAAGACTAGACTATAGATTAGACTATAAAGTACACTTTAGACTAGAAAGATGTTTTTTAAATGTTGACAGATACAAATTGAACAAATATTATCAAAATGTTAATTTACATATTTATTGGTATTTTTCTAAGTGTAAACACAGCCAGTACGTACTAGTAGACAATCTATTGCATGAGTAATTTACATGGCAATGAAATTTACATACTAACACTAGCAGTTGCAAAAAAAAAAGAAAGCAAAAAGGAAGGAAATTGAGATTTATAAGTGTGAGACAACTAGTCTATTGCCATTACAAACACCATCATACCTCTAATATGTATGTATATCTAGTATAGATGACAATGTAAACAAAGGGCTTTTTTCATTGTTTTACTATTGAACATTTGATGACTTTGAAATTTTAAAATAAAGAAAATTTAATTTGTATCTTTCGTTTTTGTTTTTCATTACAGCAGATAAGACAAAATGTCATTAAAATATTTGGGCTGAAAATGTATGATAAAAACAAATCTGAGAATTATAACAACTGACATCATTAATATCATAACAGAAATAGGCAATAAAGATTCAGTACATTTTCACACTCAATCGTAAGAGATAAAAGAAGCCTAAAGAGTGTGACACACAAATAAAGTGAGTACGTCATTGCAAAATATAGAAAAAAAAAATACCAATAAAAACGTCAAAGATGAAAAACAACAATATTAAATGAGACACAGTTAAATATTGAAAAAAAAAACTACAAAATACATAAAAACTACGTCATTATAGATTTAATAACAGGAACAAAAACCAAATTGGAAAATATACACACACAACAAATTGAGCAAGGTTAGGTGGGTGACACACACAGTGACAGCCCAGCAGCCAAGTCAACAATCTTTCTCACAGCCACCCAGAAAAAAAAACAAAAACAACAACTTCAGCAAAACGAAAAATTTAGAAAGAGTCCAAGCAATCAACCAAATAAACAAACAAACCGCTAGCGAGTTAAACAAAAAATCAGCTACTACTACAACAACAACTACAAATAGTACCTAAAGTGCAAAAAGTATCACCAAAAAAAAGAGCATGCAAAAAAAATCAACCAAAATATTGAGATAAAGAGTAGAATGATGTGTAAAATCATTTCAAACTAAAAAGAAAATTGTCAAATAATTTCTATTTAACAAAACATAAAAATAACTAGAAAAATACAAAAAGCTGAAACGAAATTAAAAATAAAGCAAAATATAAAATAAAATACGATTTCGTGCCGCAAATATCTAAAAAATCAACAACGACAGAAAAAAATTTACAAAAAAAAAGTCTAATAAAGCGGAAGATTTTGTATGTTCCTCATTATGTGGTGAGAAGAATTTTTTGTATCTTTTGGGGCTTTAGTTAAAATCCGTTGGTCCCACATCAAACAAGGCGCGTTAAACGAATTTGTGTTTCTTTGTAAATAAATAAAAAATAGTTAATTTTATTAAAGAAAAAATTTAAAAATCTTCGAAAAAAATAACAAATTCGCAACTAAACGCAGGCAATTGCATGAAAAAAATATATTTAACGAATTTAAAAGAAAATTTATAAAAAAGAAAAAAAAAATGTTTTTGTTGTTTACATGTGTCCGAGTGTTTCCCTAAAAGTGCTAAAAAATAATATAAAAAAGTCCCTTTCAAAATCATACAAATTATATAAAAAAAAGTTTACAATAAATATTTAACAAAAAATCATCTATATTTTGTGAAACAAAAATATATTTATTATACAAAAACAAAAATGTATTTTTTTAAATCTTACCCACAATATGCCACAATATGCTAAATGCAACTAAAATAATAAAATTCTACTATTTTCTACAACATATTTACTACAACTGCTCCTATAGCTGCTACTATTCTGCTGCTGCTACTGTTTCTATAAAGGATTAATTTTGTGATTTATTTTGTTGTTGGTGTAATTTGTATAAACTTAAATTTTTGCGTTAATAAAATATATAAATAACAAGGTAATTTTATTGTTACTAAAAATAATTATTCTATATTTAATGTTTATAGATATTTTGTGGCAAAAAAAAAAAAATAATAATAATAATAAAATTTTAATTAGAAATTAAACGAATTTTTGTAGTACCCTACATAACAATTTAGGAATTTTCGAATTTTTAAGCTAAAGAATTTTATTGTCTGAAGTCAAGCTTGTAGTCTAGTCTATAGTCTAGTCTCAGGTCTAGTCTGTAGTCTAGTCTATAGTCTAGTCTATAGTCTAGTCTGTAGTCTAGTCTATAGTCTAGTCTATAGTCTAGTCTATAGTCTAGTCTATAGTCTAGTCTATAGTCTAGTCTATAGTCTAGTCTATTGTCTAGTCTATAGTCTAGTCTATAGTCTAGTCTATAGTCAAGTCTATAGTCTAGTCTATAGTCTAGTCTATAGTCTATAGTCAAGTCTATAGTCTAGTCTATAGTCTAGTCTATAGTCTAGTATTTAGTCTAGTCTATAGTATAGTCTAATCATTAATCCAGTCTATTGTTCAGTCTACATTCTAGTATATAGGCTAGTGCGTAATCTAGTCCAGTCAAAAGTCTATTCTGTATTCTAGTCTTACATGATGAAAAGGTGAATAAATGTGCAACATTTATTGTGTGATTACAAGCTTTACTTGAATTTATAATTATGTGGGTTGTTTAAGGAGGACTGTCCTACCGTACTTCTAAAACTTCTGTGTTGGCTCCATACAAAGTACCTTTCAGATGTTAAAGATAAATGAAGCTTTGACTTTAGTATGTCAATTGATCTCCTAATGGTTCAAAAATTTAATAACAAATCAGTAAATTCGATTTACGAATATTGGTGAATGTGTATGTACCAAATAAGTTTTAATTAGAAAAAAGTTTAAGAGTTCAAAATACCTCACCGTAGGGTGTCCTAGAAAAAAGAATTATTTTGAAAATATTTTCAAATTATTTTTTGTTCAAAAATAATTTTGCACAAAATTAAAGCAAAATGTGACGTCAATATCTAAATGTTGCTATTGATTTGGCAAATGGGGTGTAGTAGTGACATCTCTATAAATTGTCCATGTATATGTAAAAATATATTTGTATTAGTAAGAGTGTGTATTAGTGTATGTATGTTAATTAGAGTTCATTTAACTTGTTTGACAACAGCTGAGCAATATCGTGGACATGGAATGTTTTTTTCTTATTTTTTTCTTAAATGCGTTCGTTTATTCCAATGCATGTGACAGTTAGACAGAAAGAAAGACAAAGAGGAAGGGCATACTGAGTGACAATTTGCAAACACAACTGATAGATAGATGGTTGATTGGTTGGATTATGGATGGATGGATTGTTTAAATGGGTGGAGGAATAACAATAAAGATGAATAAATAAATAGATAAATTGCTTATACTTTGGCTACATTTGAAATTTAAGTTCTTTTTTTTTGCAATTTTCTTATCGTTTACAGTTCCTTGATTTTCTTAGTTCATTTTCCAAATTATTTGTATACATCTGCTAGCGTTTGTTTTCGTTTTGCTTGAGTTCTTTTCTTTAACAAGCTGAAATATGCTTACGCACCTTTTTGTTCACATATTCTCTGGCTGTGTGACTGTCACTTGTTGTCGTCTGCAAATAAAATTTATTTAAATACATTCTATTTAGTTTATTATGTCATTTTCTTCTTTGATTTCTTTTTGGTGTTTTTTTTTCTTTTAATACAATTTGTTGGATTTTTACTATTTTTAGAAATGTTTGCAAGATATTTAAATTTATTTTTGTTTTTTAATTTACTTGTTTTAAATATTACTTTAAATACTTTTTAATACAGGTGCATGGAGATAGATTGTAACGTTTTCAGTTTGATTTTAGACTCTAGACTAGACTATAGACTAGACTATAGATTAGACTAGACTATAGATTAGACTATAGACTAGACTATAGACTAGACTATAAACTAGACTATAGACTAGACTATAGACTAGACTATAGACTAGACTATAGACTAGACTATAGACTAGGCTATAGACTAGGCTATAGACTAGACTATAGACTAGACTATAGACTAGACTATAGACTATACTATAGACTAGACTATAGACTAGACTATAGACTAGACTATAGACTAGACTATAGACTAGACTATAGACTAGACTATAGACTATACTATAGACTAGACTATTTATGACTTTTTTAACATTTTTATGGTTTTTAAAAATTGTGTGTGACTTGCAAGTTTTACCTCAGTATTAAAGGTTTAAACTTTTATGTATCCTGGCTGATTCCTGTTTATTTTTTTAATGTTTTTTGTTCAATAAAACGATGTCTACATATCAACAAGTTAAGGATATTATTAGCTTATCTTTTGTGTTTTTATGGAAAAGTTTTTTTTCTTGTTTTTGCTACTGTTATGATATTAGATTATCCTTATCTTAACAACTGTTCCAATGTTTAAATGTATTTTTTTCTTTACTTTACTCTTATGTTTTATAAAAACGAGCTGGTACAATTATCTTTATGTCTTACGTAAAATGACCATTTTGTTTGAAAAAATTACATTTGACAAAAAGTCATTTTGTAAAGGAGAATATCCAACATTTTGTGTAAAAAGTAGTGAATAACAAATATTTAGCAAAAATAACAAATTTGTTTACATTCTTTACTTTAAAACCGTTTAATCTATTTACTCTCTTTTTTTCATATTTTATTATCTTAAAAACAATAATATTTTATTATTTTATACATCTACATTAAAATGTTTATTTGCTATCATAATATTTTTCTCTATTATTTAAATCAAAATATGTATGTATTTTTTCAATTGAAATAATTTTTTCAAAATCCCTCAATATGTTAGAGAATAATGCCATAATAATAATCCTCAAATCTATTTATCATAATACATACAAGGAAGAAAAACAAAACAAATAATAAATAATTTGTCATCAAAAATTTATGATTAATAAAACATCTAGTATTTGGTATATTTTTGCAACATCATAAACGTCCTCGTTTCACAGAATATTACAATTGACGCCACATGTATGAAGCAACTAGATGAAAATGAAATAATAATAATAAAAAAACTTATAATCATAGTTTAGCACTTGCAAAAAATTTCTGTAAAATATTTATTTATTATTTCATCGCACATTTACAAATATTTGATTATACCCTATACCACGCAGAGCAAAAACATGATCTGAAAGTAATATATTATGTTAAAATTATGATTGTAGTCTATATATATTATGTTTATTGTAACAATTTTAAAATATTATAATATGATTAGACACACAAAAATAACTTATGTGTGTCAGATGTGTAGCTAAAGTTTTTTTTGTTGTAATGGTTATTTATAACAACATAACATATAATGGTTATTTGTAAGTTTAAATGGTTGTAAATAACATAATAAGTTTTTAATTGTTATCATTATTTAGTTATTGAACAAATAATTATGTTTCAGTGAGTCGTACTCAAATTTATAATTGACATGATTATGAAACTGATTACTGCAACAACAATAACAATTACAGAAACAGCAACAATTTTAAGTTTTTCATAACAATATATTGTTACAGTGAACATAGTCTGATTACAGTAACCATGGCGAACCAAGTTTTTTCTCTGCGTGTGTACGTTTATACTTGCCTTTAGTTAGTTCGGTTAGTTATGTATTGAGTGAGTGCGTTAGTTAGTTAGTTAGTTCGTTCGTTAGTTAATTAGTATGTTAGATATATAGATAGATAGATAGATAGATAGATAGATAGATAGATAGATAGATAGATAAATAGATAGATAAATAGATAGTTCTGCAACTTTGGCAACCTTTTGCGACTTCGGCAATTCCCTAACTGAATCTATTGCTATTTCTCTCTCTTGTAAAATCAGTCCCAAAAGGTGTTGCAACAATCTCAAGTAAATGCATACGACTTCCTACAGTTTACGTCAGGCGTCGTGAACTTTGAAGACAAAATAAAAACAAGCCACAAAAAACAGTAATAGAAAAAGTTTTTCAGTGTTTTTTTTTCTTCATTTTGCCAAAAATACACAAGAGGCAATGAATTTCGTGAATGTTGTACAAAAATATGTATTATGCAGAGGCAGGCATGTTAGGGAAAACGAAAAAAAAGCAAACAACAAAACAACAAAAGTTGCCAAAAATATACACGAAAGACAAAAAAATTGTATTAAATAAAATGAAAATAATAAATAAATTTCTAAGTATTTTTAAAAAAGTTATTTGTACTAACATACAACTGTAACACAGATACCGCAGATCGACAGAAGAGGGTAGGACAGACAGATTTATCTATGTGGATAAGTTTAGTGGTGTGCAAGCATATGGCATGTTGCATGTGGACGAGTAATAAGTTTTTCGTAATCGTGATACCAAACAGCAACTCATAAGATTATTGTCAAGTACATTGTCAAGGCATAAACAAAATTTTCAACGACTATGTATGTCGTGCTGTGTATTGGTTTTTTTTTGTTTGTTTTCTTTTAAACTCGTAAAGGAACTTATCTTATGTGCAACAGCAGTATGCAACACTTTCATCAATTATTTCTATTCTCAACTGTGGGCAAACATTGAATGTTATATTGACGTAGTACCCGTAGTAACTTGTGCCACACCAGCAGAGAAGAAATGTGTTTTTTTTTTTGTAAACTGCAACTATAACATTTCATTCATTTATTTATTGTCATTAAAATGTGAGGACGTGTGCTGCTGGTTGGTTATTTGATGTGTGTCCGTTTTTTTTTTTGTAATATAAACAACATAAATGTCTTTGCTTTATAGTTGAGAAAGGGATGTGTTGAGGGGCTATTTTGTGGGAGTAGCAGGTGGTAGAATGATCTTGATGTTTTAATTTTTTTTTTGCAAATTTCTGTTGTTGTTGTTTGTATTGTGGTATTTGTTGCAGTTTCTTAAAGATTAAAATACGTGATATTTTTTAATGGTACATGACTTGAGGGCTGTTCTTTTTTTCTTATTTTCTACTTTTTTCTATTTTATTTTTAAACTAAAAATTCTAACAATGAATTTGTTTTGCCATCATCAACAATAGTGAGAGAGACTACAACAACAATAAAATATTTGTTTCATTTGTTTCCCTCAAATACTTCCGTTTGAACTTGAATCACACGTTTGTCTGTCGAACTACATTTTGTACACAATGAAATATTTAATACATTCTCTAAATATTTTCATTTACTTTTTATGTGGCAAACTAAAGATATTACTGATCTTTTGTTTCATTCTATGCTTTTTTCTTGCTTCTTAATTACTTTGGCGAAATGGCAAGTTGCATGCAAAATGTTTATTTAATATTTAAAATGAAAAAGAAATACCACAAATTGTTATGTTTTAAAATGTGAATGGTCCACGAAAGGAAAAGTCTATTTTATTCATAATTACTTTAGTAGTAATTAAAAAAATTCTTCAATTTTGTACTTTATATTAAATTTAATATTCTCATAACATTTCTAAGATAATCAAACATTTATTCACTCCGTCAACATCTTATTAATATTTCATTATAGGAGTTGCTTATTTAAGCTTTTCCAACTATAGTATGTAAATTTTTTCCTTAATTCTCCTGTGATTACCACCTCAACTCTCGTTTTAATAACTATGACATTTTCATCTTTCACACCACCCAAATTTAAAGTTTCGTTAAGTATATATGAATGTCTGTCTGTCTATAGCTATACATTGCTATGGATATAATGTGATTAAAGTAGATAAGTACTCGTTACTCGTATATAAATATTCTATGAATTTTGGTTTAGGACTTTGCATATTAAATTATAGTACAACCCCTTTAATCCAAACAATTTGTAATGCTTGAAATTTGTATTAGTACTTCGTATGTAAATACACACACAAATACACCTACAAGTAATCGTGGTTGGAATAGCTAACCATTGTGTTATATATGTGGAATATACGAGGGATAATTGTTTTATTTTGTTTGGTGTGGAACATTTTGATTTGAAAAGCTATTTGTTGTTATAGTAATTTAATGGAAAGTTTTTTAAAATAAAAAAGGTTTTTTTTTTTTTGTAAAAAATGACTTAAAAAAGTTTTTTTTTTAAAGCTTTCCTTTTAAAGAAAATTTTTGGAAAAGAAAAAAATGTATGAAAAAGTTGTTCGTGTGTTTTATTATTATAAAAATGGTATTATTTTTGTGAAAAAGTTTTAATTCTATTTTATAAATGACTTTTTGAACATTTTTTTAAGATTTTTTATAAAAATTTCTTTTTAATGAACAAGTTTTTTGTTTTTTGGTGAAACAGCTTTTTGTTCAAAATTATTTTTTTTGCGTACAAAAAAATGTATTTTGTTGTTGTTTTTTTTTAATTTTTTATGTAAAAATAAGCTTTTTAATAAAAAAGTAAGTGTTTTATAAAAAAGTTTTTTAATAAAAATGTCTTTTTTGCAAAATTTTTCTTTTGTAGAAATATTTTTGAAATTTCTTTATAAAAGAAATTTAATTTGTTGCAAAGAGTTTTCTCTTTTCTAAAATGTATTACAAAAGTTGTTCGTGAGTTTTATTACTATGAAAATGCTCTTATGTTATGTAAAAAGCTTTAATTTTCCTTTATAAACGTACTTTTAACTTTTTGGTAAAAAAGGCTTTTTTTAAGTTTTAATTTTTTATATAAAAGCTTTTTATCTTTTCTGTGAAAAAAGCTTTTCAATAAAAAAATGTTTTATTTAAGAAAAAGTTTTTCTGTGAACCGTAAGTGTTTTTAGTAAACAAATTTAAAACATTGGTAACACCTTTTTATAAAAAATGTTAATTTTTTTTGATTAAAAAGCTTTTTCAAAAAAGTTCTTTTCTGCAAAAAATAGCTTTTTCAAAAAAAACTTTTTTGTTTTAAACCAAAAAAATTAAAAAAATATGTAAAACGTGCTTTTATTTAACAAAAGTTTTTATTTTTTAATATTAAACTTTTTGTATGATTTTAATTCATATTTTTTTAAATTTTTTTATTTTCCACCCTCGTATCTTCCTGTATAAGTTTGAATACATTAAAGTAATCATTAAAAATTATGTGGTAACAATGTGTTTTTTTTCCATATAAATACATATAAAATTTGTATAAACAATGGAATGTGGTGTCCTGTAACATGCATACATATCTACGTAAGGACTAGAAAATATCTGTAAATTTTTAAAGTATATTTCACTTTAAGGAAGTAGTTGAAGAGAATTTTTCTTTTGATTGTAACAAAGTTTTTTGTTCATTCTATACGTTTAATTTGTAAATTTTCTTATGTTTTAGGCAATAAGGAAATCTTCATGAATGCTTATGAGGCCTTAAAACTATAACTTTGTATCTAAAAAATCTTAGTTAAACAGTCCAAAAAAATTAAGCAAATATGGATAATTTTTGGGTATTTTCACATTTTTAATCTAGATGTACTAAAAGTCCTTTATTGGATGAAATATGTAGGTGTGATACATACACCTATTTTTCTATTCACATGTACTTACATTACATACACTAACATATTTATTATTATACTTATGTATGTATATAAATATATGTAATTTATTTACTTTATTTAAATTTATTTTGTATAGTTCTTTTTCATGTCAGTCATGTTATTATTAGCTATTTACTTTATACTTAATATTTACACCATTTCCCCCGAGTATGTTCAAAAGAAATAAAAATTACATTTGAGAATTTCTAAAAAAAACAATTATATGTATATTTTTTTAAAAAGAATTTTTAAGCATATTTATTTTCTAAATAAACTATATGTATATGTGTGTAAATATGGAAATAGTGTTGCTTTTTGAGTATGTGTTTTAGTTACAAAATATGCATACATATGTATATATGCATGTTGGTATTACTGACGGTATAATGTTTGTAATGTCAACCATTATAAAGGGAAATATTGTACATATGAGTCTATTATAAAAATGGTTGAAATGTGTTTTCTTTTGACTTTTTGTTGCTGTTGTTGTTATATCCTTGCTCCTCTACATATGGTTGCTAATATGTCTGTCCATTTTCATAGTTGTGTTTTTTTGTTTTTTTTTTTTTTTTTTTGTGTAACAACAAGCCCCCTAGTGACTTTTACCCAGTTACTCTAGGAAATGAAAGAAAAAAAGAACTAAAATAAAAACTGAAAAAATTAACAATAAGGGCACTTGTGTTAAGGAATAAAAGCAACAAAATCATATAGTACAATAAGCACTTAAACTAACTAAAGACAGTGGGTTAAGAAATCTTAAAATGTTAATATAAATTAATAATAATTAAATTATATATATTATAAAAATTAAAGAATTATTTTATAGATTATGCAAAATGATTGTAATGAAAATCTAATTTCTCTGCTCAATATAAAAAAAAATTTTCTGGCCCACTGTTTTGTTCTTAATGTATGAATATGACTTTACTATAAATTATATACAAAATCATGTTGCAACAACAATGTTACTGTAAACCAAATAGTAATGTTTTTGTTGTTTTTGTTTGCTTTCAAATGAATGAATCATTTGCTTTTAATCTTTTAACAAAATTTTTGTTTAAAAGAAAGCACCAAAACACATCAAAATTAAAAGGAAAACGAACCACTAAAAAGGAAAGGGCGTTATATGTAGGAACTTAATGGACAATCAAAATAAAAGTTTTAACTTGCAGCAACAAAAAAAACTTTGTTAAAGTAAAATGTCTGCACTTTAACAGCAACAACAATAAAGTTAAACAAAAAAGTTGGAAAAAACTAAACAATATAAAAACTACTTAAAAGTTAAGCAAATTATGGTGAAATGCTGGTTGTATACTTTTTTTAAAAAATAAAAAATGGTCCAATTTAAAAAAAAAAAAACTATTTTATTGTATTACAAAAGTTAAGCTTTAGGTTTTTTAATATATGTATTATTTTGTAATATTTTGAGAAAATTTACATTTTGTAATTGCTTTTCTATTAATTTTACAGACAGACGGACGACATGATAGACACTTGAATGGTTATATTAAGATTGATTTAGAAATTTTCAATATTTAACAAAGTTTTTATGAAATAATTTCAATAGATAATATTGTCGGAAAATATCATTTTTACCTCTGGATCCTCTTGAATCTTTAGTGGGCAGACTGATAGACTGACAGACAGACAGGCTGACAGGCTGACAGGCTGACAAGCAGATAGACTGACAGATAGACTGACAGACATACTGACTGACAGATTCACAGACTAAAAGACTGAGCGGCTGATGGAAACGAAAATTGGATATTTCCTCACTCGTCCAGAGATTGTCAACATAAAGACAGTTTTATCAAGATACATTTTTCCCCAGGAATGAACTATTGAACACAGTTAAACTGTTGCAACAAGGAAATGTGATATACAGACTGACGGACAGAAAGATGTCGTTCCTACGACAATTCTATAATTGCTTATTCGGCCAAAGATTTTCAACTTAGCGACAGCTTCATGAACTGAAATTTTTGCCCAGACGGACGGACGGATTTCACTGTCCAAATCGATGAAGCCAAATTCATATGACCGTCCATCTTCAAAACACATTTTTGAAAAATTTCTCGAAACACAAACATAATCTTAAATTTTAAATCGAAAAATATCTTATAGTTATTTAACCTTTTCTACAGCACTATCTACGCTGTATGCTAATTTAACTTTTTAAAAATGTTTTCCCTCTTTTTTAAATATTTATCTTATTTTACACTTTCACGAATATACAAAACTTAAATAAGGATAAGCAGGAAATGTAAACATTGAATTATTTAGAAAAGTAAATAAATACTATATACGTTTCTGTTGTTATAAAGAACACATACACATACACACACCCACCTAGAAGGATGACTTCAACACAAAAACACTGCAATATAAATATTTATAAGCAGCAGCAAGCTAAATCCACACAACAAAAGCAACAACTAACTCAAAAGTCAGTTGCACTGCACGTACAAAAAAATTGTTTCGTTTTCTAGTCACTTGTTTTTTCTTGTCTTGTCTTTAAAACAATTTTTATTGAAAATTGTCGACTGCGTGTAAAGACAACAACTTAAGGTTGGTGGGTGAGTGAGTGTGTGAATGGGTGGGTGGGCGTATGGTTAGTGATAATTTTTTGATGTTGACATAGAAGAAGAAGAAAAATAAGAAAAAAAATAGCATAACAATTCAATTACGCCACCGTGTACGTTGAGCATTATGAAAACTGACAGCGTAAAACAAACCATATTATGAGATGAGATGAAAGAACAAACATGTGCATGTGCTTAAAATCATGTTTGTTTAAATTAAAGAAACTTCTTGCATGTCATCATCCTCGTCACTAACATCGTTATTTCAGGAAAAGAAAAAATATATAAATTGTTTATAGAAAATGTTGCCCTCTTCTAGTAGTTAGAAAGTTAATCATATGGTGTGTAATATCTACAAGTAAAATATACAAAATATTTAATTTAAATTGATATACACAGTATGTGTTAGATTTTTTCGGCACGACTGGCCAACACATACATACATTTTCTTTGAGACTTCTGTTTAACAGTTTCCTTTTCACTAAGCAATAATTTTTATTGTAAAAGTGTTTGTTATCTGAATATATGTCGACTTGTTTTTCACAATATGATGAATTTTTTTTAGAAATCACCAATTTCTTATTTCTTCACACACTACATGTTAATTTTGCAAACTTAGTAATTAGAAGAACAACACACACCATACGAACCTGCATGTTGTTGCATGCCAGACAGCATTACTGAACAATGCAACAACATGCCAGACAGCATTACTGAAGATTTGGATCTTAATTATATCTGGGGTCTTCGGAAAATTGATTTCAACAAATAGAGAAACATATTGACATGGGTTAATCGACAGCCTAAAAAAGTCATCATGGTCCATTAAAGTTGTCCAAAAACTTTTCTGAAAACATTATTGGACTATATGAGCCGTTTAGTAGTCCAATATAATTTAGGAGTAGTTCATGTGTAATTTTGTTTTCAAAATATGGAACCATGTTGCGGATAATAAATGGACTATATTTTTTCCATGTATATTTGAATTAGTAATGGGATGGGTAAATAATATCATAAAAATTATAAATGAAATGAAAAACTTCTTACCAAGGTAAAGGGTGCATTTATATGTTATTTAAGGAACATTTTTTTGATGGAAAGTATCTACTGCCGATTTTTTATTTAAAATATAAACGTTCACAGTTTTTGTAAATTAGAATAGTACTAAAGCTTTACTCTATTCTTATTTGAACTATTAATCATAAATTTTCGCATTATTAGGGATCTGCTACTAATTTTTAATGGAAATTGAAGTTGATCACGGATGATATCATTAAGAATGGATCTACAGCCTTGTTATTGTCATATATTAACCACTTATAAGTTTAGTTGATTCGTTAAGTAAAGTCGGAGGACTTCGATTATGAAAGATCATATCGGTCGGTCGGTTTAGTGGTTCATTAAATCTAGACCATAGTCAAGATAACTATTACTTTTAGCTGCCTCTTCTTTTCAACTATCATTGCAACTGCGATTGTTTTCATTGAAGGAGATCTCAAGTCGTGTGCCTATATTAAATCCAAAGTCGAGTTCTTACTCAGAACAAGATCGTTACGTTTCGTCTAATAAATTCTATATGCTTGTGTCCCGTAGTCCAACTACACTATTTGATAAGATCGATATATATATATAGGGAAAATATGTGGAAATGATTACAGATTTTCTCAGTTGGAATGGATCTACAGTTTTATTAATTTCTTATTTAAACCACTATATAAGCATGGCAGATTTGTTAAGTAAAGTCAAAGGGCCGCGATGATTTGTAATTAAGGAACTAAAATCGATTTGATTTTTGTTAGAAAATATTGATTTGTGATGGAAATTATGATTGATTTCAGATTTTTCATATTTTCCTAATTGGAGGGATATTTAAGGAGCTGCTAAATTCATAATAAGCTTGGCAGATTTGTTAAGTAGAGTCAAAAGACCTCGGTTGTAGATGTTCCTTGGTGGAAGTTACGAGTTAGCGTTGTTGAAGGATCTGAAGGATCTATTTATCTCACCAAAACTTTGCAAAAACAAACAACGTAAACTTTATTTAAAATGAAATTTTGAATATAAACATTTTTCTTTTCAAGAGATCCCCAAACAAAATAATATTGCAATTGTTATAACAGCTACAGCAAAAACAACAACAACAATAACTACAATCAACAAAAATATTCAACATTTTCAATTATTCATCATTGTAAAATTGTGTTCATTTAAATGAATTTTTTTTGTTTCTTATATTTTGATTTGTTGTGTTTCTTTTAGCAATTTTGTAAAGTAGTTTTTGGCTGTTTGCCATCTAAATGCCAACATTATTTTCATGTTAAAAAAGCAACATTTTCCTGTTAACCACCTCGACTTCCGTCTCTGAGCTTGTTTCGTTAAACAGTTTTAATATGTCTAGAATTGTTGAATTGGTTTTTGCTCTGCATTTTTCTTTTTTTGAATTTCTTGTTTGAACGCGTGCTATTCTTTTTGTTGTTTTAATGTTACTGTTGGTGGTGGTGGCCTTTTTTTGTTAAATACTAGTTTTTTAACCACATATTGTCGTTTCTTTGTTGCTTGTCATTTTAGGAAGCTTTCTCTGTAGATGGTATTCCTTTCGAAAAAAACGTGTTAAACATAACTTATACTCTCATGTGTGTGTTGTTATTAGACTTTATAGTGTTTTTATGTAAATTTTAGTAGTATGGTGGTTTCTTGATTTACAGTTATGGAAATATTTTAAGGACATTTAATTTTTTTTTTGGAAAATTTGTTAAAAAAATTGCTTATTTTTAATTTAACTTTAAAATGTTTTTGTAATGCTCATTCAAATGATATTGTTATCAATATTCCCATTTGAAAAAATCTTTAATATGAAAATTTTGTTTTTTTTTAATGTAATAATATCTTTAGCCCATACTGTATAGGTATAATAATGTATGTATACGTTTTTTACAACTTTACGATGACGATGCATGATATACATATTTTATTACATTTAGTTTTTATATGTACATATATTCATATTATTGACGATGTTTTTCTGCTTTTTATAGGCTTTTTTTATCAAAATTGTAATTGTAAGAATATAAGAAGTAAAAGTAAAATATTCGGCTATGACGAATCTTAAATACCACCCAAAACATCCTTCATTTGTTAGATATTAGGATATTAAGAAAGTTGGCTTATTATTAAGAAATACATGCATATATGCTACATGTTAAGGTTTAGCTAAAGATCTTTGGTTTCATGAGCATTCTTGTTCGACCTCACTTGAATACTCATAAAACATCCTTACTAATAGGTCAAAGTAGAATGCATTGGAGTGCTCGGTCACTGTCGTTCCCACGACAATTGGATCTTCGCTCCGGAACGACCCGAGTCATACTCGGCCAAAGATTGTCAACCCAGCGATAGCTGTATTAACCGAAAGTTTTTTCCCCAGGAAAGAACTATCGGCCACAGTCGAGCTGTTACAACAACAACAACAACAACAACTGGTCACTGTCAATTTGGAAATCATGCAAGACCCATAGGTTATTCGTATAATGATTTTTGTAAAAGCTCCATAATCCTTCTCACTATTTAACTTGTACTCTTTGAGTTTTATGTAATATTGAAATGGGAAATATGAAAATAAGCATATAGAGCCCGGATTAAGTTTAAATCTATAAGAGGGGAGAGACTAGTTGGTACTTTTTCGTATTTCAAAATGCACTTTTTTGAATTTTATATTATATTAAACCTAGAAACATGAAATTTGAAATGTGGAGCCTGGAATATATAACTATATAACTTTTTGATACTTATTCGCTCTTCAAACGGTACTTTCTTGACATTTTATAGAAACAAAAAACTACGAAAGTATTTTTGGTACTTTTTTGTTATTTAATTGGTAATTTTTTAATTTGTTATAATAATGAAACTAGAAACACAAAAAAAAAACGAGTATAACGATTGAATGATATTCTATAAAAAGGTACTATTGAAAAGTACCATTTCCTTTAAGAGCTCCTCAGTTGAGAACACGCTAAGTCCAGAAATTCTTCATCAATAGAGCTGAATATTTGCGTCTGGGCTACTCTCAAATAGTACTTATCTTGGTGAAAATTTCATTCAAATCGATTTTTTGAGTTAAGCAACTTGACACGAAATTTCCATATATGTCAAATTTCCGCTTAACATACGGATATGGTAGGATCTTCTTAGGTTATCATTTAAACTACAATAAACATACATATGTATACACTTGTGTTGTTCCATAACCGATATGTTACAAACGAAATAATAAAATTCAACTGCATATTTTTTCTGTTGGCGGATATAATAAGGAAAAGGAAAGCATTGTAAGCGTGTGTGGTATGTAAAGTGTTTAGTATTTACGAGTATGTAATATATTTTGTAGTCACTTTACATGGCAACACAATATTCATGAATATGCAACAATTGTATGTCTAAATGTAGTTTGCAATAGGAAATAAATATATACCTATATAGTACATTTTTCCACTTAAATTTCTTTAAAGTTTCTTTGCATTTCAATTTTCTGCTTTATTATTCAATATTTTTTGGAATGCAAGTTTTATGTTTAGTTATACCCTACACCACTTTAGTGTCAATCGGCATAGAATGTATGTCTGTCTATGTAAATTTTGTAACCAAACTTCGGGTTAATGGTTAAAATCGTTCCGCTATTTCACTTAGTCTTAAAACAACTGAATAGAGCTTTTGAGCTCATTTAAGTTAAATATATTCATAAATATCATTAGAAGTCATGACATAAATTTGATAAAGAAACGATATTCTTTAAATATGATACTTATACATGACTTTTTTTTAACTTATTACAGATTACTTCCAGAGAAGTTAAGTTACCTTTCTAGTGCGCATAATGCTTTGATATTTTATTTGTGGGGGATTTTGTTCTAACATACATAACTCTTATCCAATAAAGTCTTATTAAATTTCACAACAATTTAATAAAATAAATAACAAAAAATTTGGTTTAATTAAATTCATACCTAGTTCTACGTTGACAATATTTTATGTATCTGTATCAATTACCGCAATGACCTTGTATTGATTTCAATTTATTTTTACACAATTTTGGCAAATTTCCACAAATAATTGAAGACAAAATAAAGACAACAAATATAAAATGAAAGAATAAATGAAAAATAAAAAAAAAGCATTGAACAACACTCAATTATGACAAAGTCCAATTATGAAATCATTTACTGTTTCTCGACGTTTAATATTTTCACACAATCATTGTACATTTAAAAAATGATTCATTTAGTCACAATTTTATTCTCTTTTTTTAAATGTTTTTTTTTTTTTTTTTTGCATTTAATGTTGTCATTTCTTAGCATTTAAACAAATTTTTAATAAATTTTACAGTTTTAATTTATATCAATGACATTAATTTGTAAATTTTTTTTCAATCTTTTTCATTTTAGATTAAAAACAACAAGCAACGTCAACCTCCCCAAAATGCAACGTTCTAAATGACGTCACGTTTTTTGAAAATTTATCAAACCGTTCTAGTGGTGGACGGATAGCAGTGTGTGGCAGCGGAGGTTTCATTCTATAATTTTTTCCTGCGGAAAATCATTATAGAAAACCCATTGTGATATTTTTTTTAGTTCATTTTCGTTTTAAACTAATAATACTAAAAGTACGTTTCAACTTTTAATTGCAACATAACTTTTATATTCTGAAAAAAAAACGCAAATAATTAAGTTGTATTTTATGGTTTACCGCTAAAAACACTTAATTTTCATTTTAAGTTTTTTTTTTCTACAATTATTTTTTTACGATTTAATTTCCATAAATGTAAACGTGGTATTCATTTACTTAATTTAAAGCAACGAAAAAAGACAATTTTTAACTACAAAGTAGCAAAAATCATTGAAAGAGAGCAAGAAATAGAATTACCCTTGGTGGCTAGAGAGAAGATATTTTTTTGGAAAAAGGGAGGCTTTATTTATGTTTGTATTCAATACAGTCGCCATGTCACATGGGGGCGGCCAGGAATGTTTGTAATATTTCCAGCTGATGAACTCATCTTGATGACATACGGTGCTGCTATACCTCGTATAAGTCCACGACCAACACTCGATTGCCTGCGTGAACCTCAAGTACCAATTGTTATACCTGCCCGAAGTTTACCTCCCCCCTCTTCATCGTCGTTAGCCACGTTACCAGCAGCGGCACCATCGACAACTGTATCGGCCCCAGCAACTACGTCCAGCAGTTTTTTTGCACGCTTTAGGGGTGATCAGCAGCAGCAACAACAACAGCTGCAGCAATTACAGCAACAGCAAGAACAGTTGTCATTAAATATATCGGGCGAAGAAATTGATCAATATCCGGTTTATACTCCAGAACCTTTAGCACATAGACTTATACACTCCACTTACGAACGTCCCGTATTACCCACAATTTTAGAGAGACCTTCACCCACTCCTTCACCTACGCCAATTCCATATACAACACCGGAACCGCCTTTGACTCCTACACGTCGCAGTTCTAAAACATCATTGAAAAGATCAACACCCGTACTACGTAGACCGGAAGCACAACCAGCAACACCTCCTCAGTTGAGAACATCTATGTATAATGATTTAAATATGCGATCTTCACAACAACAACACCAACAACCAACTTCTTCTTCCCGACCAACTTTAGAACGTTCAACAGCCTTACGTGAATCTACCCCCTTGAGATATAATGAAGATCCTGGCATGGCCATGGGTGCTCATCTTTATCCGCCCATACAATATCCTACCGGAACTTTTGAACATCCCAGTCGAGAAAGTAGTCCCAGTATACTAGTCGAACCACCCGAAACAGATCCCACAAAACCTCGTTTGGGTCCTGGTTGGGGACGTCCCATGTCGCCCATGGAACTACCACCTGAACCCTCTACGTCACAGAAATCTCCCTCTAGTAAGTCGCGCATGTTAAGACCTAAACTACATATACCACTTGGAAGACTGGGTCGTTCATCGTCCAGCGATCACAAAGAATCTCATAGACTGCGAGAAGATTTAGAATTACAAGTAGAAAATCCCATATTTAATACAGAAAACTTAAGACAACTAAACTTTGATGCTTTTTTCGATTCCGGTGAACCTGTCTACAAGCTGCAACCAAAAACACCAGCCACCGCACCCATGGACGGCTCAACGGGTGCCACTTTACCGCCTCTAGATAACTATGCCGGAGTCTATGATTCGCCGCGTAAAAACCGTAATACCTCATCGTCGGGTGGACTGTTTGCCCGTTCGCCCAAAGAGGATAAACTTCTTAGTGCACGTTCCAAAAGTACCGAACAATATGATCCCATAAGAGAAGGACGAGCCTCATCTGTAGGTCCGACCGCCGGTTCCGCTAGTGTGGCTAGTGGGGGCAGCGGTGGTGGCGGCGGCAGTACAAGTGGTGGTGGTGTGCCCCAGAAAGGTGACAGGTGCCCCCAAAAAATACTTTTTTACAAAAATCTAATCTCATTGTTTACAGCTTGACAAAGTATATTTATTAAATAAACATTGCCTAACGTTTCTACTCTCACTCTCTTGCCGGTGTTGTCACATGTGAGAGAGTGGGAAAATAGCAATGGATCTGTTGTCTTCTAACATGTTTTGAAACAAAATTATTAGAAAAATAAGTAAAATGAATGCCGCTAACATTTTCTATTTTTGTTTAAGTTAAAGTTTGCTTTAATTTTTTATGCTTTTATATTAACATTTTTTTTTCTCTTTTGTGTGTGAAACTGCACTTAAGCAATGGAGAAGAAAGTCAATGGACATGTATATAGGCTTTCTCAAATATCAATCAGTAGAAAAGTTCATAGATGTATCGATAGTCTAGTTCATAGATTTGTCTTTAGACTGGTCCATAGTACAAACTACAAGAATATATTTGATCTAGACATTAACATAAACATTCCCTTTACATTGATGTAAACTTTGACACTAATATAATCACTTATAAGGACATTAACATAGACGTGAATATAAACTTTAAAATAGTCATTGACATAGACATAGAAAGACATTGATATAAATTTGAAGACGACATTAACATAAATATTGTCATTGACATAAATATTGACATAATATCATTTAGATGTCTATCTTACACATTGCCATTAGCAACATTGACATTTTTATTAACAAAGAAGGTTCATAGATAGTATAAACTACAAGAAAATAATTGATCTAAATCTGGATAATTGATCTAGATCTGGATAATTGATCTGGATATAAACTTTAAAATAGGCATTAACATAGAAATTGACATAGAAAGACATTGATATAAACATTTGAAGCAGACTTTAACATAGACATTGACAAAAACATTGACATAGACATTGACATATACATAGACATTGACATAGACATTGACATTGACATAGACATTGACATTGAGATTGACATAGACATTAACATAGACTTTGACATAGACATTGACATAGACATAGACATTGGCATAGATATTGACATAGACATTGACAAAGACATTGACAAAGACATTGACATAGACATTGATATAGACATTGACATAGACATAGACATTGACATAGACATAGACATAGACATAGACATAGACATAGACATAGACACAGACATAGACACAGACATAGACATAGACATAGACATTGACATAGACATTGACAATGACATTGACATTGACATAGACACTGACATAGACATTGATATAAATTATATGTTATCTTACACATTGCAATATAAAAAGCATTGTCATTGACATTAATATAATATTGTATGTAGACATAAACATAGTAATGGCATTGCTATGGAAATGACTCTCTTCTAGATATTTATGAGTTTAATGTAGATGTTATTATTGAATTAGATATTGATATAAATTAGATGCCATATAAATGACATTATATGGCTGACATATGTAGATATTGATTTACATTTGAAGCAAACATCAACATAAACATTGACATTGATATAAATTAGATGTTATCTTACACACTGCCATATAAATAGCATTGTCATTGACATTTACATAATTTTTTATGTAGACATTAACATAGAAATGACATTGTCATAGAAATGACTCTCCTATAGACATTTGTAAGTTTAAAGTTTTTTGAGTAAAAGTTATGCAGTGCGGTTTCACTTTAATACTAAACTAAACTTTATTCTGTCAGTATTATTTTATTACTTTCTACTAAAAAAAACATTTTATAATAAAAAAATGTTCCTTTAATGTTTTGTTGTTGTGTTTTGTGTGCGCGTGTTTCTCGCATTACTTTAATTGCTTTCAAACTTCTTGCTTCGTTTTTTGTCGTTTATTGTATTTTATTTCATTTCATTTCAATTTTCATCTCCGGGGAAATTACATTGTATAGAAAACAGGACTTAAAAACAAGCCCCTTTTAAATTATTTAACCCCGTTCATATTAAAAATGCATTAAAAACACTTATCCGCCTGTCATTTAGCGTCAATAAATGTCAGTCAGTAAAATGAAAAAAGCGATAGAGTGCATGAAATAAAATTTTATTAAAAAAGAATAAAAACGGTAAAAAAAACTGACAATTTGCACAACATTCAGTGTGTTCAATATAATAATAATAAGTACATCAAAACTAATTTAAATTCTTGTTAAAAATTTTTTAGTTTTAAAAATCATTAATTTAAAATATTTTACTACAAATTTGTTTTAAATGACACACGAATTCAAGCCCAATTGAATATTTAATTTATAATATAATTTTAAGTGTACCTATTATTTTGTACACGAATGTTTGCTGTACATATAAAGTTTCTATACATCATATAGGGACACCTAAATACACACATGAAAAGTTTAACTATTTAGTTACAAAACTCAAAACAAATATATTTTTTTTTTTGGGAAAAACTAAACAAATATCACGGAATACCATCGAATTCAAACCTCAAAATGTTTTATTTTTGTATGATTTTCTGACTCTAAATTAGAGTTTTTATTTTAATTTATTTGTTTTAATGTTTGAAAAACTTTTTTAATTTAATTACAAAAATTTTTAGAGTTTGTTTTTTCTAACAATTATTGTTGTTGTGTTAGTTGCTGATTTTATAATTGTTAATTTTGTTTTCAATTAAAAAAAATGATAGATTAATTATTAAAATTTATACGATGAACTAATATTGTGTTGTGTATTTTTTAAACATTTAGATTTCTTGGGAAAATCTTCAAGTGGTCCAAAAAGTCGTAATTTCTTTGGGTGGAGGGGACCACGGGGTGGTTCCCTTAGCCCACAATCTAGTATGGCGTCCTATAATGGAGTGCTTAAGGATTACGGTCACAGTAGTTTAAATGAGGCTTTTAAATCCCAAAATAATGTCAACTTTAAATTGATTAAAACTGGTAAGTGAGCGATATTTTGTTGAATAAAAATTTTAAAAACATAACTTACATTTTAAGTTTGTAATAAAGGCCTGCACAGGACAACAATTTGATAAAATATATTGCCGCATTATTGTTGTCTTGTGCAGCCCTTTAGTTTATAATAAGTAAAAGTTTAAAGATAACAAAACATGATTTCTATATCAATATATTAAGGTTCGATATTTTATCTTATTTGCTACTTATATACATGTGGCCACTTTGCAACATATTGATAGAAATCTCGTGATGATAATAAGCTCATTATTGGAAAACTGAAAGTCATTTGCAGTCAGTCAACGTCTTCTTAGTCATTGCAAGTAATCAAGCGTACAATTTTTTTTTTCGTTTCGCTTTCATCTCATTACCACACACATGCACAATAACTACAACTCCCACAGCTTCTACTAATGCCATTCACATTTAAAGAGATTTATACAATAAAAAACGGGGGAAAACTACATAAACTGGTTACATAATCATCATTAGAAGAAATAAAGTAAAAACTAAAGCATCGGTAGGCAGGGGAAAGGTAAAAGGAAACTGACGACACAACAAAGAAACTATTAAAATGTCAATATTGTGATGGGTTTAAATGGCAATAATGGTAATTGTTAATAATGAACCGAGTGCAGGCGACTAAAACCTGTCAGTCAAGTCTGCCAATTGGGCAACAGAATGGTATATAGAAAAGCAACAAAAAAAGTTCATTAGGTGGTGTATAAGTAAATTTGTATTATTGCTGCTCCTGCAACTATAGAATGGCATGACGCTCATTAAATGCAAAAAAATCATTGAGGCATTATAAATCAAATACTGGAAAATGTAAAACTCCTACTCTTTTGTAGAAAACTGATGAAAGGAATAAAAAATATTGAGATTTTGATTACAAATCAATTGATTTGCTTGAGTGAATTGTGTAATTATTGTAAAATATTTACAAAATTTATCAAATTTTTTTTTACGGAAAGTAATTTTGTACCTACTTGTTTCTGTTCATGTATTTGTGGCGCTATTATAAAACAAGTGTGATTGATCATATGATAACCTACACTTATATTAACAAAAAAAGGATTTTCTATTATTTATGTACAATTTTATTGTGTTATTAGAGTTTATAAGTGAATTTAGACCTTCATGTCATTTTCTAAAGGATCAAATGTCATGGGGGCTAGGATCAAATGAGTCCTGATCATTACAAAAATTTACAGTTCTATAAGTTTTGTAATATAACATTTAGCATAGTTATGAGCGCAAAAGTCCAATTGAGGGGTACAGTTGTATGGGACCTCGGCGAACCAATTTTTAATACTGTTTGTTCTTGGGTGCCAAATTTTATTAACAACACGGAGAGACGGACATAGCTAAATCGACTTAGAAAGTGATTTTGAGTCGATTTAGCTGTTTGTCCTAAGCTGGGTGTAGAAGCAATATTTTTGGATGTTACAAACATTAGCACAAACTCACTATAGTGATGTAAGGTATCATTTACTATTTAGTGAAAAATTTGTAAATTATAGTCTTTAGTGAAAGTTCAACTTTGACTGTTTCAATACGTATAAAAAATGGATTCACTATAGATCTAGCTGTAGTTTTCAACTTTTGTGAAAAACTAAGCTTTTAGCTTAGTAAATACTGTGCTTTTAGTAAAATCTTGAGCCCTAAGTAAAAATTTTAAATTTTCGTGAAAATTTTTGTGTTTTTAGTATAAAAAAATTGAGCTTTTAGTAAAAAAAAAAGTTTTTTTTTAGTGAAAAACTGAATTTTTAGGGAAAAATTGAATTTCTAGTAAAAAATTTATTTTTTTTGCTTAAAATGTTTTTTTTTTGTTTTTTTTTAGTAAAAATTTGAATTTTAGTAGAAATTTGGATTTTTACAATAATATAGACTTTAGTAAAAATTTTAAATTTTATTAAATGAAAAAATTTAGATTTTAAGTAAAAATTTTGATTTTACTAGAAATGTAATTTTAAGTAAAAAATTGGATTTTAGCAAATGAAATAAAAATAAGGATTTTATTAAAAATTTTGTTTTTGTTGGAAAACTGTACTTTTAGTGAAAAACTGAGTTTTAAGTGATAGTTTATAGTAAAATACTAACATTTTATTTAAAAATAAAATTTTTGTTAAATATTCGAGATTTTTAAAAAATTTTGTTTTTATGTAAAAAAATTAAAAAAATATATAAAAACAAGAAATTTCTAAAATGTAGAAAAAATTATTTAAAATAAAATTTAAAATTGTTGACAAAAATAACAAAATTTTAAAATACCACAGAAAAATTGAAATTAACACTTGCTATTCTTTTAAATTTCTTATTAAATAAAAAAGTCTAATAAAATATTTAACAGCAGCTGTCATAATGACTGTTATATAACTACAAACACACAGACTTGTTTCTATATTACTACACTTACATAAATCTGATGCAGACATATTATTTTCAATTTCAAAACAGATGTCATAATGTTTGTGACATTTGATTTGACAGAAAGAATTAAAAAAAACTATGAGTTTTTTTTTTTTTGCAAACACATGGAAATAACAATTTTATGCAATTTATTTATTTCAACACTTCTAACACAAAAAGCAAAAAAAAAAAAGAATGAGATGAAATAAAAATTTATTTTGTAAAATTGAACAAATGAAACAATCTAAATAAAAATTTTGTAAAATAAAAAAAATTAAAACAAATCGTTTAATTTTTTTATGATTTTAACTAACATTTCAAATCATTGGCTTAGAATGTAAATGAGTCAAGTTAGTATTTTTTTAATAAGTTTATTTAAGTCCCTTTAAATTTATATATTAAAAGTATAAGTTTTTATCAAGTCTTCTTAAACTAAAACATATTTTCTTAATATGGTTTTTTTTCCTTCGTCTTTAAATAAAAATTTAATTTGAACTTGAGATTACTTAAACCACAACAAAAATGGAATTTTTTCTTTAATATTTTTTTTTTCGTTTGTACCGGAAATTGATTTTATCTGTATTATACATGTAACAACTATATGTTACTACAGACAAAGACAGCTATTGCCACACTTGAATTTTATTTATTTAGTTTTATATTTTTATTACCCATGAAATACAGTAGAATAGAAATAAAAAGAACGAAAATAAAATTGCAAGTACGAGAAATTTTATTAGAGTAACTAAACTACTAGTTGTAAAAGTGATTTGAGTAGTTGAATTCTAACATAAATACAATCAAATAAAAATGTTATTCTTTAAAGCAAAATAAAGTTTATGTAGAAAGTTGATAGAAAATTATAACAAAATTATACCCCTCTCAAAATAATCAGGAAATTTTGGATAATTTTTCTATTGAATAACAACTAGTAATTACTGTAAACACTGCAGCTCAATTCTTATTTGTTTATTTGAATTTTGCAAAATTTAAAACTAACTCATAGATATAGCAAATATTAACTTATAAATAATTATAGAAAATAGATAAATTTTTAAAATTTCAATTATATATTGATATTATTGTTAACAAAAGTCGTAGACTCATTCTTTGAATCTTTTTTATAGCAATTTAAAGATATTGCTTTTGTGACCTTTTTCGCTATAACCAACCTCACACAACTCTAACCTACTAACACTCTTGTAATACTACACCCACAGTCAAATCAAATCAAAGCCAATTTCTAACTAATGTGAATTTCTGTTTGTGGATTTACTTTCAAAAGCCATCATATTGACGATGTAAGTGCCAAAATGACTGCCAGCTAAGAGCTAAATAGCAAAAGGAAAAAAAGGGAAAAAATACTGCTGAAATTTCATAAAGCTTAAAACTTCTTTACTTCTCTTCATACAACAATTCTGTTGCTTTTTTTCTAATCTTAGTTGTATATCTAAAACATTCAATGCGATTATTTTACTCTAGTATTTCTTGTGTTTTTGCAAAAAATTTCTTTTATTGAACTCAAAGTGTTTGAAATCTAAAAATAAAAATAAATTTGTAGCCAATGGTAACAGACGAAAGCAAAAAACCACTTGACAATTTAAATATCTTTTCTTAGTTTTTTTTTTTAAGAAAAACTAAAAAGTCCTTTTGATGGTTGATTGTTGTTAAATGGTCGAGCATTGTTTTTAGTCATCAAGTGATGTGATGGTGAACGAATTGTTAAAAAACTATCAAAATGTGTATTTCATCAAATTGATAGATATAAAATTTAGAAGTAAAGTTACATTTAAGAAATGATAGATAGATAGATAGATAGATAGATAGATAGATAGATAGATAGATAGATAGATAAATAGAAAGATAGATAGATAGATAGATTGATAGATAGATAGATAGATAGATAGATAGATAGATAGATAGATAGATAGATAGATAAATAGATAGATAGATAGATAGATAGATAGATAGATAGATAGATAGATAGATAGATATATAGACTGATTGATAGATATATAGATAGATAGATAGATAGATAGATAGATAGATAGATAGATAGATAGATAGATAGATAGATAAATAGATAAATAGATAGATAGATTGGAAAACCGCTCAAAAGGATTCACTTACAAACGATAGTGAGTTTGTATCTTAGTTGGTCTTCCGCTCACAACATTTTTTTCTTTTTTTCTCTCACGATTACAACAATTTTCTTGGTGTATTTTAAAAAGCCATAAACTGTAATGACACTCCACTCGATGTTGCGTTCGTGTATTCGTTGTTGTCGAGTCGAGGTTCTTGTTGTTACTACTGCCAGTGAATGAGGTATCTCTTGAAAATTAAGTTTTAAGTTTCAACTTGTTTTTATAGAGTGGCACATAACAATGGTGGCGAAAGTATTGTATTCGATTATCTCTAGTCCAATTATAGTTGTTTGTTCAAAACTTTTCATTGCTTTTATTAACTTTTTAAAAGATTGTCACAGTAAAACAAAACTAAACGGGGAAAGTAAATAGTTATAAAAGATATCTACTTCAATCAAATGCAATAACATGCCACAGCATCATTTTTTTCTTTCTGCCACATTTTACAGGAATTTTTCCCAACTTCGCCTGTTCAGTTGAGTGGTTAGTGTACAAACAAATTTTTCATAATACTCAAGAGACTTTTTGTTTTCGTTCTATTACTTTACTGCATTTCATTCTGTTTTATGTTGAGTTTAACATATTGTGTAGCATCATGATTTTGCTAGTGTGGATGTACTTAAACGTTATTATTTCGGAGTATGTGCGTGTGTTTAAGTACTTGTTGTAGTAGTGGTATTTGTCAGAATAATCCCGGTTTTACTACTGCTACTTTGAGCACCTAATAGATTTACTTTTATACATCTAATAATGTTTGTTTTAAAATGTTGCCAGATTTATTTCGAATCTGGTTTGAAATTCAATATAAGAGTTTGAAAAATAATATATATGAATATACCTAGCACCTGGTTACCTATAGCATAACACTTTTAATTCATTAGTCGTAAAAAGCTTTGGTGTGTCTGACATTAACAACTTCCTTATAGACACTCGTGTATGTCACCTTATATTAATAGTTATGTACAAAATTTAATTATCCCAACAAACATATAATAAATGATAAAATTATCCTGAGGTTTTTTTAAAAAGATTTAAAATTTTGTTTAAACTTAGACTAATAATTCGGAAATTTTTAAAATTTACCTGAATCACTATGCATTCCATTATGCATTATGTGGACATTATTTTAACAAATCTCAATAATGTCCCATGTATGAGAAGAAGTTTGAAGCTGTTTTTATTATAAAATTTAAATGTCCATGTCCACTGGGTAACTACAAACGAGTCGTAAACTTAATACAATTTTATAATAACATTTGATATTACTTATTGGATAACAGCAACAACAACAACTGCTATACAATACAACAATAATGACAATTTCAATAAAATACAAATAACATTTGTCAATGTTACCGTAAAATGTACACAATATGAATGGTTGTATAAACGAATTGATGTTGCAATGCTGTAGCATGTAACTGTTCTACCTTTCAAATGCATTTGAAAATATTTTATAGAGGCATTCATTAAAGACAAACACAAGTGCACAGATAATAATGTATTGAACAAAATTAAATAGAAAATGGTTAAACAATTTGACAGTTGATAGATGATTATAAAGGGTGTTTTAATGTTTATGAAAGATTTGAATCAATTTTACCACAAAACAGGTTTTAGTAGATTTTTAGATTCTATTAAATTTTATTTGATTAGATAATTTTGCCACATATTTTATTTGTCAAGATTCATTTTCAATTTGTTTTGAAATAATTTGTCCACATTTCATAGTAGTAGAAATTGTACTTTAGTTTTTTGTTGAGTTTTACGTTTTAACAAGTAAAGTTTACATTTGTACAAACTTTGAAAAAAAATTTCTATAAAAGTACGTGCATTTATGCAAATGCAGACATATTTTTTAATGTTATAGAGAAAATCTTGTCCTGCATACGAAATAATGAAAAGTTTTCTTAGCAAGAGATATTTTTCACATTTTTCAACATACACATGTGGGCTAATGTAATTTTAGTATTGCTATTTGATTTAATCTAATTTTGGTTTAAAAAATATTTTCAAATGAACAAATTTTGTAGCAATAACGAATACAAAATAAAATTTGAAATTTTTGTATACTTTATTAAATTATTTGATATTGTGGTCAACAAAGGTTTTGTGTGGTAATGATGCAAGAAAATATTAAAGAAAATTGTTTGGAAATTGACTCTTCAAGGACTAGAGGGTATATGAAACAAATGTAAAATGTTTCAATAAGCTTATACATACATAGTAGTATTTTTTTATTTTGATAATATTTTTATGAAAAACAATTATTATTATATAATCATACGCCTCAGTACCATTTTTTATGTTTTACCATTTGCAACATAACGTATGAGTATTAACTACATAATTCGTATTATCATAATAATCATACGCCTCAGTACAATCTTTATATTGTACCTCCTAAAAGTATACTACATAACGTATGTGTATTAACTACGTAAATCGTATTATCATAATAATCATACGCCTCAGTATGATAACAACTGTTAACTACTAAGTATTTATACCCTACACCTCTTTTGTGGGGAGGGTATATTGGGTTTGTGCTGATGTTTGTCCTATTTTCTGAGTCGATTTAGCTATGTCCGTCTATCCGTCCATGTAAACCTTGTAATTAAACTACAGGTCGCAATTTTGAAGATAATTCGATGAAATTTGGTACATTATATTCTATTGCCTCAGGGACGAAGCCTATTGAAGATCGGTTCATTATTTCACATGGCCTCTATACAACTGTACCACCGAATAGGGCTTGTAAATATTGTAATCAAACTACAGATCGCAATTTTGGAGATAATCTAATTATATATGGGTCATGGTCTTCCATGGTACTGTAGACGAAGCGTATTGAAAATAGTTAACATCGGTCCATTATTTCACCTAGGCCCCATACAACTGAACCCGCCAAATAGGGCTTATAAGTTATAATTATAGGGCCTCATTTGATCCAAGCCCCTATAAAAAGCCCCCATTAAAATTTTACTTAAATATCCGCAGTTTTGTATGTATATCTTGTTTAATTAATGCAATTTTTATCAATCATACGGCCAGAATTTTTTAGAGTTTTTAGATGATCTAGCCTCTGTTCAAGTATTAAGTATTTATGAAACTTTATATTTTAATGGAGAGGGATTCATGTTATAAGAAGAATACTGTTATACAGGGATTCATAAACAATTTTTAAAAGAAATGTTGTTTATGAAAAATATAAATTTATATGTAAGATAGAAGTCAAAGAAAATTTTTATAAAATTAAAAAAAATCCTGTAAAATCAGTTTTAAAAACTGTTATTGTCTAATAAAATATGTTTAAATCATTAATACTAACTTTTCAATTGCTTTTTTTATTACAGTTTCCGATTTTACCGAAACCCTTTCCCATTTGTATGAGGAACATGCAACTGCCCTACAAGCCCTTGTTACCAATTTTCGTAAAAAGAATGCCGAACTTAGAAAAGAAAGGTAAGTACTATAAATTAAATTAAAAAAATTAATAAAATAATATAATTTCATTTAATTTAATCCGAATAAATAATAAAAAAATAAAATACAAAACAAATTTATCTGGTAATCTATTTAAACAATTCTGAATTATAAATCAATACTAACACATTTTTCTTAAAGTGATTTCTAAAAACTCTGTTATATTTTGTTAATATATAAAACACTTTCACATACTCTCACACATAACACTATGTCTTGTAATTGACACCTGTGCACTTGACTTTTACAATTTAATTTTCCACTATCATTTTTTATTCATTTCAATTTTTGTTCTTCTATTACAGACCCGCCTGTCATTTGTCAATCTTCCAAGCCTGGGAAACATTCCTACAAGAGGTTGAAACGGATTCACAAGCATCCAATGATGTGGCAAATGTTCTTTATAGACAGGTATGTATTAGTGTTTTTGTGTCTAAACATATCATGGCATGTGTCTGTATTTGACACAACACAGATTGTGCACAAATTTTCTATTTACTCCACTAGATTCTATACTCATTCCATTGTACTATCCATACATATTATTTCATTTGTTTCTTTTATGCCATCAATGTGTCAATCAGTTCGATTTTATCGAGAAATTATATTTATGAGCTGTGAAACCTCAAAACTTAAATATAATTTTCAATAGGTAAAACTTCAGATTTAGTCAATCAAATAGAAAATTTTTGATATCAAACTATTTGCATACTTAGTATTGTTACTAATTTAATTGTATTTTGATTTTATGGGTTTTTGTTTTTTTTTGTTGATGTAGCTTTTTGCAAACTTTTACATAAATGGATTTTCAATGAGTCGGTTTAACTAGTTGCTTGTTCGTTTAGTTGCCATTAAAACTGCCAGATTGTCAATTAATGTAAATGTTGATGGCATTATTGCGTATTTTGTAGGAGATTTAGGTGTTATGAGAAATTTGTAACAATAGAACATTTTATTATGATTTATGTAACTTTAATAACGAGTGAAATTTTGTTATACTTTTTCTAAAAAAACAAAAACTTAGTTATGTAATTAAAATTATTGCAATAAGGATAAATTTTTAGTCCTCTATTATCATTAATGAAATGGCTCAATTACATATCTCGCGTATAGCAATCATATACTATTATATTAAATTGCCTACTTTTAGGGGCTTTTCCTTACATTAGTAAAGTTCATTTACAATTCGTTTAATACCCAACAATTGAAAATAAACTGTATCATGCCCATCAAAAAGTAATATTGAATTGTTTTGCTAATAACACATATAATTTTTAAATAAATTTTAAATGTTAATCATAGATGGAAAATTTAGCATAATGAACTTTTTTTTTGTTATTTTTTAAATGAAAAATAAAGCCAAGTAGTTCATAGATTAATCCTTTAATAGTCATAGACTTCTTTATGGAAAACTTAGAAGATATATCAATAGTCAATAGACTAGACAGTACAGCATTTAGTGCGCTTTTAAGCCAATAAACTAACTCATAGACTAATCTAAAAGCTAGCTAATAGACCATTAACATTATAAATAGACTAGATAATAGATCAGTTAATTGATTAGTCAATAAGCTAATGGAATGACTAATCAATTGTTTAGACAATGAATTAGTAAATAGACCAGTGATGAGACTATGGACTATAGACTCTTCAATGAAGTGATTAATAGACGAGTCAATAGACTATGTAATAGACCAGACATTGGACTAATTATTAGCACTGTCAATAAATGTATATATGTATGAAGTAGGAAGAAGGACCATTTAATAGACAGATCAATAAACTATTCTACAAATTTGTTTATAGATTAGTCAATTGACTGTTCCATGAACGATCAATGAAATAGTAAGTAGACCAATCAATGGAGTATTCAATGGACTTGTAGATATTTTCCAAAAATAGGCTATTGATTTGTATATGGTTTATAGAGAAATAGTTGGACCAGATTAGGTCACTCAACTAGCTGGTAGACAAGACAATATTCCTTGGTTTACACAAGAATGTCTATGTGCTTAACGTGAACACTTGCCTTGACGTCCTTATCCACTGGGTAGAGAACTTTCTCATTAATCCTTTAATAAAAAAAATCAGATGTCAATCTCTGAACATGGCGTTGTCGATCCATATGCAAGCACTTTGCTAAAGTTCTTGATCTATTTTATCTCTTGCCATAGTAGCCCCGTTGCGAAATGACAGGCAGAATTGGTCTAACGTGAATAGCAGGGGCGATCCCAAAATCAGAAGAAATCAATCTTACGGTACACCGAAAGTTGACCATCCTTTATATGCCATTTGATAACATTATTTTAATTGCAATCCTCATCAACTATAGACCCAATCCAGTGCATTCTTAACCTATCAAAGCCTGCTCAACCACACTACTGAGATGACCCTGTTGTTTCGGCAACAGCACCTAGAGACATATTTTGTAGTCCAAAATACCCAGTGCATAAATTAGAATCTCTCTTTATGTCGAGATAATGTGGCTTTGGAATTTCCAAAGTAAATTAAACACAATAATTGTCCCGCCAAGTTGAGAGTCGGGTCCCAAAAAAGTCGCATTTTATGAGACAATACAGAGACCAGAAAACTTTTCTGAAGTAAGTGGTATGCTAAATCAGTACTAGTCTCCTGGCAAGCAAAGGTGACTTTCCCAAACGTTCACCAACTTACATGAGTTCCATATTCAGAAGCGATCTACTATTAAGTGTCAACCTGAAAATTTCCCAACCTACCACGCGAAAAGGATATTTCAGTCCTTAAACCTACAATCACTCTTCGTGAATGTGCGTTTAAACCACAGTGAACTGACCAGCCAGGACAAGTCCTAAGGGCTATCTACAAATTGTGATTATATGGTGCTCTGGTTCGATTCCATGCCAAATCACTCTAAGGAAAGGCAGCGGATCTATAGTTTATACAATAGATCAGTTAATAGAATATTCGTTAATAGACTAGTAATTCGCAGAATAGTTATTCAATAGAATAAAAGAACTAGTAAACGTCTTAGTAAGCTATACAATAAACAAAAGTTAAATTTTCCATGTCTGATGCAAATCAAAAAATAATGACATGTAGTTGTGCATTATTAAGAGCTCTTTCTCTCTCTCTTCACTCCACTAACGTTTCCATTAAGAAGAGTTTGTTTGTTGGTTAAATTTAAATGCTATTTGGGTAAATTGTATATGCAATATAATCGATATTTTTTTGCAAATATTTTGCTGCAAATTATAGTTGTAATTATTACAATATAGTTTATTTTCATTGTGGTATATATATTTGCATAAATAGAGGTCAATTTAACTTAATTGTGGTTATAGTTATAAACTAATAAATATAAATTTAATTAAATTATTTTACTTTAGAGAATTATTTACAAAAAAATAAATCTAATTAAAATCATACCTATTGTGTATTATAAAAAGGCTTCTTTTGATAATGATAATGAATATATTGTTAAAAACATTAAATTGTAAAAATAATAGTGTTATTAGGGATTCCCTTAAATAAAGGTTTTGTTTGTTGTTGTGCTGTGTAAAACATATAAGCTTTTGTAAATTCAAACTTTGAGGAAGTTATTCTTTTTTTTATAATTTTTATTATTTTGTTCGGTTATAAAATAACTTTACATGTTTAAGTAATATTAAAAAAAGACACATTTCTCAACGTGACATCCTTTAGTGAAACTCAATTTATTAATAAAATGACACAAAAGAACAAAATAAAAATTCACCAACATAAATTCCAAAACATTTAATATTTATTGCTAAAGAAAAACACACATTATTTTTATTATAAAATTTCCTGCTTCTTCAATTCATAAAAGTTCAATTTAATATACGACTTTTATTGTTCCTCTAACATATATTGATATAAAAACAAAATTAAATGCTTTCTTTTTTTTACATACTTTCAACCACTTTCTTTATTGATCAGGTGTCACGACCAATGCTCGATAAATCCTTTCATCGTAAAGTTCAAAGTCGAAAAATATTTACACACAGGGAGTCCTTTGAGACCATTATTGCAAAGACTGAAGAAAAATTATCAAAGGTGAGTAATAAAAATAAAAAATCAAACATATAACAATATACTATGCTGCGAATAAATAACAATAGCAAAAAAAAAATAAATACGTTTAAAAAGAATAAAACAACTACAACCTTAAAAATAAGAAAAAAAGAACACAATAAACCAGAAAAAATCATTCTTCAACACTTTATTTTAACACACGGAAGTGTATCAACTGAACAAAAGCAAAAGAACAAAAATTAACTTCAACCCTGCCACAAACGTTGATGCATGAAATAAATTAAAGAAAAACAACAGCACATTCTCATGCAGTGAAAGGAAATAAAATCATGAAATTTAAGTTTTATTTTTTTAACAGGGTTTGTGTTTATGGGATGTTTTTTATAAGAAATAATATTTTTTAAAAAGCTTTCTATTTTTGTCTTTAGATGTTTTTTAATATTTCTCTAAGAAAAATATACTTTTTATTACTAAACTTTTGAAAAATCATTTAACGTTGTTCTTTTGTGAAAAAGAGCTTTTTTACTTTATAAAGAACTTAAGCGTTCTGTTTTAAAGTTTTTTTTTCAGAAAAGCTTTACAATTCTTAAGGTAAACTTTTACTTTCACAATTTTTTAAATAAACTTTTGAAAAAGCACTTAACGTTATTCTTTTGTCAAAAAGAGCTTTTTCTTTTTATAAAGAACTTAAGCGTTTTGTTTAAAGTTTTTTTCAGAAAAGCTTTACAATTCCTAAGATAAACTTTTACTTTCACACTTTTTGTTAATAAACTTTTGAAAAAGCACTTAACATTTTGTCAAAAAGAGCTTTTTCTTTTTATAAAAAACTTAAGCGTTCTGTTTAAAATTTTTTTCAGAAAAGCTTTACAATTCCTAAGATAAACTTACACAACACTTTTTATTTCTCAGAAAACGTGTTTAAAGAAAAATAGGCTTACTAAAGCATTTTTTCTAAAAAGCTCTATTTTAAGCTTTAAGATCTGTTTTGATCTTAAACATTTTAAACAAAAAGGTTCTACGCTAAATATTTTTATATTTTTATTTGGGAAAAAAATTTGTATAAACTTTTTTGAAAAAGCTTTTTATAAAAAATTTATTCGATTTAATCGTTTTTCAGCAAAAAAGCTTTTTATAGTAGATTTTGTTTAATATTGCATTAATATGTAAAGTAAAAGCTTTTTTCTTTTTCCTTTAGTAAAAAATAGCTTTTAGTTTTTCTAGAAAAATATTCAACATTTCTCAACAAGAAAGTTATGTTGGGATTTGCAAATATTGTTTCTTCAAAAGCTTTAAAAAAATATTTACTTGATGTTAAAAATTTCCAGTAGGAAAATTATTAGTTTACCAAATTTGTTTTATTAAAAAATTAATTGAAATCTCTTCACTTTTTTCCTTTAGCGAAAAAGAGCTTTTAGTTTTTCTTAGCAAAAGCATTTGTGAAAATGCTTTAAGTTAAAACATATCTTTCTTATATTTTTGCAAGAAACTCTACTTTTTCTGAAAGTAAAATAAGCTTTTCAATAAGCTTTAAACAAGACTTTGTATTTTGTTTGATTAAAATGTTATGTTATTAAAACGCGCAACTGGTTACTAAAAGCTTTGTGATTTTATTTTTTTTATATAAAAAAAGTTTCTTATATTTTTAAAAGGAAGCTTTTTTTGACAAACAGAGCTTTCCTAAAAAAAACAGATTTTAATAGTTTTGGATACTTTTTAAAGATTTGTATAAAAAAATAAAAAATGTTTTTACATTGTTATTTTTAAAAGGAAGCTTTTTTTGACAAACAGAGCTTTCCTAAAAAAACAGATTTTAATAGTTTTGGATACTTTTTAAAGATTTGTATAAAAAAATAAAAAATGTTTTTACATTGTTCTTTTTGTTCTGATAAAATGCTTTCAGTGGCAAATAACTTAGTGCATAAAAAAAAACAGCTACGTGCCACAAAACCCTGTACATTACTAACATATTTTAACACAGACGCCGCATACGCAGCACACACACATATTGTTTTATACATTTACAAATATTGATTGTATATATTGTATTAAAGACAAACTCTATCCGCCATTAAAGGAGAGTTCAACCTCCTCCCATAATATACGTATGAGAATGTGCAGCATAAAATATTTACAACATTTTTGTATAGCATTTTTCTTTATCTTTAATATTACTTTAAACTTAAATACATTTGCCTTCTTTTTCTTTCCCCCATTCGTAATCTTTATTGAACTTGTGGGGTACAGTGTCGCCTGGACTATAAGCAATGTTATATGTCACATCGTCAGAATCCTACACAACATTCGCTTACGGAATATATTGATGCTCATAATGCCTACGTGCAACAATTGCATGCCACAAATGCCATGTTGGAAACGTATAATTGTGAGACGGTGCCACAATTGATGCAAGAATTAGAAGAGATCCATAATGATTTATGCAGTATTATTGCCGATTCAATACAACAGGGTGCCGATGTTATATGTAACAAGGTGAGTTTAATACAGACAGACGTACAATCATATGCAATTACACATTCATTTACATATAAAAATGTTTGTGTATTTATTTTGAAATAAAATTCCCATAATTGTAGTTTCTCTATACAGAACTATTACTGACACAAACATTCTACATGTATAATGGTTGGTAGTGGCATGTATTTATTAGAAAGTATAATGTTGATGTTGTTGTGTTGATGTTATTCAAACTAGATGACACTGCAATGCAGTTGTTTTTGTTTTTATTTTGTTGAGAGAATACAGCTTACTGGTTGGATGCTTGGTTGGTTTTTTATTTAAACATCTCTTACTGCTTTGCAATCATGTTAAAGATACCTATACATATTGTTGTATATGTATGTATGTACTGCCATCTGCCATCTCGTGTGAATCTAAATTGCTGTTCGTTCTTTATCTTTTTCACAAAAACCCAGTAAATACAAGTTTATATACGAGTAGACAAAAGCAAAGTTCTTTGATTTATGTTTTCTTCTATCAATTTAATACATTTCGTTAGATTTTTTTAATATATGATGAAAAATGGAATGAGACAAACAAAATAGAAAATTGCTTAGAAATATGAAAGTGGGTTTTGTTGGGTTAAAAGTTTCACATATTGATTTATGACACTTAAATTTAACATTACATTTTAGTAAGCTTTGCACAATGGCATGAAAAATGATGCTTATATAAAATGTTAGGTGGGAAAAAATGTTAGTTGATTTTCTTTTATCAATATTTGACAATCAAACAGAGAATGTTTGTTATTAAACATATTGACTGATTATTGGAATAAGAGTATTCGATGAAGTTACTTAACTTTGCTCTTTTTTTTAGATTAATGCTTATTGTCGCTGTTATGCATATAAATGTTATAGAAAATAAAAGGTTTAGCTTATCAGTAGACAATTGCTATTAGTTACGTGTTTGGAATTGGGGTAAAACATGTTTTAGCTCCACTGAAGTTGGGTAATAACATTAATGATTTGATTTAACTTTGTCATGCAAGTAAAAATATGGTTAAAAATGTGAAATATCTTTAAATTGTAATTTTTGATAAGTTTTGTAACTCTAAATATAATCTCGAATACTCTTCTGCTAAAGGTAATTTTCAAATATTTCTTATGGTATTTTGACTCAGATCTATTTAGCACTATAGGGGAAGTAAAAAGTGCCTTTTGCGGTTCTATCCCTGGTTTCAATCATTAACGTGTCTAATAACTACGAAAAACAACAACTTATAGTAATGAAGTTACATGTTGCACTTTATTTCACTACGTTTTGCAATGCACTTGCAATATTTTTAAAGAAAACTAGTAGGAAAGTATAGAAGGGTTGGGCCGACCTTATGATACCCTGTACCAGTTATCATTATTATAGCTTAAATGTGTACTTTTGTTATTTATAAAGTATTTATGTTGAATTTTCAATTTTCTGAGGAAATTAGCGAGGTTCAAGCCATTTTCAGAGGTGGAATTTGTAGGGAGATATACCAAATAAGAACCGATCATGAAATTTTGCAGTATTAATAATGCTTTTACAAAACGTTGTTGTTCCTCTTTGTAAACGTATTAGAATATTTTGCACATCATTGGCTTCGAAGACCAATTTAGGAGTCTGGTTGTATGGAGAATAAGTGAAATAATGCCCTGATTTCATATGTCCTTGAGTTAAAAATAATACGTGTAGAAAATTTTGTCGAATTACTTTTCAAATGGACAGACCGACAGACGGACAGTAGACGTATTACCTCCCTACTAAATATACAGACGGACATAACATAATCACCTGCACCATTTAGTATAAGGATACAGGCTTTTAAAGATAATATCAGAAAAGGATAATCTAGTATAGAATGTTCAATATGTTTTTAACTATTTCCCAAATGATTTTGATAAACACAGATAATATAACGAAAAAAATCTATAAATATTTATTTATTTTAAAAATTAAAAGTTTTTTATGGTTTTTTGGATTTTAAGTTTGTTTGTTATTTATAAATTTTTAAGAGAAAAGTCTGCATATGTGTTAAACATGGATCGATTTTCTTAAAGTGTGATCTGTTTGTTATTGATAAAATTTGTCACTTTCTTAACAAACTTTCTACAATTCAAAACATTAAATCAACATAGTTGCTCAATTTAAGGTCCCATAGAAACTTGATTATTCCTGAAATAACGAACCATTTTTATTATGTATGATGTGCCCTTGGAAATATTGAATTGAATATTTTTACCTTTTTGTGGATAGTGGATATAATCAAAATTACTGTGGAATGTGTGTTAGAATGTATACATGTTTACATAGGAGTAAGGGTGCTGTAGCAAAATACATTCGATTCCATAAGTTGTTATTTTTTGTATAATTTTACATAAATATTGGGCAACATTGTTGTCAGTAGTTTTGAAAGGAGTCAGTGTATTCATATTTTGTAAAAAAGTTAGTAAGTTAGTTAGTTAGTTAGTTAGTTAGTTACTTAGTTAGTTACTTAGTTAGTTAGTTAGTTAGTTAGTTAGTTAGTTAGTTAGTTAGTTAGTTAGTTAGTTAGTTAGTTAGTTAGTTAGTTAGTAAGTAAGTTAGTTAGTTAGTTACTTAGTTAGTTAGTTAGTTAGTTAGTTAGTTAGTCAGTTAGATAGTTAGTTAGTTAGTTAGTTAGTTAAAATTGACAAGCTAAAACGTAAGCATTAAATCAGCAGCAGTTGTCACTTTTCGAATTGAAGTCAATCTGCAATTTTATTGTCATAAAAATAACTATATATGGGTAGTCTTTGCGAACTGCTGGGTTCTCTTTTGTCTGGATTATATGCGAGTGTAGGTTTCTTTTTTGTGTGTCTTTGTTTGTAGATTTATTTAAATGTAAACACTTGTCTTACTTTTACTTACACACTTGATCCTTTTCTTATGTTGTTGTTTTTCTATATATTTGTTTGTTTATGTATATTTTTAGCTGTTGTTACAGGACTATCGTTACTTTGGATTTTTTCTTTACGTTGTTTATTTTAACAACATGACTTGAGGATATATTTGCTTTTCCCCAAAGTATTGCTTAAATACGCACCAATGCTAATTGTTAGCTTGTTAGAATAATAACCACATTAACAATAACTAGGCTTTCAGATATTTCTTCTTAAACATTTTTCTTTAAGATTTTGCAAAGATATGTATGCTTTATCACAGGAAAACTGTTTTATAAACCTTTTATAACTTATAAATACGGGAATACAAAATTTCATTGTTAACTTTAATATTTATTTATAAATTCAAAAGTTAGTATGTTGTCAGTGTTAAAACGAGGTATATTATATATATTATATAACAATTTTTGTTTAAAATATTTGGTTTATTTAAAATTATTATAAACAGGTTTAGTTGTAGTGCTGATGTTTGTGGTTTTTTTGTACATTTGTAATCTTTTACACATGCAACTTAAAGCTACACCACATACCGATAGACAAGCTATGTTGTGAATTGTACATTTACCACATACATACACTTATGTTATACCCAAATAACTTCATTCCAATCAAATGAACTAATTTCATATTAGAAAACACTTTCAGCAGTAGAAACCTCAATATCACTCTCTAGTGAAATGACTAGTGATTCATGTTGCAACTGTTTGTTTTTGCGTTCGATGCTTTTAAGTTTTTTTCTATAGGCTACCATTTGCATTACATAGAACTGAAGTAGTAGTGAGTAGAAAATTCTCAGCTAACTACTTTATAGTATACTAGTGCTATAAAAGGTATATAGTAGTGTTTCACTTAGACTTGTTTGTAATACTGTTGCTACTAAGTATTGTTATTGTTGTTGCATTTAATTGTTGTTCTTACTTAAGTTAATATTCTATAGGGAATTTGACTTAATGTTTTATCAATATAAAGCCATTAATTAAATGTAGACTCCCTTGTGTGTCTCTACGTGGTTGCAAATTACACAAATAATACGACACTTCGTAAAAGTTTGTGGCAATTACGCATTAAACAAGATTCCCACAAACATTTGCATTTACAATTTACACGTTTGAAATAAGATCTCAACAGAGTTTTAAAAGAACGGTTTGTGTTTACAGATACTTTTTTTAATTATTAACATAACACGGACAGAATTCCTTGCCAAAGGTTTAAAAGGATAACGTTGTAAAATATCTTTATTCCACTTTCAAACAATTACTTCTTTTACAGATATGCCAAGCCTATCAGCTTGCTATGAATATTCTACCAGATACTTTATAACATTTTTATCCTTTAACAGCTTTATGTTAATACTTATATATGATTCTGTTGTTGTTTTATATAAATTTATTAATTAATTTATACAAAATACAAAGTAGGTTGCATGTATGTATATAACTTGTATTTTACAGTGTTGAAAATGGAATAAATTAAATAAATTATTTTCACATTTGCATTTTATTCAACACATGATTATGTAGATTTTTAACATATTTTAATTTAGGTTTGATTTTGTGCTTTTTTACAAAAAATTATGTCTAAAAAAATTAAAAGTTTTTCGTTTCGCCTGAAAATGGACTTTTATGTTTTCATCCAAAAATTGAATATTAGTAGGAAATAAAAGTCATCACATATTTTAATCCTTTTTGCCCAAAGGCCTTCCGTTTAGGCAGGAAGTGGACTTTTATTTTTTCACCCAAAAATCAATTTTTGATAGAATTAAAAGTGATCACAGATTTTAATCCATTTTGCCCTAGGGCCTTTCGTTTAGCCAGGAAATGGACTTTAATCTTTTCACCAAAAATTTATTTTTGGTAGTAAATAAAAGTGATCACAAATTTTAATCCTTTTTGCTGTAGGGCCTTCCGTTTAGCCGGAAAATGGACTTTTATGTTTTCACCCAACAATTGAATTTTGGTAGGAAATAAAAGTGATCACAGATTTTAATCCTTTTTGCCCTAGCCTTCCGTTTAGCCAGAAAATGGATTTTCGCCCAAAAATTGATTTTTGATAGGAAATAAAAGTGATCACAGATTTTAATCCTTTTTCCTCTACGGCATTCCGTTAAGCCAGAAAATGTACTTTTGTGTTTTCACCAAAAAAGTGATCACAGGGCATTTCGTTAAGCCAGAAGATAAACTTTCATGTTTTCACCCAAAAATTGATTTTTGGTAGGAAAAAAAATGGTTTGCCCTAGGGCCTTCCGTTTAGCCAGGAAATGGACTTTAATGTTTTTACCTAAAATTGATTTTTGGTAGTAAATAAAAGTGATCACAAATTTTAATCCTTTTTGCCTTAGGGCCTTCCGTTTAGCCAGAAAATGATCTTTAATCTTTTCACCCAAAAATAGATTTTTGGTACAAAAAAATGATCACAGATTTTAATCCTTTTTGCCTTAGGGCCTACCGTTTATCCAGAAAATGAACTTTAATGTTTTCACCCAAAAATTGATTTCTGGTAGTAAAAAAATTGATCACAGATTTTAACCGTTTTTGCCCTAGGGCTTTCCGTTTAGCCAGAAAATGGACTTTTATGTTTTTACTTAAAACTTGATTTTGGGTGGGAAATAAAAGTGATCAAAGATTTTAATCCTCTTTGCCCTAGGGCCTTCCGTTAGGCAGAAAATAGACTTTAAATTTTTATCCAAAAATCGATTGATGGTAGGAAATAAAAGTGATCACAGATTTTTGTCCTAGGGCCTTCCGTTTAGCCATAGACTTTTATTTTTTCATCCAAAAATCAATTTTTGATAGTAAATAAAAGTTGTTTAAAATAAATTGTTTTGAATTTAAGCTATATTTATTTATTTTTGTAAAAAAATCCTTTATAGTTTCTTAATGTAAATGTACTGCGAATGATGACAATACCATGTACTTAAATACCCCTTTAGCCGTTTGAGATTTAAATAAAATTATCACTACTAATGATGACACAATAATACACAATTTCTTTATTACCACAATAATACTACAGCCGTCCAGCTGTGTTCAATGTAGCCATCCATTAAAGCCATCCTTGCATTAGTTTTTCAACCATATTCATATACATTTCTATTATTAACTCTATTCTCTATCACTATCCTTTTGTTTCTTCTTTTTTAATTTTTCGTTTTAGGCTTCGGATCAGGCAAAACGTTACAATAGCCTGACAGCACAATGTACAACGATTTCACCTGTACAGGATTTAACAAACTTTGTGCGTATTCTCGCACCAATTTCGGCCCAACTACAAAAGGCACCCAAAAGGCCATTTGTACCACCACAGCCGGCGGCAGGTGAAGCGGATGATAATGGTGAATATAATGTGAGTATGGGGAAACAGAGAACAACAAGGCATTGATTATGTTACTAAAATAGTAGATTTTGTTATTGTAGGTGTAATTACAGTGGTGTGTAAAGAAAAAGAATTTATTAATTTTACAAATAAGATTTTTGTGTTAAATATATTAAAAAAATAATTTGTAAAGATTTTTGTGATAATGCAGTATTTTCTAAGATTTTTGTGATAATGCAGTTTTTTTTTTAAAAAGGCAACATTTATTAAGTGTTAGTTTAAAATTTAAATTTTTAGATAAAAAAGTATATTTTTGGAAAAAGTTGCATTTTTATGTGAAAATTGAATTTTGTGTGAAAATTGCATTTTTGTGTTAAAAGTGCATTTTTGTGTTAAAAGTGCATTTTTGTGCAAAAAAGTGCATATTGTGTGAAAATTTCATTTCTATCAGATTATGTGATAAATACATTTTTGTCTAAAAGGAGAAATGTACCTTTAGGTGAACATAAGTTTTTACGTAAAAATACATTTTCGTGTAAAAAGTGCATTTTGGTAAAAAATATGTGTCTGTAAAAGACGTTTTAAACTTTAATTAACTTTTCTCTTTATTAAAAAAAAGTCTAAGCTATATTTTAAAACACTGCTGTGAGAACTATAACAGTCTATTCAATTTGTATATTTTGTTGTTATTATTATTATTGTTTTTGTTTTCTATTAATATTTTTACTTTCCTCTCTTATGCTTTACAAAAAAAAAATAAATAAACAGGAAATAACACCAATTTTACGCAATGAGTTGGTATTTGATCGTCATTCATCCGTATCATTACGTTTGGCATTGGAATCATTGAAACGGGAAGCGTTAGATTTGGAAATGCAAATACGACAGCTGCAGGTAATTATTAAACTAACGACAATGCTTATTACCATCAAGACATCATGTTCTATTGTGTATTGTAGAGGGTTGTAATTTATTTTGCAATTAAATCCTTTTTTTTCTGTTTCCAGGATGCCATTGATGTTTTAAATCGCAATCAAATACGCGGCATTGAGGGACAACTGTATAATAAAGTCAACGAAACACAAGAAGATCTTCTTATGAATAAATTTGATTTACGCGCTAAACAACTACATCTAGCAGCGATACGTGCACAGGTAAGTGTTATTTTATAGAAAAATAGAAAAAAAAAACTTGTTATATTTCACGGTTAGTATAACTAAGTGTGCTTAGTGTTTTTATTATTTTTTTCTATTATTTAGTTACTTTTTTATTGTTGTTTTGCTAAGTAGTTTACTTTATTTTATTTCTCTTGAATTATTGCTAGTTTCTCATTATAAAGATTACGACCGGGAGCATTTAGTGTGATTTAGTTTATTGTCTTTTGTAGGTTATTTAGTAAAGATAATAATGGGGGAAGTACTTTTTTCTACTTTTTTTACTACAATAAGTAAGTTGTTGTTTCTAATGTTTTTTTTAATGTTTTAGTTGTTTTACTAAGAAAAAATGTTTCTTAATATTAACACAAATTTATCTTACAATAATGATATTTTACTTTAAGCCGATTATTTTTCTTCATGTAATATAAGATATTAATTACTTATTTTTTTGGTTCAAAAGAGTTCATTATTTCCTATCTATTGATATGCAAAAGTTTAACTCACTTTTTTTCATAGCATACCTTAAGGAGCGGCAAACAAGAAAAGTTCTCTTAAAAGCGTCAAAAATTAATAACTCTATAGCTCAAGTGTTGTTTTGTTTTAAAGTTCCTCGCGGCAATCGTGTTGCAAGTTAAACAAATTGTGCTTCATAAACAGTTAAAGTTTGTAAAGTTTTTTTTGTGTAGTTTTTAATCCTTTTTTTCTACACTGGCAACACATACTTTTTTTCTTCCATGTTGCAATGAGTTTCTAAGTATATATTGTATTCAGTTGTCAGCACAGTTGTTGTTGTTGTTTTTCTATAAAATAAAGTAAATTTTACTTGCACATTTATGCCCAAAAGGTTTTTCAATGGTATTTATCTCAACATAGTTTTTTTCCCCCATAATTATTTACATAAATTTATGATTGTATGGTTGTTTGTATAGTTTAATCGAGCAAGAAAACTAAAATAAATAAAAAGTTTTTCAAGAATCTATGGAAATGAGTAGGAATTAGTTTAAGTTTTTATATAAGTCGCCAACAGTTGCAATAGATTTAACTTAATTTTGGTTTTCTTTTTCTTCTTTTTGTACATATTATGTAGAAGTACTTTTGAAGATTCAAACTAAAGATGATAATTGTAGTATTAATGGGGGAGTAGAAAAGATGACAGGAAGTAAAAGATAATTAAATAGTGCATAATAATATAAATGTCGTTTATTTTAAAACAATTTTAAAATAAATTAAAAATTTGTCTGAGAGGAAATCATATAACATTTTGTTTAACATTTCTTGTAGACTGTGATAATAGATTTCCTTTCATGTTTTAAATTAGTTGCTTTAAAGGGGAAAAATAATTTAAAAGGCTTGAAAATTGTTTTATATATATTTCCTTTAAATATTGATTTACAGAGTGAGTTGAGCCCCTTTTTTATCCATCTTCATTAGGGGCCAAATCCATTGAAACTTTTCAAATTGGTCTATTATTTTACATGATAGTTTTACAACTGCATCTTCATTCATTTGACATTCACCTGGACATTTGGAAACCAAATAGGGCGTGGCACGTAAAATTCTTAAATGTTGTACGAAAAACTTTGTACGAGTATTCGAACACTTGGGGTAAAGATGGCAGGATTTCAAAAGGTGGCTGGACATCTCCCATAGTAATTATATATATGAAAGTCGGATATTAGAGGTAGAATTTTAAAATGTTGCATGCAGTGAATGTTTGATAACAAATAGGTTAACTTGGTTCCAAAGGTCCAAAAAGTTTAATCGTAGCTTTATTTTTTTTTTGAAAATTTTTGTCAATAAATTTGTATTTTTTACATTTTGACTTTTATTATACCCTACACTACTTTAGTGGGGTTTGTGCTGATGTTTGTAACGCACAATAATATTGGTCCTATACCCACCTTAAAGTATAACAAAAGGCTCAGAATCATTTTCTGAGTCGATTTAGCTACGTCCGTCCGTACCTTGTAATCAAACTACAGGTCGCAATTTTGCAGATAAGTAATCCAATGAAATTAAAATGAAATGAAACGGAGTCTATTGAAAATGGTTAACTTCGGTATATTATTTCACCTAACCCCCATACGACTGAACCCTCCAATAGACCTTGTAATCAAACTACAGGTCCCAATTTTGGAGATGCAAAGAAATTTGCCACACGATCTTTTATGGTACTGTAGACGAACCCTATTGAAAAAGTTAACATCGGTTCATTATTTTCAAATAGGGCTTTTAAGTTCATAATTATGTTTAACATACTCGTATCTAGACAAAAAGCTGCAAAACCAAGTTCTATACTCGACTTGATGACCCTGATGAACTTTATAATTAAAGGGCCTCATTTGACCCTAGCCCCTCTAAAAAGCCTTCATCAAAATTTTATATAAATATCTACAGTTTTATTAAACAATAAATGGCTTATGTATATCTGAGGCAAGGTGCAATTCAACTTATATGCTTTATTATACAGGTGTAGGTATTATATGGTTGGCATCGCCCGACTATAACTTATTACTTGTTTATTTTGTATTTATTTTTTCTTTATCTAATGTAGGGTGCTGTTGCGTATACTTGTTGAATAATAAGTACAAAATATTTCACATACGCCTTAGAATACAAGTTTTCATGAAACATAGAGAAGTTGATATTAGAATGATATCTCCACAAATAAAAAAATACTTTGAATGTTATAGCAACATAAACACTTCAAAAGTGGATGCAATAGTTGGATTTTAACAAGCTCATTTTTATTGAAGTTTTCAATTTTTATTGAAAGTTTTTCTAAACTCATTCGAATGTATAAGAATTTTCAGAGCTTAAAAAATAAACTTTATTAATGTATAAGACTTAATAAAACCAACCTAGTAAGTTTACAAACCCTGTAGACAAAAATAGTTTAAGCTTTTCTAAAAAGTCTAAAAAAGCTTTGTAACATGTTGTTAGCATTACAAGAAAGCTTTTAATAAACCGTTATAATTCTTAAAAGTTTTTCAAAAGCAAGCTTTACCAACAAAACTAAAAGCTTTTTATATACTGTTATATTTCCTATAAACATAACATAAAAGCTTTAGAGAGCAAAACTAAGCTAGTAAGCTTTTTGTACTAAATTATTTATTAACTAAGTTAGCAACAGGTTTTAACTTTCAATGCTTAACCTACAGCTGATTGTATAGGTTGTAACTAAATACCTATTGACCTAAAGAAAAAAACTCAATAGAAAGCTTCAACAGCTGTCACTGTGACAGTTGCTAAAGAGCATGTGCCCTTTTTTTCTTAATAAAAAGAAGAAAACAGAACAATTCTAAAGAAAACTGTCAAAAACTGTTTTATGGCATATAAGAAAAAAAACAAAATTTTGGGAGTCTGTAATGAACAATGAATATAGTTTTTTTTAGTTTAGTGGCAAGTGAGCAAACGAAAGGTCATAGAAATTATAGTAATAAAAATATATTTAAGCAAAAGTGTTGATAATTAAGATAAAAACTAGTGAATGAAACTAAATAAGCTGCTTAGAAATACTACAAATTGTTTAGATTTTTATAACAAAAGGTTTTTTTTATTAAAGAGAGGAAACGAAAGAAGATTTCGAAAAGTTTTTTTTTTTTTGATAACAAACAGATTTTTTCTGTCCAAGGACTTTTAGTAAAGTGGAAGTTTAAGTGTAACTAGCCATGTTTTTTAGTTAAACAATTGTTAAGTTTTGATCAGGAAATTTATTTTCTGACAAACGCCTTAATAACGCAACAAAAAACGCACAATATTTAATTAAACGACAAATATTTCTAAATTTGTTGTTACAAAGAAAACAAAAATATTGTAAAATTACTGTTTATAGAAAATTACCAAAAAATAAAAAAAATCATTGTTATCCTTACAAGTTGCCTTAAGGTGGGTTTAATTTACATTAGACAAAAGCTAAAGAGCGAAAATAACACACTCTCTTGCTAACACAGAAAAAAAACAACAACTCACCTCTACAATAATCAAATGGTGTAAAAATAACAGTAAATGTCTAAGCGAGAGAGCGAGAGCAAGTGTTATAATTTTTCAATTAGCAAGTGTGAGAGTGTAAAAGGAAATAAAAATACCAGTGTATATGTATGTATGTGTGTTTTAACAAACAGTGAATAAAAGACGTTTAAATGAATTGAAACGAATCAGTCACGTGCTGATTTTACATCGACAACAACTTAACGCGCGCTCAATAATCAACAGAAAATTAAAGAATTAAATGAAAAAAAGAAAACAAGAAAAACACTAACACACAACAACTACAACAATAATAATAATAAAACTGCCGTGTCTATATGTTATCTATACAATAATACAAATCGCTGTTGTTGTTGTTATTTGAACAAAAGCAATTCGTTTTTGCTGTTATTGTTATTTCGGTTGCTGCTGCTTCTGTGTATGTGTGTTGGAATGTGCGTGTATTGCGAAAATTTGTGAATGAATGAATTTCTTGTTGTTCATTGTGTGCGAGTGTGTGCTTTTATTCACAACAGGAAACGGAAAGCTAGACTACACTCAAACAAAACGTAAAATTCTTAAACAAAGCCATAAAAACGACACACGAAAATATAAAAGAAATTGTCTTAGGTCTTGTTAAACAAACGGCAATAAAGACAAAAAAATAAAATAATTTCAAACTCGAACGCCTAAAGTAGATAAACAAAAAAAATCTTAAAATAATTATAAATAAATGAATCTGATATTAAATTAAACTAAAAGTTAAATAAAAAATTTAAACAAATTTCTTAAACAAAACGCACAATTCCACCAACAGCCTTTTTTTGTAAACAAGCATTAACTAACGAAATAATAACAACGTTTGTTATAAAATTAAAATAAATTTAAATAAATAAATCTTAACATAAACGTAAATTGTTATTAAATTTAACTTCTACATAAATAAATACTAGGAATATCTTAAAATAATCTTTATAAATAAAAAATATTTTTTTTTAAATATTCACCTTAATTTACCCTGTTAAACTTAACTTCTTCTACCACAACCACACTACCAACCGTAAATATTCAATCAATTCAAATTGTTTGTGAGAGTGAATTGATTTCATTTATAATAAATCAATTTCCTGTTTTGGCGTAAGTAAATTTCCAGCAAAACTACAAAAAAAAATCCAAATAAAAGTAACTAACAATCAAAATAAAGCACTCCATCAATATCAAACTAACAAATCAATCCTTCTTCTTGTAATAGTTTCAATTTTTTAACATTTTTTCTTTAGTTTTTTTTTGTAATTTATAAAAAGTAAATAAATAAAACACGGCTATGAATATGTACTTAACATGTAGCTTAATTTGCTATTGCTTACTTCTTTTTCTACAACTTTAATGAAAACTTTTTACACCTTTTATGTTTTTTTCCACTTAGTGTTTTTTTTTTTAATTAACAAGAATTTAGTTTTTATTGAAATTTTAATTTGTTTTTCTATCATGTTTATATTTTTCTGTTTATTTTTAAAAGATAAAACGAAAGATATTTTTTCATTTGTAAAATGTTTAATTTTAGCAAATGTTTTTTGAAGAAATGTTTTAAAAAAGTAAATTGAAAGCAATTATTGTTTTGACGTAAATTTGTAAATAATACAGTTCTTTAAAGTGAAAACTTTTAGAATGTAATCTTTTTGAGTATATTCCCTGAGTTATTTTTTACTGGGTTATAGTTAATTAATTATATAGAAACATAATAAGTTTGTATCTGACTTCCGGTTTGTGTATTTTGTTGACCCAAAATTAAACTCAAAATAACAATGAGTTGGTAGAGAAGTCAATAGACAAGACCAGTATCTGATTGATTTTGTATAGACTAAACTCTCTTCCTGATTATAGAGTTTAAAGAATAAATAATACTCGAGTGTGTGCGAGACTATGATCGGTTTTATAGACGAAACTATAGAATAGATAAGTTGAATAGTTTCATGCATAAACTTGAATAAAGACTCTTCTATACACTTGTCTAAAAAACCTAGAAACTTAACTAAAGTTTCTTTTTTGAAATCAACTATTCTCTCGTCTACAAATCGACCAAATTTTTGTCTTGTAGTCCGACTGGACTAGACCAGTTAATTTATCTTACCTCAGTTACCTGTGAACTGACGTTGGTAGACGTCTCGCTCCGATGAAGATTTATCTGGATAACCTTTATCATGGTAATCAATTACCCTGTCTTCTAGCAAGTTGGTGATCACCTTTTCGCTCTTTGGATTTGACTATTGATGGCACTGCGGTGTCCTTATCTTTTTTACCGATACCTTTTAAATTTTTTAAAGCGCTGATGTTATGTCTTCTGGCGAGAGGGTAACTTCCTCCTCTCTTTAGGATTGGACTTCTTAACATTACATAGCCCTTTCAATCAACTTCTTCCCAATTTTGAAAAGTGTTCTTCTGGCGAGTTAGGATTTGACTCCTAAACTTTTAGGATTTGACTCCTCAACGTTATAAGCAGTGGCTACCGATTCTGTGATCTTGAATTTTTATAATTCTTTCTGAGGTTTTGAATATGACAGCGATCTATTCGCTACCTTTATTCTTGGCAAGAATAGCCATAGTGTTCTGGTCGATACCTACTACAAATAAAGTTCCTCCATGTTCTTTTTTCTTGTAAAAAACATCCCAAGGTTGATTGCACTTTGAAACGATCGCATGGTCCAATATCTTATTGTTTACCAGAACTTCTACTTTACTCTGTTGGTCTATTGAATTACCGGCAACGTAAACTGCAAAGCATAGATCGTCCCGTGTCTTCTTCAGACATCGTTCAGCTTCTCCTTCCTCGTTTTTTGGACTTCTTTTAAGATAGGCTTACCTGTTTTGCTTACGTGTTTGCCTTCGCTTGGCGTTGTCACCCCTTGCAGGATACTGACATCGAGTTCCTTTAAGTGAAATATTGTTTGGCATCGACTGTGTATTAGGAGACGGGGAGCTCCTTTTCTTAATAGGTTTTTTCATGAAGAATCTTTTATACTTATTTAGATAGTTTACCTATGAGATACTCTCCTCTTTAACGATATAATAATGATTTTTTTATTTGCTGAAACTTAAACCTTCAAGAAAAAATGCTATTCCTTATTTTTTTCTATTTAAATATAATTACAAATCTGTCCAAACTATAAATATTTGCTAAAATAGAACATTATTTTAACACTACATTATTCTCTTGCAAATTTAGTTCATTTTATTACTGTATTTAAGTTGTTAAATTTTTTCTTAATTTCTGTTGAATCTTTTGTAAAATTATTTAAATAATTTCTTTTATAACTCACAGCCTGTGTAAATACAACCTAAATAATAGAAAAGAACAAAAATAAAATAAAATAAAAATCTCGTAAATCTGTAATAAACTGCATACTAAAACTATGTATAACTACTACTACTGCTCGCTCTAACTAAACTAAAATATACTAACATACTTACTTCCATACTTATTTATATATATAATATATAGAACTTGTACTAAAACTTAATGTAAATTTAAACTAAAAATAAATATTGCCAGCAAGCAAGGCAAAAAAAAAAAAAAAATACAAAAAAAAGTAAAACTAGACACAATTTTTTTTTTCAAAATAACTTAAAAAAAAATACGAAAAGAAACGTAACGAATAAATTTTGCTTGTGCCACCATTTAAATAACTCAACCACATCTCACATTGTAAATGCTTGAGTATGTAATTTAAATGTTTTATATACAACACATATAGTAACTTCTTTATATACATATATACATAGAAGTACATACATACGTAATAAATACATATATATACACATAAAATATCCATATATTTAGTAATTTAAAAATAGAAAAATATATATATAGACAAATTTACAATATACTATATAGTATGCATATGTCTCATAAATCTCTATAAAATCCATCTAAAATTATCAAACAACTACAAAAATACAAACGTAGTGCAATTTAATTAAAATCTTAACAAAAAACGTAGTTAAAATTCAATTCTAACAAAATAAAAATTATTGCTATTAAATAAATCAAATCACCGTAAAATACCGGATTTGTTACAAAAAAAATATATAAATTTTTAAAAAATTGTTATTTTTTTCCTGCGTATTTAATTTGCATTTGTATTACTTATTCGTAAACGAAAATGCGTGTTATAGTGTTGAAAAAGAATCGTTCGAATAAACGCGGCACACCAACTGCTACAGCACGTGACACCACTGCCACCACTTATGTTCCACCAAAAAAGTCACTGGCAAAAGTAAGCTAAATTTTTTACAAAACATAAAAATATAAATATATGTATCTATTTTTATTAAACATTTAAGCTTATGTTTTCAAAAGAAATTTATTCAAATGATTTGGAAAAATATTGAAGAAATGTTGAAGTATACACTGAGAGAAATTATGAAAAAAAGTTTAATTTTTAATTACTTTATTTGGCAGAGTATTGGCAATGTCGTTGTAGTGAAAGATTGTTATATCAAAGACTACAGTCTAGTTCATAGACAAGGCTATTGGACAAGTTATAGTATATTTGAGTTGATTTTTAAAACAAAACTTTAGATGAAATTATTGAATATAATAGAAGATGCTATATTTGATTTGTTTATGGTCATAGGTAGGACTTAATCAAGAGGGTAGACCAGACTAAAGTTCTGTTCATAGACCAGACTGTGACCAATTTCACAAACGAGTACATAGTTGGCTTATTGGGCTATTGTTAAGTTCATAGACGAGCTCAAAGACGAGACAATAGACAAGTTGAAATATGAGTCTAAAGTCGACTACATAGACTAGATTACAGTTGAGTTCAATTGAGAGGCTATAGTCAAAATCATAGAAGAGACTATAGTCTACAAAATAGGCGGGCCTGAAATCAATTTCATAGCCGTGTTATAGAGCAGTTCATTGAAGCGACTTTAGCCGAGTCCTTGCAAATACAATAGTCGTGTGTATAGACTATAACTAGTAGTCGGTTAATAGAGAAAGATTTAAGACCATAGATGGGAATTAGTCAAGCTCAAAGACTAGAATATAGTCCAGTTTATAGACAAGACTATGGTAAAGTTTACAGAAGAGATGTTTAGCTAGTTCAAAAGTGAATCAATGGTATTTAGTAGGGTTCATAGGCGAGTTCTTAAAAATGTCTATATTCGGCTTTATAGACCAGTCTATAGTCAATTTCATATGAGAGGCTATAGTCAAAATTATATCAAGTTCATAGAATTGAATATATACCAGTTCATTGATGAAGAAGCTGTAGTCGAGTTTTTGAAAATACTATAGTCAACTTTATATGCCTTAAATAGTAGACGTGTTTTTAGACAAATTTTAAGTTAAAAGAGTTTCTAATCGAGACTATTTATAGACGAAAAATTTATTATGAAGATTCTTATGTCAAATTCCAGACATAATTTAAACTCAGTGAATATTTAAACATTATTAAATAAAAAAGTAAAATGAAAATTTTATGATAAACGCTTATTTCCTTATTTTGTTAATGTGTTTTGTCTTTAATGCACGTTTCATTTTATGTTTGTCTTTTTCTTAAAAAAACAAAAACAATAAAAATAACTCTGGTTCTCTTAAATGCGGCGTCTATAACTCCACGACCACACTTCTCCTAATGCAATCAATTTTTGATGATTTTTTCACACTCACCTAAAAATAACAATTTACAACAAGTTAAACAACTGAGAGCCAATAGGAAATAGCTAAACAAAGTCTCAACAAGCTTAAGAGAGAGAGAGAGGGATAAAACAACCCAGTTAACAGAGAGGATTTTGTAATTGAAACTTAGAGAGTTTTATAAACAAGTGCTTTCCATAAAATCAGGCATGTTTAAACATGTTTTATATTTTATAAAAATACTTTATTTTCTTTAGAAAAATAATAGATTTTTCTTTTCTTAAAGTATTACAAAAATGCTCTACATTATTTAGTTAAAATCTTTTTATACTTCTAACTTCTAGTGTCATGTCAGAAATATTACAAAAAAAAAAAAAAAAAATTAAACGAAATTAGTGCATGTTTAATATTTAATTTTTTTAGAGAGATTGAAATAAATTTTAGCTATTAAAGAAAAGAAAACACAATTTAGTTTTAGTTTTATTGAAAAAATACCATTTAAAATATTTTCATTACTACTACTTACCACTAATTAAGTATTAACACCAAATAAATACTACAACAATAAAGTATCTAAAGTAGCCGCTTGTAAATACATATAAACAACTAAATCAAGAATGATTTTTTTTAAACATTATAAAAAATAATTTAAAAAAAATTAATAACTAAAATCTATAATAAATATCAGATATACTCAAAAATTGGTTGTAGTGGGATGCACTTTTTTCTTTATTAGTGTCAAAATGCATAATTTTGCTAATTTTATTCAAATATTATTCAATATACATATTTAAGAACAATATAATTTTTCTATTTTAAATATTATTATATTTTAAATAATACTACTAAGTCTATACTTTTTATTCCAGCTACTGTGAGATTGTATTGTTTTTTTTATATTTTTTATAAAATTTTTATAAATTTGTCTTATTTCTACGGTTTTATATTTGATCAAAATATACATAAACAAATTAAATTTTTTTTAGCAATTGAAGTTTTATACGTTTTTGCATATTTTGACAATTTAAGGAGATGTTTTTTTTAAATTCTATTAATTATATATCATCTATTATGGTTAAAAATTTTATACAATTTTTTAATTGGTCCTATCCATTCCAATAGAATGTAAAAAAATACCTCGAAAAAGGATTTCACTTTTTCCCGAGCTTTAAACACAATTTAAATTAAAGAATTACATATGTATGTATGGTGATATGTATGTGTAGTAGAAAAGCAAGGATAGTCCTGCTCTTACAATTTAAGTACCCAAAATTCATGTAAATGACTTTCTGAATGGTTTTAGAAAATCGATTTGCCCTGGAAGGTTTTTGTATCGACATATCCAAAGAAACTGGATTTCGTTATAATACTACTGCTATAATCGAAATAGAATAAACTATAATGTGTTTACAGACGAAACTATAGTCGAGTTTATACACGTGCCTATGGTGTAGATGAAACTGAAGATGTGTCTAAAGATGAGTCTATGACGTGTTAATAGATAATCGAGTATAAAGATGAGGCCGTGGTCTAGTTTATAGACGAGTTTAGAGATTAGAGTGTAGATGAAATTTTACGTATTGATTTTATAGATTGTGGTCAGTTTTATATACAAGATTATAGTGTAGCTTATACATAAATGATACAATAGATTAAACTATAATTGAGATAGATTAAACTTGGTCGAGTTTACAGACCAGGCTTTAGTCCAGTATATAAATTAAAATATATTCGAGTTTATAGTCGTGTTTACGGATGAAACTAAAGTCGAGTTTAAAGACTATAATCAAGTTTTTAGGCAAGACTATAATCGAGTTTATAGACAAAACTTTAGTCGAGTTTGCAGATGACATGATATATGTGTTTAGAGAAGAGACTATTTTCATATTTATAATCTACCTAATTGATCGGTCGAGGCTATAGTCGAGTTTATATATGAGACTTTCTGTGTTCGATGTCCAGTTTATACAGAAGTCTAAAGCAAATATATAGTCGATTTTTTAGACGACAATATATTTGAACTTATAGGCTTAATTTTTGGACGAGTTAATAGTCAAGCTTTGAGACGACAATATATTTGATTATGCAAATTAAACTTAAGTTGAGTTTATAGACCTAAAGTCGCTGTTTGGCTTGAGATGAGTACATAGGCTTTAGACTAGATTTTAATTAAGTTTAGGAAGGCAGCTATCGTTTATAGACTAGTTTTTAGATGATACTCAAGGAGAATTCATTTGAAAACTTGAAGTTTATACTGTAGTAAATATGAAATAATAGTCAAGTATATTAAAAATGAGCAAAAATTGATTTAAAAAATAAGATTTAAAATACTCCAAGAATTTGTATTAAATAAGAATAAGAAGAACTAAGTATAAAATTGAGGTACTGAATAAATTATCAATTACTCGATTGAAAATATAAGGTTATATGAGTAAGTTAATAATTATCTTAAATAAATAAAACAATTAGGTTGATATTTAATTAAGTATCAAAAAGAATTTTCACAATTTTTACCCCTATGCTGGGTGACAATATACAATTAAATAAAATCTTAATTATTCAAACTAATTATGATTAAAACTCTGAAGTCTTTTTTCTTTCAAACTAACTTTTTGAACACATTTGCTTTTTTTCCAAAAAAAAAATATAAAAAAATAAGAAATCAACATAAAATATTTTATAATATTAAATAAAACCAATGACTAACTCTCATTACCACTAATTGAAGGGCCATTTGGTGTTAAATAAAATTTCGATATACTTTCTTTTTGCTTTAAATTTTAATTTTTTATTGTTTCTTTCGTCCATTTGGTTTTTTTTTTCATATACAGTGATAATTACAACAATTTCACTTATAGCAACCAGCCAGCTTGTTCATCTATTTCATGTTCATTTTTTTTTCATCTCATCTTTTTATATTTCTTTTTAATTTTATTCATTCACTTAGTTTTTTTTGTTGGTTTTTTTCTAATGGCACGAACAACTTCCAGTTTCGCAACAACTTTATGACCATTTGGCTTTAGAGCCTTAATACAATTATGAGATGGTATTCCCACAATGACATATTCACTTAAAAACATACAAACATACACAAGCCCCTAAGCGTAGCCTTAATGAGAAGATTAGTTTTTTGTTTCTTCTTTTGAATTACATTGTGCTGGAGTGTGTTTTACTAGTTTTATTTCTTTTTTTACGAAACTTTCTTTGGTTATAAATAATCCGAAAATAGTGTTAAAAATAAAAGGACAATGAAAAATAGAGAAAAAAAGTAGAGTAGCAACAATACATTGTGGTAATAAGCGTATGTGTGTGCGAAATACGAGTATGTTGTGTTGTAAAATATTGTACAGTTTTTGTGGGTTAATGCCATTAGAGAGTATGTAACGAAATAAATATTAAGGTGGTATATTATGTTTAATTGTTCTAGATATACAAATGTGTTGTTGATTATAATAATATTTCCTTAAAAATTATGATTTGTTATTTTCAATATTTCATCAATTGTAATTGGTGTTATTTTTTTAGAATTTAATTCTTAATAAACAAAATCAATAAAAAAATATTGTTAGTAAATTATAACAATTACAGGTAATGCATATTATAAGTAATTACAGATAATAAGCCTGATTTCTAAATTTAAAATCAAACTGTTTTGCTGCACCTTAATACAAAGTAACTATCTGTCCGTCCAGCTGTGGATAAAGTAGAAAAGTGTCAATTACGTTCATGGCATTAAGTTCAATTGAAGGCGCTTAAGGGTCGGTATTATTGCAAAAATACAAAACATTGATTGTGACAACTTTTTCAATTTTATGTTTTTTGAAGAGAAAGAATCCTCGTTACAACATAATTTTTTTCCATCTGTTTGTTTTGTTTGCGTAAAGTTGTATAGAGTTGTATGTGATTTTCATTTTTATGGTCATAAAGCTTTACAGTATTTTGAATAAAAGAAAAATAAAATTCATACTTACATACATAGTATGTATGTATGTATGTATGTATGTATGTATGTATGTATGTATGTATGTATGTATGTATGTATGTATGTATGTATGTATGTATGTATGTATGTATGTATGTATGTATGTATGTATGTATGTATGTATGTATGTATGTATGTATGTATGTATGTATGTATGTATGTATGTATGTATGTATGTATGTATGTATGTATGTGACTGTGTAGTACGTACGAGAGAAATTTTATAATGGAAAATTGTATAATAGCAAAAGTATATGAGTACTTTGGAATTACTTGTTGTTCTTGTTGCTATATTTATACTGGGCCATATTTATTTTGTACTCTGGCTACTAAAATGTATACATGGGCCCTATAGGCATTTGCTTCTAGAGCAAAACTAAAAAAAAGGGAGAGAAATAAAACCAACAACAAAACCAAAAGAGACTGATTGGAGACGAATGGAAGATACAGTTGTATAGTTGAGTCTAAACCTGCATTTCGTGTAACTATGTTGAACTAGTGATTTTAGTAATCTCTTAGGATTATCGTCATTTGCACAGTATTTAATCATATATGCCGTAAAATAGCAATTTTTTCACACTTCAATTCGATTTTAATTGAAAAATTGAGTCTATATTACTTGTGGTGGCTTACGTAACCACTTTCTAAGATAACAACTGATTTATAGTAATTCATATAAAACACAATAGTATAATTTGAGTCCATCTACTTGTTAAACCTTATAAATCTGCCGGGTACTGATTATTCTTATGTATGTGTCCAAGTTCTTATGTATTGATGTAGTTAATGTAAATGGAGTTGTTGTAATTTTTTATTGTAAAATTGTTTCCGTTTTCAATTTCTATACTTAATTAAATTAGTTTTTTTTTTGTAATTTGCATTTTACAATTTACTTTTTTGTTCTATTGCAAAGTATAGGTTTTTATTGAGTGTGTGTTGGTGAAACAATCAAAGTTTGCTTAACAAATTTTGCAAAAAGCAGCATAAAACTTTTTCAAGTCCTTTGCATATATATATATGTATGTTTGTTTTTCCTATTTATTTTTTTTTGTTGTTAGCAATTTGTTTTTAGGCAAACGTTTTATAATTTAGTTTTCAACAATCATTTTTGTTTTTCTATTTTTTTCCACTCAGTCCGTCCGGTCAATGTCGTAGAAAATAATGATGATTTGAATGATATTACTTTGTTTTGACTATTGGCATTAAAGATAAATTATAATAAAATTGCAGAAAATTTAATTGAATTGCACTCAATTAAATTGAATGTGTTTTAGTTTAATGAAAAAAAAGAAAAGAAAATAAAATTGATTTGCTGACAAATAAATGAAAGAAATAAAAACATTTAAGAATTTTAAATTGCTGTAGAACTTAAAAAATATTATTATTTGAATTAACTCAGTTTATTATAGTTTCTATTACAATCAGTAAGTTTTTAAATTTTTGAGAATGAAATTTAAAAACATAATTTTAATTTATTTCGAGAATATTCCAAGAATTCATTACATTGTACAAATATATTATGTAAATAAAATTAGCACTCTTTTAGGCTGCTTATTAATGTGAGCTGCATATTATTGAATTTTATTGATTTAATGTATTTTATTTAAAAATGTTTAAAAAAGTTTTTCTAATATTACGAATTAGTTCATTTTTCTCTCACTGATAAAAAGTCTAAGGTTCTCACTGTAAAATAAGTGTATTTATTTAAAATTTTAAATGTTTATTTGCCGCTCAATCTAAAGAAATCCTAAAATCATCCTCGTTTCTTTAAAACAAATAGAACTTATTGTTGAATTATGTATATATTGGTCAGTCATGTGCATTAATTAAAAATATGCTTACATATTAAATATGTAGCAACAGAATGATACAAACAACATGGTTATTAACAAAACCAACAACACCAGTTGATGGCGACAACAACAGCAAGAATAAAAAAATAGATAATGTTTCTAAAAAAAGAAATAAACTATTTTCAATTTTACGTAAAAATTTCATTTTTGGCAATGTAAATAGTTGTTTAAAAAAAAATCTAATAACACACTCTTACACACTTAGACTAACACGATATTTCTTTAAATGTTTAACAACTCCCACACACTAAATGTACTCTAACAGGCATTGAAATTTAGTACTTTAGTACGTTTTAAGTACTTCTAATTTCGAATTTAATAGTATAGTCTATAGTCTAGTCTATAGTCAAATCTTTAGTCTAGTCTAGACTATAGTCTACAGTCTAGTCTATAGTCTAGTCTAAAGTCTATTCTAAAGTCTAGTCTAAAGTCTAGTCTAAAGTCTAGTCTAGTCTACATTTTAGTCTATAGTCTAATCTAAAGTCTAGTCTATAGTCTAGTCTATAGTCTAGTCTATAGTCTAACCTAAAGTCTAGTCTATAGTCTAGTCTATAGTCTAGTCAATAGTCTAGTCTATAGTCTAGTCTATAGTCTAGTCTATAGTCTAGTCTATAGTCTAGTCTATAGTCTAGT
>NC_060954.1:61627889-61895379 GCF_022045245.1 Lucilia cuprina
AGGCTATAGTCTATTCTATAGTCTAGTCTATAGTCTAGTCTATAGTCTAGTCTATAGTCTAGTCTATAGTCTAGTCTATAGTCTAGTCTATAGTCTAGTCTAATGTCTGGTCTATAGTCTAGTCTATAGTCTAATCTATAATCGATTTATTGTCAAGTTATTTCCTATAAATATGAACCAGCCTACTAAACATACAATGTACATTGCAATACATGTGTAAGTAAAACATATGTATGATGCTGCTCTTTAAATCATGTACAACAGTATACATACATTTATTTTATAAACATTTATGTATGTTTATAAGTTTGTGCTTCAGATATGTAAATACATGTTACCGATGCTGGTTGATGTTTTTTTTTTGCTGTTGCCGATGCTGTTGTATATTCAATGCTGCTGCTATCGTTGTAGTGTTTGCTTTAGCTAACGCTGTTGTTTATGTTGCTATTTTGTTATGTTTATACAATGTTTTAACACAAAAATCATGATACAACTTGTACAACTAAATTCAAAAAGTGAATTTTATTTTCTAACTTCGAACCTACCCCTATCACCTCTTGTTTAGTAGTTTGTTTTGTAAAACATTAAATAATAAAAACATAAATATTTATTTACAAATTTTTTATTGTTGTTTCTATGCCACGATTTAGTTTGAGCTGTTATTTTTAGTTGTCTTGTTGTTCGTGGTGTTTCAAATTTTAAATTGTATAATGTTATAAAACTACAGCAGAAAACATGTACAATTTTGGAGAGGTGACTATAAAAGTACATATAGTATTTAAGGGTTTGCAATACAATTTTTCACTCAATCATAACTAGTTTGTGTTTGTATTTGAAAATTGGGATTTTAAAACATAAAGTAAATTTACGTTTTTTAATTAAAAATTTTTTAAAGACAATCGTGAACATGTACAAATTTTACAAATTTTTTCAATTAAACGATTTTTATGGTAGATAGTTTTTAGTTCCGAAATATAAATGAGGATAGATCCAGCTTCATTTTTATGTTAAATTGAATTTTTCTTCCTCTACTATACTTATGCTCTTAGGACAATAAGTAATATTCTAAAAATACTTTTCTTTTCAAGGGTTTTATATAGAAAGCTTTGTTTCCCTGAATTGAATACTTTATAAGTTTTTGTAACAACTCGCTTGCTAAGATACATATTTCTATAAATATTTCCAACATAATTTATGACAATTTTTATATGTGACACTAAAATATCTAAACCAACCAGGGAAATTATGAAGTTTTTTTTTTTGTTTTAACAAATTGATATAAATAAGGAAACAGTTTAATTTAGATATTTTATTGTTTGAGCAACAAGTAATTCTTTTATTATACTTTATTGTTTTAATAATTTATGATAATAATGAATGAATAAGGGCAACACGAACAAAAAGAAAGAAATAAACTAAATATTAATTTATTTATTATTTATAATGTAATATTGTGGGAAAAAGAAAGAATTTAACTACAAGTATGTTTACTCATGTATACATAAATACATAACTATGTATGTAGTATAAGTTTATAGAAAACAAAGCAGATTTTATATTTAACATGTACTCCTTAAGATGCTTTTGATTTTCTTTGGCAAAAAAGAATAAATTGTTGAGTTTAAAAGAAAAGAGTAAGTGTGTGTGTATGAAAATAAGTATAAAATAAAAAACTTTATGTCACTCATGATATTAATAACAAACACTTTTGTTCAACACAGCTGCCAACAGTTGGTAGTAGTAGAGAAAGCCAACAACAATACACAACAATAGCAGCAAGAACAAAAATTATTTAAATATTACAAGACCACCAACCAGGCAGGTGATATGTTGTGTTGCCAGAAGAACAATTGAAAGAAAATTACATAGGATACGTTTCAACACACTCACACACACACCCACGCATATTATTACATATTTGTCTCCAAAATACTGAAATCAAAGTGACAGCAACAAGAAAAAGTAAAATAAACACATTTACTCATTTATACCGCTCTCAAACACGTTAACCATTATAAAAACAAGACACAATACATTTCAGATTGTTTAACTGATAAAAGAGAGAGAGGGAGAGAGAGCGGAGGCGGTCTTTGCCATTTTTTAAAATGTTCCACGTCTGTCTATTATATTGTAAGTCACACACTTTTTTATGGGCCAACAAAGACTTTAGGCTTATATCTCGAAATTCGAAATTTTTATTTACTTTTTGAGGCAAAGTTATAACTCTTGTCATAAAGAACATCACTACACAGAACAGCACTGATATTAAGTATACGCCTAATATAAAGAGATGCACTTAAAAGTACAAAAAATTTATATTTAAAGTTTTTTGCGATTCTGATCCTGAACATGATGTTTGTTTGATTTTATATGTTCACCATAATTGTGCTACAACTTTGCCTCAGAGTGTTAATCAAAATTCCGAACGATTTGGTTTTAAGCCTAAAAAATACAAAAAATCTTATAAACTTCCGAGCAAAACAGTTTCGACTTGTTTTTAAATTTCGGAAAAAAATGTGCACCAGACTATAGTTGAAAATTATATTATAACTATATTGATAGTCTTGTTTATTGTCTAATCGATTATATGACTGCTATCAATACTTTCCCATGTGCTAGTCTTTGGTGACTTATACTTAGTAGCCTAAGCTATAAATATGGCATCAAAATATTGACTATTCAATTATAAATGTGAAATAATCGGCAGGCTAGTTTATGGCATAGTCTATACAATATTTTATTGACTAGACTATTGACGAATTCATCGTCTAACTATTCTATGACTAGATCATAAATCTTAATCTATTGACTATAACCAGTCCCCCAGGGGCACGTTACCTTGGCGAGACCTCCGCCTTGGTGTTATTGCAATCGCTGGGTATAAAGAGGTGGCCAATACCTCCAGTCTGTCCGGAACTGACGGTATCTGTTGCCGAAATCAACAGATACCCCACAGATGGAGTGGGTGTGGGACTAAGCGTTGGAAATGAGTTGGTGTTAATTGTATATGGTACGGGATGAATGTGTCGTATGTTTTTCTCTTATGAATGTGTCATATGAATGAAATGTGTGCTAGGTTCAATGATGATGTGTAAAAGGTATCATATGCATTTGATACCATTAAATTTTCCTTTCTTGTCCAGATATGTTCAGAGCATACTCTGTTCATACCAGAATTACCACAGTGTGTCCCTGTGAGTAAGAACAATGTTTACGGCTTATTGATGGATCGTACTTCGGTCCACCGGTTACGTCTCTAGGTGCTGTTGCCGAATCAACAGAGTCCATCCTATGATCAGAGATTAAATAGCTCTAGTACTCCAGCAAAGTACATGTGCATGGACCGGTCAAAGCCAATGTACACAAGTGACAACCTGAGTTCTTTATTGAAGAACAAAGGGGCGATGTTAGAACGTTCTCAAGTCTACCCAGAGGATGAAAAAGATAAGGCCATTAAGGCAGGTGCTCACGTTAAAACTACACTATTGACTAGTCAAATATTTTTAAAAAATACTTTTCAGATTGATCACGTATGAAAAATTGTTCAAGTCTTCAACCACAAAAACTACATGAAATCACAATCACTATTATTCATCTCATATACACATTCACTCTTAAATATTTTGAAAATTAACCCTTTGTGTTGTTGTTGTTGCTCTACTGGTTGTTGATGATTTAAATTTTTGTTGTCATTGTCTTGTTTTAAGTATATTTACATAAAAAATACTTCCCACACAAATACAAAGATAAACGCACACATGCATATCTGGTTTTTATATATCAGAATGTGTAAATATACATGTTTTGAATGTCATTGAGCTTTGTAGAGAAATACTTAGCATTGTGTATTAGGATGGCTCTAAATTTAAAAAAAAAATAAATAAATTAAAATTTCCAATATCACATATAAATTTTTTTTATTTTATAAATTTTAAACAGTATTTGTTAATAAAAAACTTTTTAGAAACTTTAATACTTTTGTAGCGCCCAGCTAATATTTTTATATATGTATGTATTACTTTCTTCTAGTTTAGTTTCAAGTAGACATAAAATTCATTCATACTTTTGAGCTGTAAAAAAGAATAGAAAAGTAAAATTCTAAAAACAAACCCAAAATCTTTAAGGATTTCATTTTTGTCGTTAGATTTTCATTTTAAAATACAACAATTTTATTTTGTTGATGCTTTTTGACCTCAATTGGGTTTTAACATGACATAGAGACGTGACGTTAATTTTTGTTGTTGTTTTCAAAACTCTTTTTTCCAAAAGATCCTCCTAAATGATTTTATTTGACACCAGCCACACTTTTGCCTGTCAAGTCCTTAAGAAATGTTTTTTTTTCTCAGAAAAGAAATATTTGTCTTTTTTTTTCGAAACATTGTTGTTGTTTTATTTCCATCTTGGCATTGTACATCACTAATTTTTATGGACATAAAACATTGTTAATAGGGGTGTGTGTTAATAAAACTATTAAAATTTTTGTTATCTCTTGGGAGAAAATCTTAAAAAGTTTGAAATTTATTTTATAGTAAATATTTGGACATTAACTATTTATTAGCTATTGAAAGCAACAGATAGAATTATTAACAAATCTTGGTACAATAATTGACAATCGATGTTTTGGTTTTATAGATAAAAATAGCTTTGTAGGGAAAGTAAAGAGGTTTTCAAAATGTTTAAATTAGCAACTATTTACCATAAACAACAATAATATTTTGCATATTTAGATAAAGAAACTATTTGAATTCTAAATTAATTTTTAATTACTACTCTACATGAACAATGAGTGTAGAATATTTAGCTATTAATTATGAATAATATTTATCTGCATATTGTATTTTTTAAGAAAAACCGTTTAATAAAAATACAATTATATATTTTTAACGATGTTGTGGTTGTTTTTTAGCCAAACTTAAGTCTTATTTAAAATATTTAAAAAATATTGTTAAAATTTCTTTTAATTTTTCAAAAAGTTTTACTTCTTCTACCATACAATTTCTGCCGTTGATATTTATTTAATTTGTTAAAACATTTTCTGGCATAAATGTCTTGTATAATAAATTTTAATATTTAATATTGTAAATAAATTTTAAATAGATAATTTTTACCTTAATTCTTGAAGACATTGAATATGAAATTTATTACACAACTTTACATAGGCACAAATGCAGACATATACACACATATGTAAACAAACATGCTGACATGTTTTATAAATGCATGTGTATGTTTTTCATTTAATTAAAATTCTTTTGATTATGTTCCTTCTTGTTTATATGTTTTCCGTATATTTACGCGAAAAGTAAAACAAAAATGTAGGAATATAATTTTTTTACAACTATAAAAAGGATTTTATTCCTTGTATTTTTTTCTGTTAACATTTAAAGCACGTTAAATACACACATATAGAACACATACATATAGCATCCGCTATAGCAGAAGAAGAACAGCAACAAAGAACCTTGTGTAAAAAGAGTTGCTGGTGTGAATGCTGTATGATAAAGCAAATAGTAGTTTATTGAATGTGGAATTGTATATGTTTGCCCATCAGTTACTGTAGCCTACCGTTTGTAACATATTAAAATATTGATATATAATTCAGAAAAGTATATATGTAGATTCTAAATAAGACGTATACTTAATATATGTAATATCAATAAATCATTAACACGTATACGTACAGGTGTCATTAATAAAAACAGTACAATATGACAATTTAAAACTTTACAATTGAAATAAAAATAATAATATTAAGTTTTTTTTTTATGTTATGTACTATGCTTGTGAGTCCATTTCCATTCAAAATAAAGGTTTCATTAAGGTCGAATAAATTATTTTCAGGAGCGCTAAGTAATATCATAGCAAGTCCGAACAGCAGGGTTTTATTTGTATTTCTATTTATGTATATATAATGTACATTCAAGCATGTGGTATTTAGTACAATTTCTTTAGACCTGTTTGTTGGTATTTTCTAATAAATTTCATCCTGCCAGCTGTTTGTTTAAATATGCATACTCCCAGCATACAACATACACTCGAGGACAGAAAAATAGTTAACAGGAAAAAATACAGTTCGTCCAGCGAAATATTAATAATAACATATTTCAATATAAATATTTCACATATAATTTTCTAATCACCGGTGTACAACAGCGGTTTGTTGTAGGCAATATGAATGAAACACACACATAAATATTTTTACTACTTAGCGCGCTGTTCTAAGTATTTTGATATAACCGTGTTGCTGTCGGTTTTCATTTAGTTCCGTTTTAGGGTCTCTAGTATAATTAATTTAAATTTATTGTAAGGTATGCGTTTAAAACTCTATAAAAATCATTCTTTGCCTCATTTCTGTTATATAGTTTATGTTGCATACTATAGTAAAAGCGGTATTAAGCCAAAAAATTCAACAGAAAGGAACTGATTTTTAGCATAACACATCTGCTGCAGCATTTTACTATACGCTATGGCTTTTTCATTTTATGTTTATTTGTGTATAGGAGCGCAAGGTTTGTTTTGCGGAAATTTAAATTGAAATTATATTAAATTCCCCCATTTTTTTTATTGTGTTTCCGGCCAAGACGCAAGGCAAGCAACATTTATTTGCCAGGATGCTAGTTGATTAAAACTGAAACATTAAGCAGATTTGTTTTTATTTTATATTTTAGTTGTTTTGTTTAATATATAAAAAAAAATCTGGCAAAAGAAGGGCATTATGATCAAATCATGTTTAATTATTAAAATGTTTTATTGAAGTAAACAGAAGAAAACATTCTGTTTAGTGATTAAATAAGAGGATGCAGAAAATAGTGTTAACATTTATTAGTTTAAATTTGATTAAAAATTTTAGAATTCTAAGGGGCATAACACATGTATGAATGTAAAGCTTTAAAAAGAAATGAGGAAACGCTTAAGAAGTGTTTCTTCAAGTTTTTCTTTCCTGAAAAATGTTTTTGTGAAAAAATAAAAAACTCTTAAAATTTCGCAAAAAAACTATAAAAAGCTTCTTTTAAAAAAGCTATTTTCAAAAAGCTTTTTCCAAATAGATTTTCTAAAAATTAATTATTAAAAAATGATTTGTGATGAAATGCCCTTTAGTAAAAGCTTTTTTTGAAAGCTTTTGCAAAAAATCTTTTCCCAAAACAAGCTGTTTTAGTAATCCTATTGTTTTTGTGTTACAGAATATATAGAAAAACTCAAAATGTTAGAATGTTTAAAAAAGCTTTTTTTGAATTTTTGTAAAAAAATTGTTTTTTTAATATTAATTTTTTTTTGTTTGAAAATGTTAAATTATTTCTATTGAACTAAAGTTCGATACATTAAAAAAGCTTTTTATAGAGCAAAAAGCCATTAAGTACATCTACGTACACACGTTTCTTGTCTTTGTTTAAATTTAATACAAAGTGTTCATTTTATAATTTAATTTGTAAAGATATCTTTCAATTTAATAGCTTGTTGATATATTTATTTAACAAAACATCTTGCTAGCTACCTTTTGTTTTCAATCATTAAAAACACTTTAGTTATTTGTCTTTTGCCATCCTTTCCCTTTTGCAAAATTTAATTAAATTTTCGTTTAAATACATTATGACAATTCCTCTCATAAATAATCTTAAAAGAAACAAAATTAAATTAAATTAAAGAATGAAAAAAACGCAGTCATTTAGACAAATATTGTCTTGTATTCTGTTGCTAATTAAGTCATAAAAAATGTATAAGGACCTTTTCTTCCCCAAACATCAGCAGCCAGAACAGAAAACCCTTAACAGATACAACCAAAAGCAAACAACAGTAAAGAGGCTTAATTGTTTAACTACATTTGCTATAAATAATCTTTATTTATCTAGATTTTTATTGTTTATTATTGTGGTTGTATTAGAGGATTTCAACAATTTCTATTCATCATTGAGGAACCATAAAAAGACAAAAAAAAAACACATATACAGCAAAAAACATAAAAACAACACTAAGGGAGAAGGTTGTTAGGACATAAGAGAGATAATTAACTTTATTAAGTAGTAAACCATAATAATTGATTACTGCAACACGTTTACAAATGCAACAACATTACAAAGATTTATATAGAAGCAAACAAACAAACACCCATACACACAGAAACACATACATATATATCTTTTGAAAGCTCAACACATGTGTCCACAACATTAAACTATAATAAACTAGAGAATATTTTGAATGTTGATGACAGTTACAGTGGCTTGTGTTGCTGATATTTGCTGTTGTTGTTGTTGTTTTTGCTTATAATGCCACTAATAGTGCCATTTAATATACAACATTTTGCAACAAACTAAACATGATTACAAACATACATACATATACTTGGCAATTGTCCAAGATTATGTCATAACACTATATACATACGTAAATATCTACATACAGACACATAACTTATGCACATATGTATGAGTAACAGCCTCAAAAATTAAATACACACATACACTCAGTTATTATGACAACAGAAGTCTCTTCATTTAGAAATTGATAAATGTTGCTTATTAAATACATTTCAAGCATATTACATATTATAACAAATACTTATGTAAGTAAATATGTTTGTTAGTTAGTTTGCTAAGTATTTTCCAAATTATATCAGCAACATTCTTCTTGGTTTGATGGACATTAGAGAAATCATGTTTAATTTCTATACACAACCTGTCATGCAACAAAACTGTATTATTCATTATAATCAACAACTCGTGCAACAAATTTCTCTTCCCCTTACTATTTCTATTTCTCTATGGCGAGAACATGGCCCACATTTGTTTGTGTATAAATAATCGATTTGTATTTATAGGCCAATATAAAGAGTTGGTCAGTCCTTGCGATGTTTATTTATAAATATGTGTATGAAGACAGGGTGCTGTATTCAAAGTGTTCACACAATTACCAATGATTTTGTTTGAAATTTATAATTTGTTGCTGTGCTGTTTTTGTTATCTAGACTAGAGACTACTCTATGAACTGGGCTTTGAACAAGTAAATGGAGAAGTTTATGGACTAGTGTATGTATTAGTCCATAGGCTAGGAACTAGTCTATTGCATCTTCTATGAAACAGTTTATTACCTAGTCTATTGGCAAGCCTATGAACAAATCTATTAGCTAGTCTATGAACTAGTATATCGACTAGTCTATGAATTAGTCTGTAGGCCAGTCTAATATATGGACACTAGTCTACTGATTGCTATGTGCACAAGTCTAATAACTAGTCTCTGAACTGTTTATTGAACTTATATATTATGTAATCTATGAACTAGCTTATGAATATGTCTGTTGAATAGTCTATGGATTGATCTATTGACTAGTGTTTTGATTTGGTTCCTGCTTAGTCTAATGTCTGGTTTATGGGCCTATTTGTATACTAGTTTTGTAATAATATGTTAACTAGTCAATGTTTTCATTACATGGACAAGTGAACTAACATTAAAGAAGTTAAAATGTATTAAACTATTTGGTTGACATTGTCCATTATGTAGTTCATTATATTAACACCTCCCTAATAAACACGTTTACTATATGTAAAGTGTTATTAATGTTAATCAAATAAAGCTTTAAAGCTTTTTGAAAGTTTATTTTAAAAATGATCTAAAATGGTAGATATCGTTTTATAAATAAAACTTAATTTGATTTTTTTAAATTAATGTCTAGCAAAAAGTCATCTTGTTTTTGAATAATTCATTCATTAAAATTAAATTTTTCAATACCAATACTTACACTAAAATACTATAGAACCTTTTGAACAGAAACTTTGCCTCTAACCATTCATAAATAATCACTCAAAATTTCGAAACATTAAAGCACACAATTGTCCACCTCTTGCTATATTATTTTTTGGATATTAGTGCGTGGCGAAATTTCTGTCTGTGTATCAGTGTTTATGTTTTGCTCACTAAAATCGCAAAAAACAAAAGAACTACAATTGGTTAAAGTCTTTTTTTCTTCGTTTTGTATTTGTTATTGTTTCTTTTTTTTTGTTGTTGTTTGTGTATAATAAGCCACCATTGACGGATGAGTGTCCGAAAAAAAATCCATTTATAGCTTTATTAATTGCTTTGGCAAGTGTTGTTAAATTTGCCAATATTGTTGTTATAGAATCTGGTATGAGTTGTTCTACATACACCTGTGAACGAAAACTTAAGGGTATCTTTTTTGTTTCATTTTACAACATTTTATACTTTTTTATTATTTTTTGTATTAATTTTTAAAAATTTTACTATTTACTAAATAAATAAACATTGAAAAGAGATTTTCAGTAGGATGGCTAATAGAGGAGTAGGGCATATCCTTATAAATGTTTGATCAAATTTAATCAAATTATCTTGAATATTGCGACCTGTAGCGTACACAAAAGGTTTGCATGGAGAAAGTGATTTTGAGCCAATTGGTATACTTTAAGGTTGGTGTGGGACCTATATTTTTGGGTGTTAAAAACAGCAGCACAATCGCATAATATCCTCCCCACTATAGTGGCGTATGGTATGAATATGTTCATTTTGATATTTATTAAACAAAAATCACAGCTATTTTTCTTACCACATGTGTATATAAGTCATTTGTTTTTGTTTTCCCATAAAACTGTTGGCATTGTTTTGTTTGTTTATCAATGTATTGGTTTTTAGTATCCTTTACTCATATATGGATTTTTTTCCTCTGAGTAAGTGTATATGTGTAGGTGTCTGTATAAATGTATGTGTTTTATATACGTAGTGTTCATAGGCATTATGATGAAAGCTTTTTTTAATCGGTAACTTTGTTTTTCTTTTTCCAACACAATTGTCTGAAAGTGGAAAAATTTGCTTAGCACAGTGGTTAAAAGTTAGTTAAAAACTTAAAGTTTGTAAATATCAAAAAAAATTTAAATGATTCATTTTACAATAAAAACCTTAAGATTGGTGATTTAATTAATTAAAAAATATTTATAATTTAGAATTTCTTTACCAAACACCACTGTCCATCATTAAATAAGTGTTTTCTTTTTTTTTTTGTTCTTTTCAATTGTTGTCTCTATTTTCTCAGTGGGTAAAAAAAGAGTGTTGGGACAACTGCAACTGTTTTGTTTGTTTTAATTCTTCTTCATTTTTATCGACTTGTGTTGTGCATTTATAAACTGCTAAATATTTAAGCAGATTTTTAATATTTTTTTCTTCCTTTGTACAATAATATTCTGAACAAGTCTTTTTTGCCGATGTGTTGCTGTCAAGTATTTTAATATGCTGCAGAGAAGGGTAAAGAGTAGATGATTGACTTAAATACTTTCATTAGGATTAAGTTCTATTTTTATTTAAAAAAAAAATATGCAGACCAATTTTAAGCCTTATAAATTTAATATTATTTTTGGAAAATTTATGAAGAAGACTATGAAATTTTTTTACATATTATTAAGTAGATTTTAAATAAGTCTGTAAGGAAAATTTTGAGTAAAATATAAAAGTAAATATTTGAAATTTGTTTATAATTCCCTTAACTGGGCTGGACGACAAGTAACATATTGCTTTCTCTAATGATGATAGCTTGGTATATTTACTAAAAATTACTGATGTGTTATTGACACCTGGTAATTAAAATTTTTTTCGTATATAAGGTGATGATGACCAAAAACTTTAAAACTTGACCAATAAATTATTCTGGAAATTTTTTAAATTTTATTTTAAGTCCGATCAGATGGTTTAGTGAAACAACCTGCCTTCTTTCGAGGTCAATTTGGCCTCTTTGTAATGCCCCTAAGTCTAATTTATTGTCAAGCTTTCGCCGGGAGCAAATTGGAATGCTGATATCGACAATAACGGGACACTATGCTATTGACAATCATGACAGTAGAATAAGTCTCTAATACAATGACTACTGCAGAAGTTGTCACAAGGATAAGCTGAAGAAGACTGTATCTCTTTAATGAGAACAAGGAATTTTATTCTAGATTCACTTTTCGCTCTTGTATGGAGGATATATCTGCGATAAATCTAAATCGTATTCCAAATTTCGTGAATCGAACCGGCTGCTTTAACTTTGGAAGTAATGAGTAGTTTTGATAAGAAAAAAGTCCTATGACTAATAAGGTAACACAACGGGACCGAAATCAGATGGACTCACGTCAGACTTAAACCTGTTGGTGTGGCTGCCCGTCTAACCTAACCTCAGTCAGCCTCATTCCAACAGCAATAAAACTCATTTTAAAATGTTTAAGTTTTAATTTTTTTAAAAATATTTTATTTAAAAATAATTTTATTGAGAACTTTTAAAACCTTTTTGAGGCTTCTTTATGTGCAGTAAGTGTACTTTTCTTTAATATATATATTTTTTTAATATAAATCCCATAAAATTAAATTTTTATCCAGATTTATATTAAAGTCTAGTGTTCTATTTCATTTGAAATGTTCTTTTGCCATAACAATTATAATTAATGTTAAACAACAAGTGGCCCTTTAATTAAAATCTAGTTTAACATTTTTTCCTATAAACCATGCCACATTTACATACATGAACAACACAAACATACTTGTATATATGTATGTGGCAACCATTAAATAATTTGTATGTATAGGCAACAATAGGATGTGAACAAACATGTATGTATGTAAATGTGTCTGTGCGTGCGTGTTTGTATGCATATGAGTTGGTGGATTGTTTGTTTTTATGAAATCATTGAAAAGCATTGTTGCATATCGATTCTGTTTCCTTTTTTTGTAATATTTATGTTGGAATTTTGTATTTAAATATCCAGCAGTTCGGGATGTTTGCCTCGAAGTAGGCAGACATGTATGTTGAAGAAAAGAATTGAACATTTATATTAACTAGCGTAGAAACTTTAAAATCCCACAATTCTTAACCGTTCTTATTAATATATATATTTTTATCTCATATCGGATGCATACTGTAGAAGTAAAAGGGGTCACAAAAATCGCCTTGCCTATTAATTTACATTTTTATTCCCCCCCCTAAAACTGCTGGAATATTACACAGTTTTCGGTATATTTGTCTGTGCTGTAAAACTATTTGGCATCATTGTGGTTTTTCTTGTTCTTTTTTTTTGTTTTCAATTTTATGGTTGTTTGTTTTAATTCTTTTATAAGAGTTTTTGTTGCTAGTGTTTATATACATTTTATTTTTATTTGTTGCAACGATTGATTGGTTTCTCTTTAATGAGTTGCAAAATAATGCAAAAAAAAGTAGGAAAATTGCAAAAAATCTCTAAAGAGGAAGAAAAAATGAAAAAATTGTAATGAAAATATTTACCTCAATGATTTTGAAATAAAACGTAATTTGCAATAACAAGTTAAAAAATGAATAACGATATAGTTTGTTAAACATATAATCAATAATTAACATTAATCAAAAGTATTTGTGCAAAAATAATTAAAGGAAAAAATATAATATTTTTGAGGTCATTTAAAAATATTATACTAATCTTTAAGTTATAAACTAAATAAAAAAACTTCCACTATAACTCCCCTATTTAATAATATTTAATAAATATTAAAGCAAAATTTAGAGCAGGCGCTTTTAGGCTATTTATACAATTTTGTAATTTATGAGTTTTTTTACCGAAATACGTTTGAAGCTTGCAAAAGTTACTTAAAATAGTAGTGACCTTTTTGTTTAGGGGCAAAATGAAAAAAGCTAACAAAAAAGCTTTATAAGCATCATTCACTTGGTTCCATTGCCTTTTTTTTAGCTGTGTTCAAGTGAACAAAATAAATCTCAAGCACCTGCAGCTATATGTGTGACGAACAACTTTATACATTTGCTAGAGTCACAAATAAGTTCATAGAGCAAACATGCAGTAGGGGCATTTTTACTTTTACATCTGTGTTTGAGTTTTGAATGTTGACAAAGAGTCCACCAAAAAATTACGTGTTTATATATATGAGTGATGATGCAGAGGGTGCAATTGAAGTTTTAATATTTTAAAAACGAAGGTCAAGTTGGTTAAAAAAAGGCCACAATATTTTATGATGTGCTTTTGGCTGCTTTAAGTAACTTTAAATGGGCTCTTTATGCACTTTAGTACATTTGTAAAATGAAGTTTTAAGAGGACATGTTTGGTAGAATACGTACCTGATAAAAATATATTTTTTTAAAATTTTTTTCCAATAACATATCAGCATAAATTTATAGCCTTTAGAATGTATAAATTTAAACAATACTATTTTTAAGGAATACACACATTTTTTATTGTTTACAGCAAAAACTTTTTCTCACATGAAAATATTTTGGAAAATTTATGTATTTAATTTGCTTACAACATGTTAGTACACATTGTTGACTTTTTTAGTTTTTTTTAGAATTTCTTTCAGTACAATTCTTGTCCGTCTTTCTTGTTGTTTTTCCATAGTTTTCTATATTCTTTTAAATACTTTTATAAGATTTTTGGGTGATACATGACACTTTTAATCAAATGCCAAAGTCTTAACAAAATTCTTGCATGTTTACTTAAGTAAAAAATACTATAAGTTATAATTTAGTAGCAACAACAACATCTGTATGATAACCCAGCAAACTTAAAGTTAAACTTTTTTTAAAATTTTTGTGTTTAAATTTTAACGTTTAATTCGAGATTGAATACAAAAATTGTGAATTCATTCTACGACTCTATAGTTATTAAAGCGACAAGTTTTGATGTGTTTCTACATACATATGTATGTCATTTGAAATGTTGGAATTCTTCTTAAGGAACTATCATATTTCAATTATTTAAATTAGAAACTTAGCTATATGTTTGTTGGTATATACATATGTACTTACCGGTATCTGGTATATGTATATGAATATTTACATATATACAATGTATTTGTTTATTCAACTTGTATGTCTGTATCTTAACTAAAGTAATTCTTATTACCATATTTCTGTAACTTATCTTAAACAAACTTGCCATGCAACAACTATAATAAAGGCAGCACATGAAAAAATATTTCAAACTTTCTGGTCTATAGCATCGACTAAAGGCTGTTCTAAAGTTAGCTTATTATTACTTGAAATCATGCCTTTTACCTGATCTATGACCTTGCCTTTAGAGCGCACAACAGATCCGATAGCGACCCATGATCTATCGTGACTTTAAATGAGAATATATCTTAAATATAAAGGGATCTACTTATGTTCTTGACTTAATGGCTTAACAGATTCATAGCTTTGACTATAGAAAAATCTTTAGTAAGTTTCACAGTCTTGGCATTAAATGTCTCTAGCCTTTACTAGAGAAAGATGTGGTCTCGACTATAGTCTTGTCTACAGAAAGATCAATAGTTTTATCTATAAAAAGACAACTACAGAAAGATCAATAGCCATGGCTGAAAGATCTATTGTCATGACTATAAAAAGATACATAGTCTAGACTAATTATAGCATGATATATAGTTTTGACTATAGAAGGATCTATAGTCTTGACTAACTATAGAAAGTATCTTATCTGTAGAATAATATAAATATATATTTTTAATACCAGTTTTTCTTGATTATAGACAAAACTGACTTAAACATTGTTATAGACACAAATAAAAAGTTGTAATATTTTTCTCTGACAACAGCCTGTACATAGTTTCTTAAGTCCAGTCTATGTTGTTGGTTTAAAAATTAAAATCTTTTTCTATTAAATTTTAGACACTTCTTTGGAGTTGTATTGTACAGTTTTTAAAAATAACATATACAAATTCTACACATAACATGATTGTTCTGTAAGCATAAATATTTTATTGTTTTACATCCAGGTAGAAGACAACATAAGAGACATAAGTGAAAGATTTAAATAAATAAAAGTTTTGTAAGTTTAATTTAAGTCTATTTATGTTCAGTTTAATTTTAGGTGTTTATACATGTTTATACATTTTTAAATATTTTACAGAATTTCTTTTTTATAAAAAATCCAAACGATTTTAATAATATAAAAAGAATTTAAACAAGTTATTGTAAACATATATAAAGTTGACACAAGTTTTTTAAATAGGTACGTACTAAAATTGCAGCTACAGTGTGGCAAACAATTGGATAATGAAGATTGCATAAGAATTCTTGCTAAAAACTATAATTACAAAACACTCCTCCTGACAATCCTTTTTTTTATTACACTCTGGTGCTGTTTGGTTTTTAAGCGAAAATGAATGACAAGACAAAATGCTTTAGAATTGTGTTAATAATTTACTTGTTTTATTTTTTGCTTTTAACTACATCAGTGTCATTAAGCAGAAAATACAACGAAATATAGCACAACTCAGGAAAGAAAACTCTGCCACCTGCTGTCAGTTGAAATAAGGATGAGGGACAGGAAGGGGATATTCCAAAAATATAGCAATTATTAAAAATAAAACTTGACAGCCACTTGAATTTTGATGTTGCAAAATATGAAAAGAAAAAATTTGAAACAATTATATTAAAATTAAAAATTACACAATTAAATATTAGTGAGATATATTTTTAGAGAAAAAATTCCATTTAATCACAAAATTATGACTTGCTGTTTATGTGCAACACACAAAAAAAGAGATTTGAAACAGTTTTATGGTTTAGGTATAAAACAAACAATATATATTTGTGGCAAAATTGAAATAAGAAAACTTCAAGTAAATGAAGAAGTAATTATAGTTTAAACTTTAACAATTTAAGATGTTATTTTATAAATACCTTTTTCTCACTTTACTTTTTTTTTTTGTAATTTCAAAAATTTTAGGAAAATATTTTCAATGCAATTTATTTTATAAAATATCTGGATTTATTTTTAGAGTTTTTTACTGTTGTCAGGGTTTAAGTATAAAATAAATTCAGTATTCAGTATTATTAAAATAATGATTTGCGGTTTTCTATTTGAAATGATATTATTCCATTTATTTTTTGCAAGTTCATGTTTGAAAACTCAGCAAAAAAATAAAAATATTTTTATTGATTTTTGTAATTTCTCATTTACTTTCCCCTCATTGCGAGGGTAAAATTACTTTAAATACATACAAATAGGTGACAAAAATGTAATTGTAATAATTTGAGATTTGCGATAAATTTTCTTTAGATCAAAATTTGTTTTTGTTAAGAATTGGTTTAAATTTAAATTATGATAGCAGTTTTGATAAATCCAAATAAAAAATATTTTACGAGATCATAATCACTTTCTGAGTTAATTAAGCTTAATATGTTCATCCGTCTTTCGTTGTATCTATGTTAACCTTTTACGAACGCAACTTTCATGATATTTTGACAAAATTTTTAACATTGTCTTTTGATGACTTGCTTCCAAGGACAAAACCTATTGAAAATTTTTGAAATCAGTCCATTATTTCAAATAGTACCCATATGTACAGTCAAATACAACAAATAGGCCATTTGTTAAATGTTTTTGTATCTCCGCCAAAATCGACAAAACTTTGTTTTATATAAGAACAATTTCGTGTCAAATGACTCAAATCAAAAAATGATTTGGAAAATGTTTTCTGCCTCTTTTTATAAAATGACTTGAAAACAAAAGTTGTTTTCTTAATTTAAACAATTTTCTGATTTTAAATACCAAACTTCTCAAAAATTTTTATGTAAAATTATACACATTTTATTATAAAAAATATTTTAATCCCTAATACTTGAGGTCTTTAGATTTCAACAAAGATACAGGCGGACATTTCTTAATCAATTCCGCCGACTAAGCAGTGTGGGAATGTGATCAGAGATTAAACTCGTGAATCCTTCTCAAGAAAGGTATCACAACAGTTGAAACAAGATTTAAAACGTTTTAATATTTTATGATGAAATATAATTAAAAATGATTTTTTTGATAGAAGTTTTTTTTAATCACAGAAGTTATTAAGAATACAAGACTACGTTTTATATATAAAATAAAACATTTTTAATTTTAAACAAGTTTTTGCTAAAAAACTGTATTTTGATGAAACTGCTATTTTTCGTGAAAATTTTGTTGACAATTTTTTATTTGTTAAACATAAATATTTTGTTAAAAATCTGTTTTATAATGAATAAAGAACAGTTTTTTTGATGATAAATATTTTTTTAATACTTTTTAATACTTTTGTGATTAAAAGCAATTTCTTGCACAATTTTGTTTAAGGTTTGACAAACCAGCATATTCTATTTCCACAGATTTTAAAAGATCAGTTTTTCTAAAATTTCTGGAAATTTTGAAGGCAAAAGTAAAATTTCTTATCAACTAGGATTTAAATTCACTAACATACTTTTAAAATTATCTACTTACATAGCATTTTTGGTTTGTGTAAAATGTTTTATTCTAGTTATTTCACTTTTTTATATAAAAACTTTTAAATAAATTTTCTAACATGCTGGTCATGCTATATGACAAAAAAAAGAAAAGTTACTGTATTTTGATTACTATAAACGAATGTTAAGAAGAGAAATAGTAAATGTGTATATAATCCAGAAATAGAAGTTAATACTTTTTGTTTGGTTAATTCAATACAATTTACTATGAATATACACACATTTGACACGGACGATAGTAGATAGAATGTTTATTTTTAAACAATTTTTGAAATTTGTTGACAATTTTTAAAAAAATTTCTATAAAACCACAAAACATTAGCTTTCTATACAAAGGTATTTATCAAATAACTTCAAATATAGTGTTTGTGTTTGTGTAAAAGTAAACAATTTAGATTATTTCAATATTTAATATATTCAACATTTGTTTTCTATTTTATTTATTACAATAAATTGTAATAAAGCATTTGGTAAATAGTTACACACATTTACATTACATTATATTATATTGTGTGTAAAAACAGATAAAAGCAAATAAACATGTCTGTATTATAGATTATTGGCTTAAATTGAAAAGCAAATAGTTGGTGATTCTTTTGTTTTCTGTTTTTTTATACATAGATATAATTTTTTCTTTCATTCTTTTGAACATACAAATCAAATGAGTATTTACATGGCATTTAACAATCTACAATGTTGACTACATTTGTTTTCTTATACAATAAATAAATAGATGAAATGATAGATAGAAAGCTATAGATAATGCAAATGTTAAACAATCTAATAGACATGATATAAAGAAAAACAAAAAAATCAATGCTAAATGGAATTAAGTGAATATTTTCTTGGATTTTGTTTGTTTGTTTTATTTTCTACTCTTTTAGCTTTTTGTATTAGTACGAGGCGTATGAGTGGTATTTTTTTATTGAAATTCTTTAACACATGATCATCATACGCACTGGAGCACTACTTAAACTGTGTAGGTAAATAGTTGAGTTGTTGACGTAATAATGCATAAAATTGTTTTGTTATTATTTGGGCGATAGTTATGTAATTATGGAAAATTAAACAGTGAATATTTAAATAGCATTTTGTCTTTCTGCAAAGAAAAACATTTCTCAAAATTATAAAGAAATAATTAAAAAATAATTTACACCAAAAGTGAAATTTTTAAACATTTTTCATGAAAGGATAATAGTATTTTTTTATTTGTCTAATTAAAATTAGACTTTTTAATTATTATCATTTCTGTATTTAAATTAAAGTAAAATTACCCAAATTTTGATTTGAAAATATGAAATAAATTTTTCATTGATTTGTCAAAGTTTTATAGAACAAATATTGTATGGAAATTTGATTGAAAACCTTTGAAAAGACCCCAAAAATAAAAACCTACTATAAATAGTATTAATTATTTTAAGCCTTTTACTTTTAAAAGTGTTTTGTTAACCACATTTCCATTGGTCAACAAATATTTGCTTAAAAAAATACAAATAAATATTTCAGAAAAGAGTTGTGTCAATTGTGTCCATCAATCTTTTAAAAAAAATATTGAAAAGTAAAAAAAGTAACCAAAAAATACAATACGACATTAAAAATGTATTTTCAACAGACGTATGAGTGATACCAAATATGTACATGTTCATCAATATCAATCATACGTCATGTTTAACAAAAAACCATTCACATACACACCTACATACATATACAAATCTATGAATCATAGGCAACTGGCAACGAATTACCACATTTTTATAAATAATATTTTTAAGGCCATAAACTGTAATCTTTTGTGCAAATTGATCAATCACAGAAACAGGATATTTATTAAGGCTTGAGCTATTCTATCAAATTTGACGTTCTTCTGGTGTGTTAAGTGTTGTGAAAGTTTTATCGAAGGAATTTTTTTATGTAAATTTTTATTAATGTGTGTTGACTTAAAGATTTAACTTTTTAATCTTCTATTTAATATTTTCACAAAACCAAAAAGTGTTTTGCCTTCAAATGACAACATGAGTTTTATCTTAAGTATGGGAAAGTATGTTGTAACTTTTAGTAAGTGATTAACTAAATAAATCATTGCCTTCATCTAGAATTGAGTGTCGGTAATAATACAAACATATTTATATACAGTGAGTGCTATAAAAAAAAACAAGTTTAACTTATAGCATTGAAGAAGTTTTTGCACTAGTTTTGATTTTACTTTGGATATCTATAAGTAGTTGAGGCAATTTTTAAAGCAATTTATTTGTTGGGCTTCCCTGTTTTTGTCACCCACTGTTTGTGTATGTCGAGGCTGAGATTATATAATTTATAGATGTTGCCATTTGGTAACATGCATGTGTCGTATCTCCATTATCTCACTTTAACACAACCTCTCTCTTTCTTTCTGTTTCACTATTCAGCCACCACTTTGGCCACTTACCTTAACGCCCTGCTAACAAACTCTCTACCCATCTTCCGCTAGTATGTGTCAGTTTATTATACATACATTGACAAGAATGCAGCATAAAGTGGGAATAAGTGTAGTAGAAAACAAACTCATTTGTAAGTCTCATGTATTTAAGACCTGGTAGATAGACAGTCAAACAGACAAATGAACAAATAGAGAGGCAAGTAGGCAGGTTGGCTTACAGTGTCTATACATATATGTACATAAAATAGTTGTTGGGTGCAGATCATTATTTATCTAAAAATATATGTGAAAAAAAGGTCTAGAGTCTGATTAGAAAGAATTTGCAAATACTTAGGTCCAAGACAAAACTTTTAATGTTTAGCTACTGAGTGCTCAAAAACAAGGGGAATGAACCGAGAAAATTTAAGCTCTTCCGTTTAAACACCCAAGGTATGGAATTTTAGGTTTTTCACAACTAAGAGGTTCTACTAAACATCATTATTTGAGACTAGGCATGTAGTATGGTTACTCAAAGTGATCCAGTAGAATTGACAATATAAAAATGTTTTCGCCTATTATTCTTAACATAAGTGTATAATTTTCTGTTACACTACTGAAAGAAAACCACACATTTAAACATGTAGTTTGGAGGCAACATATGCAGCATGTTGTACCTATTGTGGGTATTTGCTGTTGTCGTTGTTTTTGTTGTTGTTGTTGTTAAAATATGTACAAAATGCTGGTTATTTCCTGAAAATGTGATAAGATTTCTCATGCACTACTCTTGTAAGCCACTTGAGGCATAAATATTTTAATATGTTACATAGAAATGTATATCTGGAAAATGTTTATCTGCAGAAGTATGGCTGTGTATGTGTGTGTGAGTATTCATATGTTAAACCATAACTGTCATCATTACATTGACATGCAAGACATGTCATAGTGGTATAAATTTATGTATATTGTTGTTGTTGTTTGTAACATTTCTGTGTTTAGGATGGCAGATTGTATCCATTATTCAGCTGCTGTAAATTTGTATTTATCCCAAGTACTGTTTCCTCCGTCCTTTTTAAATGTTCTGCTTTTTTTTGCTATTTTCAGTTGTGAATATTTTTTGGTTTTGCAACATTTTTTCTTTTTTTGTCATTCTGTGCTTAAGAACACGTATGATAAAATGACAGGCATTTAACCTAAGCTTTACGTTTTTCCATTTTAACACCTTCTTGGTAAGGTTTTATTTTAGCCTACAATCACTACCTAGACCAAGTCTGCTACCACTACCATGTGCTTTGTTCTGTTAAATTTGGTCTGCTAGGTTTTTGGCACAGCTGCTTTATTCTGCTGTTCTTGTTTTTGTTCTTCAGAATAACTGACAATTTGCTTTTAATGTAATTGTCAGGTGTCACGTCCAAAATTTGTCGATTATTTTGAAATTATGTTTATGGTATGGAATATTATTGTGTTAAATTTTAAGCATTAACAACGACTATAGTGATAAATTAAAGAACAATTATTTTCGATTTAAGGGAGTTTATGAAGAGAAATATTAACGGAAGTTAATTGTAGTAAATTTTATAAATAGCTTTTTAATAGAGTTTAATTGGCAAAATTAAAGCTCAAATAATGAACATACTGTATTCGTCTATAATAATGATCATATAGTGAGAGGTAGCTCATTTTCAGCTTTAGAGTTTGACAAAAACTAATTTCCCATCAGATCTTAAAACGATTTCTTTTAAATTTATAAATACATGTTCAAAATAAACAAAATTAAAGTTCTTTGTAATTTGAACAGTAATAGTTCAAATTAAAGGTTTCAAAAATGAAAATCGTTCTATTTCTAGAGCTGTTGCTATGTCTTTGTCATTTTCTTTGCCATCGTGACTTCATGACATCATGACTTTTTCATATTTTTTCTCCTCATCTGCACAGATCTACAGCGAGAGTAGAATAGGAAATAAGTGGATATAAAATTATCATTACAACTGTCAAGGTTTTATTTTTTTACTTTAACTGTAAAAGTACGTTTACATAAGTGTATGTGAGAAGTATTAGTGTGCGTTTAAGTATAGTTGAATTTAGTTTATTATGGGTTTTAGCCTGGTTTTTGGCTTCTGTATACATCAGTTCAAGGCATTACAAATTATAAGTATATAGTTACAATGAGTGAAATTTTAAGCTTATAAAAATAATACAGATAAAACCATACACACATACATACATACCCATACATATGAGCATTAATATTTTAGTGACATTTGTGTATATGTGTTTATAAAAAGAGACAAAACACTTGTGAAAAAGTGCAATGAAGAAAGACGACCTTGTTTTAATACTTCTAAATAAAATGCTACAGAGAAAATAATTCATTTTTCATAAAGGTTTAAATATTATACAGACATATTATGAAAAGTACACAAACACTTATACTACTCACACACATATACAAAAACATATATTTGCTAAATGTATACATTCATCATATATTAAATTTTCACATACACACATACTTACTCAAGAATATCCGCATTCTTATAAATACATAAACTAACCATTAGAGTGGTTCGCTTAAAGATAAAATAAATGCGAAAATATAGTTTTTCTTTTAGACTGACAACTTCTGATACAACAAATAACTAACGCTGAAAGTATCTTATCGATAGAGCCTAGACAGAGGTTCTAGTTAAATTTTCATGGTAAACGCTACCCTAATATATTCATATGGTAAACGCTACCCTAATATATTCATATGTTTAATAACAAGAAACTCACTCAGTTGTGAACAAGAAAATGTAGAATAACAGCAAAGTAAAACTTAAACATTCTAAGTTTTAGTGATGGTAAATTAAATTTATGTTTTCCTCTTATATAAAGCCTTAAATGAAATGTTAAATCTCATTCCACACTAGTGTGTGTGTCGTTAAGAATTTGTATGTTTCCTTAAAGAAATGTAAAAGAAATTCTTGTCACTTTATTTGTCATTTATTAGTGCAATATATATAAGTATTAAACTAATCATTAACTAAATAAATATTTTGGGCACATATACAAAACGATTACTCCCACATATTTTCTTAAATACAAAAACCCACTTAAGTGTTAATGTGTATCTTATTTTTACGTCAAATTCAATCTTTAATACACACACTATTAAACGTTTACACTTATCAAATGACAGACACACACAAACTCATGTTAATATAAATTTTTATGACCATTTAGAAAAACATTTTTATGATAATTATGGGCCAAGTTTTATACTCCTGCCTGTTTACGAATATGATCATTTAAAATGTAGTAATTACATAAATACATACATGTATAAACTGCTAAATATTTCTGTTAACATTTATGGTAGCCAGGCGATAGTGTGCATCACTTTAATTGACCAACTCATAATAGCAATTTAAGAATAAACGTTTAAATATAGTTAGTGTAGCAGAAGTAGTAATTTTTTAATATTTTAGTGTTGGTTGTATAACGGACACTGTGGTCTATCCAACTATTTTGTTTTTACTAGTACAAATAGGATTATGACCATCATTAAGAACTTCATAGATATTGCAACATAATTCCTACTGCCGCTCATATCACATCGTTTATTTTTACACTTTTGAGCACCGCAAATTGAGTAGCGTAATGTTTAGTGTGGTTGAGATTTTTCTTAGGAAAACTAAAAAACAAAATGAGACGGGAATTTTTTTTATCGGAACTGTTATTCTAAGTTGTTTGCGGGACAGTTAAGTGTTAGAATGTATCGTCTAAACTTAGTAAGTTAGTAAGTTAGTATGTTAGTAAGTAAGTAAGTTAGTAAGTTAGTAAGTTAGTAAGTTAGTAAGTTAGTAAGTTAGTAAGTTAGTAAGTTAGTAAGTTAGTAAGTTAGTAAGTTAGTAAGTTAGTAAGTTAGTAAGTTAGTAAGTTAGTAAGTTAGTAAGTTAGTAAGTTAGTAAGTTAGTAAGTTAGTAAGTTAGTAAGTTAGTAAGTTAGTAAGTTAGTAAGTTAGTAAGTTAGTAAGTTAGTATGTTAGTAAGTTAGTATGTTAGTAAGTAAACAAGTAAGTTAGACAAATATTGAACTCGTTTCAAATGTGTTGCAAGATTTTGTTGACATTTCCATTTCCATTTGTCATTACAAATTACTTTTCCACTTAAAGTCATCACTTTCACAAAAACTTAAAATTTTTACTTAAATGTCAATAAACTATTCAAATCTCTTTAAAAAACATTACATTTCCCAAAACAGAGCCAATAAAATAACAAAAATTCCGAGATTTTCTCTTTGCGGTTGATGTGAAATGAAAAAACAAAAAAAATATATTGACATTTTTCAATTTAACCACACAGCAAATGTTGTTGCAACATTTTGTTGAAAATCTACAACCGAATGCAAATTTTGTGGCCAAATCATAAATGTATTGACATTTGCGTACAATTTATAATATTGTTGTCATCGTTCAGGCGAAATATTTGAAAATTCTTTATTGTAGCGTATGATTAATAAAAATGGACAACACAACACACCAATAAACACTCATACGCGCTGTAGGCAACTAAATAAAGTTATAAAGCTATAGTGTCATAATTACATTCAATATAAATGCGTTTGTGTGTGTGCGTTTAAATAAATTATTATAAAACCCATTATTTTTTGTACAAAGTAGATAATTATATTTAATGTATACATACATTGTACAATTTATTATTAAATAAACACACTTATACATATAAACTCATACGAAATTAAATTACATTCAATGAATAAATTTCTGATGATGGTATGTGTTTGTGTGAGCTTGTTTATTTATTATATCAATATTGTTGAAAGATTATTTAATTTGGTCAAAGAGTTTTATGACAATAAGGGTAGTTTTATATATTAAGAAGTTATAGTAAAAAAATTGAAAGTTAAGATTTTTTTGTAAAAATTAAAACATGTCCTACATTTTCAATATCGAAATAGCTTCGTATTTTAAATAGGTATTAAAAAAATTTGCATAAAAATACATCAAAGTACTTTGGTTTTATTTACATTGTAGATGCGATTAATTATTTATTTCAAACCTTTTGAAAATCCTTTTTTGAGAATATTTTAAGAACTAGTTTTTTTAATTTTTAGCATTTTCCTAAAAATAAAGCATATTTTAGTATCAGTTTTCTTACAGTCTGAAGACATTAAACTGATTCAATTGCTATATTTTCTTTTATATTTTAGTGCAGAGGTAAAGGGTATAAATAGTTTTTGCATGTAATAAAACTATTAATAGCAAAACAACCTTGAACTATTAGTCAGAGACTAACAATCAGAAATTATAAACAATTGATTAATGTTTTAGTGGTTTTTGTTTTACTTTTTTTCAAACTTAAAATTGATTTTTGCAGTAACTGGAAGAAAAATAATTTTCACAATTTCCTTTAAGTTTTCTACTTTTGTTTTGAGAATGTCTGTTAGTTTTTCTTTACTACGTTTTTTTTATAGCAAAACTTTCGTTTTATTTGATTTATACTATAATTTTAACATTTATATAAACAAATTAATAATTCATTTCTTTTCTATCGTTTCTTTTCTTTTTTTCTCTTTTTAGGTAAGTAAACATTTTTCATATAACAAGTATTGCAGCCAAAAGAGGCGGTGAAACAAGAGGAGTTAAAACTACCAACAAACACTAAGACAACAACTAAAGTTGGTTTTTGTTGTTTTTAACAAAATACATAATGAAGTTTTTGGTTATTTTATATTTTCTGTAATTTATGCATTAACGCCTGTTGTTTTTAAGAACACAGTCATTAGCCATGAAAACAGAGTTAAAAACAATGAAACAATATTAAAGGTAAAGTAGGGATATGAGTGGTAAAGAAATCAACAAAGAAATCCTTAAGGAGCTGTCATTCTAACAAAGCGACTTTATATAAATTTCAAGTTCTTTTTTTTATCGTTTGCTATTGTTAGAATTTTTATAGTATTTTCTAAGTTTTTCTTCGAAAATTTGTAGTGCGTGTCTGTTAGGATTTGGTGTTTATATGTTTATGTTTATGTGTGTTAATGTTTTTGTCTGTGTTAAGATTTATTATAGTCTAATGTTAACAAATATATTCCCAGTTTTCTTTTTCCATTTTTTTCCTCTATTTCGAAAACTATAGTTGTGAGACATCAACTAGGATACAGGCGTCTTAAATAACTATACACTTAAATTCAGGACACAATTTATTGTAGATGACCTCTAACAGAAGGAGTCTTAAGAAAAAAAGAAAAATTAAAAAGGAATGAAGTAAATTTAAGTACAGAGTGTTAAGAAAAATAAGTGGAAATTTCCTTTTCTTTAGAATTTTTCTTTAATGTAATTTAAATTTCTTTTATAATGGCTGTTGACATTGGCATGCTCACACAGTGCGAATAGTTAGAGGGAAAATATTGCTTTGATTTTCTTTATTGTTTTGTAGGTGATGCAAAAATTAAATTAAGGTTTTAGATTAAAGAGATTTTAGAGTTCCCGATTTTGAAGGAAGACCCAACCAACAACACTATAGTAGGGAGGAAATTGATAATTTATGCTATAACACTCAATAATATTGGTCTAAAATATTAGTATTTTATCTAACTTTAAGTAAGCCAATTGGTTCAAATCACATTCGGAGTCTATTTAACCATATCCGTCTGTCCGTTTGCCCGATGGAATTCTACATAATTAGCTTTGTCAACAGAATAAGAAATACAGAAAAAAAAGAGTTAAACTTAAAAAACAGTTAAAAGTCTCTATAACCGACCGTCCAGTGTCACAACTTTATGATAAAATTTATAAAAAAAATTCAGTTAAATAACTTTTCTTATAAAAACATTAAAAATTTGCAGCACAGTGTCATTTAACAGGAAAAAGCACTTAAACTCTTTAAAATATACAAATCTAGTTAAAAAATATTTTTTGTTTTTGCAGACTTGTCAGTTTCAATAAATAACTGAGGAATAAAATTAATTTATTTTGAGATTTCACATTTTAAAATAAATTCATTTAAATGAGTAAATATTTGTATCTGTGTGTGAGAAATTGTTTGTTTTTTTCTTTTTTATATAAAAACAAATATAATAAAATACATTTCTATATAGTATATTTGAATGTAATTAAAACATGTATTAACATTTAAATGTGTTATAAATGCGGGTTAAGCTTTACAAAAAAAAAAAAAAAAAAAAAAAAAAAAAACTAAAATGAATTAAACTGACATTTTATAAAGAGTATTTCATATCGAAAAAGATACAAATGAAGAACAAAAAGATATTGTTTCAAAATGTTCAGTATATAGGAAATATCCCATATATATATATGTGTGTGTAACTGGCTAATAATGGTTTTATATGTATATTGCCATATACTTTTTATAGCTCATCCTTATTGATGCAAAAAAGTAGCTTTATAAATGTGTGGGTGGTTTGATGGGTGTATTTTTTTGTCTGTCTATATATTTTTGTGACATTATCGTTTTAAATGTTGTATAATTGGATTTGTCCATTTATACATGACATGACACAAAAGTGATAAACGTTTGCTATTGCTGCTGCTGATGATGATGATGATGAATACAAAATAATAATAAACTTGTTTACTATTTTTACTATTAGTTGTAAACGTTTTGGACATTATTTCTTTCCCACTTTTACAATATAAATAGTATTTAGCAAAAACCTATAGTTTAGTTTTGTACTGCTTAACATTGTACATAGCAACAACAAAAGTGATTAATACAACGTTAATAAGATAGATTAATGTCGGGATAAAATTGTAACATAAACATTGAACTGAATAGAACAACAACATGATAATTAACTCAAAGAACAATAAATTATAGAAAAACATTCAGTCTATGGCTGTGTAATTTTTGTGTTTGTTTTATTTGTATTGTTTTTTTTTCAACATGCTGCCATACAATTACACAAGACACAAGGCGGAAAAAATAACATTTGTATTATGTTTATCGTTTAATCCCAGTCAGTTAAATGTTGAGCATTTATTTATCCATTTAAAACACGATACAGTGAATTTTTCTTTTGATACCCTTTACTATTGTGAGTATAATACATATAAGTTTGTCATTTCGTTTGTAATTTCTATAATATATTATTCCGATCTTTTTATAGAACATATTATCTATGAGTTTATTCTATACTCCTATCGAAGTATTACAGTGATGTTCTATGTACTCGTCGGGCAATACTAAACCTGCTTTTGAGTGCTCTACTGTTGTCTGTACGATGTGTGAATATCTCGCCATCCTATTTAAGGAGTTTCAGGGACTTTGTTTCAAATTGACTATCGCTTAAAACTAGAATAGCTTTGTTTGATATCCCATGATACCAAAGCGAGATCGCTGCACTTTTTATAGCTAATATTATGCCCTATATTGGACTACATTCCAAGTTCTGGAATGAAAATGACTTTCTTTACTCGTTCTGCTCGTTTAGAACCATCTGTGTACACTGATAGACCTCGTAAAGAGTGATCTTCCATCAGTCTCGTATTTTTCGAGATGGCGAAACTAAAAAAAGACATGGGCTTGGGAACACAATAATCAATATTATCCGGTAGGGTTTTTTATTTTACCGATAATACTTACATGTTCGTATGATCTTTATGACCATTAATTTATTGAAATCAATCTGAAAACGTTATAGATAGTTGAGTCTATTAAGCTATATACTTCGATCTGTCTATCTGTATGTTCTTTTTACTTAGAAAAAACTACATGATACGTATACATCAGTAACTTCAGTTCTTTTAGAATCTCTCATAATTTTTCATTTAATTTTTTTTTAGAACCATTATCAAGAAACTTTAATTCCTTGAAATATACGCCTTTTATTAAGAATATTTTAAGAAAATCGCTTTAATTCAATAAATTTTGTTAGTTAATTTAAAACTATGTTTTGCATAAAATCATAAAACAAAATTATTATAAATTTTGCATTATCCCGTCAAAAAAATTCAAACAATTTATTTCCTTTTTTTATTTAATATACAAAATTCTCTTTAAAAGAAAGAAAGAAAAAAATCAAATATCCTGCATACAAAATTTTACAAAATCTATTTGTGCAAATAAAATTGCAACAATATACCCTTATACATAAATGTATATTTAAACATAATTCTTTTAAGAGTCGATATTTATCTACAAGGCAGCAACAATAAAAACAACAATAAACAACACAGCAACAATAACGACATAAAAAACATTAAATTTGTTGCATATTTTTAGGGTATTTCTTTCTATTCTTTGTTATTTTTGCTGTAGATTTTTGTTTAATATCTACCATATATCGAAACAAAAGAAATTGTTTTATTGTATGAGAATTTTCTATATAATTTTGCTTCATTTTTGCATTATTATTGTAGTTGTAATTGTTAAAATAAAAGAATAGAATAGAAAAAGGATACTGTAGCGCATATGTATACATGCATAAAGTGTATTATAAAAGATAACACGCCTTTTGTAGCTCTTTTTTTTACATAACACACTCCTACATACATACATATATGGTATTCGTTGTAGTAGTTATTGTTGCTATTGTTGCGAAGAGCTTTTTAAGAAATTGAAGTAGAAAAACAGACAACTATAAAGAAATATACACATTGCACATTGTTGTTGTGTATGATTTTTTCGTAATTTCTTTTAAGATGCAATTTAATTCAAACATTTACTACAGCCAGCAACAGCAGTTGCTGCTGCAACAGATTTTTTTCTTTCTCCTTTAACAGCAAACACTAGTTACAAGTATAAAAGAATAAAGGATTTCATTGAATATTGAAAGTACCAAATTAATATTGTTTATAACTTCTATCTTTAGAGCAGCTGCTGTTAATACTGTCTCTATCCGACTTCAATATAAAAATATCGTATGACAATACTGCAGCTTCAATAGAAATCAAATCAACGAAATTGCTAACAAAAAAGAAAAAGAAACGTAATATTGTATTAATCTAAAGAAAAGATTTCTAAATAACAACTACACCCAATGTTAAGTTTGCTTTTTATATTACTCTTAAAATTACTTTCATTATTAAGTGAAGTGTAGAAGTTGAGTGATCAAAAAAAAAAAAAAAAAAAACCACTCAAATGCGTATTTGATTTCAGATCTCATCTCTCTGTTCCTTTAGTTTGTTGCAATTCTACTGTTGATTTTGAAATAGTTCATTGCAATGGGTGTTGTTTACTTTGTTGAAAGTAATGTGGGGAGATTAACACAAAGTAAAATTATTCTTGTTTAGAGTTTATATTAAGCTTTGTAATAATTGTTTATTTTGTTAAATCTTTGACTTAAAAGAGTAATTTTCTTATAATACTAACATTTTAACATGGGCTTGTCCTACGAGGAAGGCAATCAGTCACATTACTAGCTATTTAACTGGCGATACTTTTCTTGCTATAAATTTAGGACATGGACGTGTTATAGGATAATGACGATTTACTTTTATTCTTGATGAATGGACCAAAACATACGAATTGTAGCCAATAGGTGGTAGGATATTAATAAAAGCAAGTAAGAGTTCTATATTCGGCTGTGCCGAATCTTATATACCCTTCACCATGATGTGTTTAAAGCCTTTTGTACCTTTTGAAGAACGAAAAAGTACCAAAAAGTCCCCATCTATGGGTCCTCAGTTAATCCGGGCCATACAAACTTAATTACATGTTCCTAGGTTCAATATTGTAGAAATTGTAAAAAGTACCTTTTGAGAAACGAAAAAGTACCAAGAAGTCCCCTTTTACTGGTTCTCACTTAATCCGGGATATACGAACTTAATAACATGTTTCTAGGTTCAATATTATAGAAATTTCAAAAAGTACCTTTTGAAGAATGAAAAAGTACCAAAAAGTACCCTTTCATGGGTCCTCACTTAATCCTGGCCATACATACTTAATTACATGTTTCTAGGTTTAATATCGTAGAAATTGCAAAAAGTACCTTTTGAAAAACGAAAAAGTACCAAAAAGTCCCCTTTTATGGGTCCTTACTTAATCCGGGCCATACATACATAATTACATGTTTCTAGGTTTAATATCGTAGAAATTGCAAAAAGTACCTTTTGAAAAACGAAAAAGTACCAAAAAGTCCCCTTTTATGGGTCCTCACTTAATCCGGGCCATACATACTTAATTACATGTTTCTAGGTTCAATATTGTAGAAATTGCAAAAAATACCTTTTGAACAACGAAAAAATACCAAAAAGTCCCCTTTTATGGGTCCTCACTTAATCCGGGCCATACATACTTAATTACATGTTTCTAGGTTCAATATTGTAGAAATTGCAAAAAGTACCTTTTGAACAACGAAAAAATACCAAAAAGTCCCCTTTTATGGGTCCTCACTTAATCCGGGCCATACATACTTAATTACATGTTTCTAGGTTCAATATTGTAGAAATTGCCTTTTGAAAAACGAAAAAGTACCAAAAAGTCCCCTTTTATGGGTCCTCACTTTATCCGGGCCATACATACTTAATTACATGTTTCTAGGTTCAATATTGTAGAAATTGCAAAAAGTACCTTTGAAGAACGAAAAAGTACCAAAAAGTCCCTTTTATGGGTCCTCACTTAATCCGGGCCATACACTACTTAATTAAATGTTTCTAGGTTCAATAATGTAGAAATTGCAAAAAGTACCTTTTGAACAACGAAAAAGTCCCCTTTTATGGGTCCTCACTTAATCCGGGCCATACATACTTAATTACATGTTTCTAGGTTCAATATTGTAGAAATTGCAAAAAGTACCTTTTGAAAAACGAAAAAGTACCAAAAACTCCCCTTGTTTGGGTCCTCACTTAATCCGGGCCATGTATACTTAATTTCATGTTTCTAGGTTCAATATTATAGAAATTTCAAAAAATACCTTTTGAAGAACGAAAAAGTACCAGAAAGTCCCCTTTTATAGGTTCTCACTTAATCCAGGCTCTACATACTTAATTTCATATTTCTAGCCAATAACAAAACATTAGTGCTGCTCTCGCTCTGCTACTCTTGCTCTGCTGCTCTTGCTCTGCTTTGCTTTTATAAACAAATTACAATAACAATATTTACCGTATTGTTATGTATTTTGTTTTTGTTTTTTGCAGTTTCTGTCTGAGCATGAATAAAAAATCTAAATTTTATATGAAATTTTCAGAGGTTGTCTCGGTTTTTTGCTCATATCTCCGTTATTTATGGACCGATTTTGCTGATTTTAAATAGCGTTCTTGCCGGTCGTATGTCTGATAGAATTATGGAAGATTCGGATCTCGCAGATATCTGGTGTCTTTCTAAAAACTGATTTCAACAAACATACAGACAGACAGACGGACAGCAGACAGACAGACAGACGGACATGGCTTAATCATCTCCGCTACCTATAAGGATCCAGAATATATATACTTTATAGGGTCGGAAAATTATATTATAGAAATTACAAACGGAATGACAAACTTATATATACCCTTCTCACGAAGGTGAAGGGTATAATAAAGATTAAAATTTTCAAGAGTCTACACTCTAGAATACTATGGGACATCAATGTGACGAGAATTAAAATTGAGTCAACCAGATGGTGGCATTTTAGTAGAAAACAACAATCATTTCTCCAAAAGATGGGTAAAATAACTACTTTCGGAAGTACAACAAAAAAATATCTTTTAAGAGTATAATCTCTAGGTTACTTGAGGACAGTAAAGAGACGACTGTCTCCGCTCCCGCTTACAAAGAGGACACAGAAGTGACGACTGTCTCCCCACTAAAGTGGTGTAGGGTATAATTAAGAATTGTTATAAGAATTTATATCTGGACACAAGTTCGCGTCAGACATGAGTAGGGGTTAATAAGGGCCTTTTCTTATAAATTTTGCTAGAGGAATTGAAGTCTATTTCAAGGTTTCTTTTCAAGTCATTTTGTAAAAAGTAGTTTGTATGGGGGCTAGGGTCAAATGAGGCCCGATCATACCAAAAATTAAAATTATATTAATTTAAATAAATTTATATACATATATGTATATGTATGTTGTTTTAAGTATTTAAAAATAATTATTAAAATTTTCATTGTTATATATTTTGTTTTTCAATTAAAAAATTCATGCTAAATATAGCTTGACATTCTTAAAAGTACTTCGAAAAAAATAATAATAATTGCAAAAATACTTTTCAATAAATTGTATATTAAATAGTCAATAGTCAACTTTATTAATTTATATTAAAAAAATATTTAGACTTCACTCCATTAAAAATATCAATATAAATGTTATTTAAACATATTTAAAATACAAATAATAAAAACATTATGATAAAAAAGAGCAGCAAAAGTATAACAAAGAGAGCTTTAAATAATATGCATATAAACGCTTTATTCGACTGTGGCGACTGTTCACTATGTGTTTTATAAAATATTATTTAATTTTTTTTTTTTAAATTATTTTTGAAAAATTTTACATACTTTTTAACTTTTGAACTGAAGAGTTTCATTTGTAAATCTTTAAAAAAAATAATTTTTTAAAAAAAAAAATCCAAATTTCATTCACATATTATTTACATTTCTGATTTCACTTGACAAATTTTGTGGATTATAAAAAAAAGTATCAACAACATTGTATAATAGGTCTTTTCATTGATTATTTTTTTGTATAGAAAAAACTGAATACCACAACACCATTAAAGTATCAATAAGCATATTGTTGTGGTTTTCGCGTAAACAATATATTAATGGGTTGTTTCGAAAATTTCCATTAGATTAAGTATAAAACTATAAAAAAGCATATTTTATATAATTATTGAAGATTGGATTCCGAAGATATCAGAGGTTTTCAGAAAAAAAATTTCAACAAATATAAGGACAGATGTAGAAATTACAAACAGTGTGACAAAACTATTTAAAAAAAGCGTTAAAAGGTCAATTCTTAATCATAAGCATTATTTAATTTATATTCAATTGTATACCATCAACCACTTTACATATCCTAAAGGGAGTTTAAACTTCATAATTACGTAAACCTGTTAATAGTAAAAGCTCAACTAGTTTACCATGATAATAAATTAAGCAAGTTAGTGGAAAACTGCAGTTTTTGGCTAAAAAGAAGGATTATTTATACAAATATGTATGTATGAATATACGCATAAACATGTGTACATAAAAATATTTTTAATATTTTTTGTTATATAATTTTGGAAATTTCATTATTATCATAATTTCAAAATGAAAACTATTTGTTATCAAAGTGACAACGTTAGCAATGTATTGTCGAAATAACACAATGCTTTGTTGCAATAACAATGTTGCGTTGTTAAAATTAGAACGGAGATTCCTAATTGTTATCTATATTTTAAACAAATCCTTTGTCTAAATACTAACCCAAAGCGAATTCAATTTTTAAATATTTTTTTCTCTAGTGTAGCAGAACTATTGAATTTCATAAGTTTGTGCAATATATAAAGATTTACAAGCTTAGTAGTAACTATTTCTTTGTTCTCAAGTGTAGACTACTTTTTGAGTACATGTCTAAATGAGATGTTTAATTTTTCCTTATGAGCAAAAAGAAAATAGATAAAAGTAGAAAATGATGTCTTAAATGTGTAAATAATTGTATTAAATTTGCTAAGTATGTGTGCACATACATATGAATGTGAGTGTATACATGCTCACATATATTGTTTTATTTCTTAGAAATAAACATCAAATCTATTCATATACACACATGTATTAAATTAACATCTTACGAGTTTATATTTCAACACATACTTATTTATTTTTAGTTCTATTTATATAACTGTGTAGTTTTTAGTTTTTAAGAGTAGAACAGATAGTGCATTAACACTATCACTAAATAGACTCACACACACACACACACAAATATACAACTATCCTGCAGTTCGGTGAGACTGAAACAATATACTTCTCAATTGCAAATAAACAATTAACTCTGTAATTACCTACTTTGGGTGAGTTAATGTGATAATAAAGTTAGGGCTTTATTTTCCTTACAAAATTTACAAACTTCTTCCCTTATCGTTATTACGATAGATTAGACATAGAAATTTAAGAGAAATACTGAATCCTATTAAAAACTACTGGACTGGATAAAAGCATCTACATTAACATAAATTGTATGGGTTGTTGAGAAATTTAATACTAGACACAAATGGTTCTTATGATTTCCCCACAGATGCAAAATACGATTCTGTTCTGTACTTGTTTTTTTTTTCATCTTTTTAATATACTTTAGTTTTGTGGAGTAAATAAAATGAAAATAACAAATTTAAAGAACAATAGATGTGCCCCTATAGTGTTGCATGAAATTCTACTTTAAAATCTTTGATCTAATGATTATCAAAAGGCCGAGCGATGAAACTTTTTTTTCGGAAACTTAATAAAATATTTCTAAGGTTTAAGATTTAATAACTTTTAGTTTCTATCCGTTATCTGAATCTATTATACGATCGTCTCTAAATTTTTTCTCTTTTAGTTATTTCTTCCAAAAAAAATTATGTTTTCCGAGGCACATCTAATGCACCGTCTTAATGCATATGAATGTATAAAATAATTATTATTAGAGCTGCTGTTGCTAATGCCGCTACTGTTTGTGTAGGCGAATTTGTGGGTAGTCTGGGGAGGTATTTTAAATTTATATTTAATTATAGTTAAACAGCATGTAGTTGCACATTAATATAAATATCCACAAATTAGAAACTTAACACTTTAAGAGCTGTTATGAACAAACGATAAAATATCAAATTCAGGTGTGTATAATAACAAAAAAGAAAAATTTTTTCAGAATTCTGAAATGAACTTAGGAATTTGCTTAAATTTCTTCAACAACAAGACCTAATTTTCTTTAACGAGTCTAATAACTAGGCCTTGGAAAAAAATATCCTTTAATGTCTCTACTATAGATTAGTCTCTAGCATTGAATACAAGTCTTGGCTAAAATATAATATGTTTATAGACTGAATTATAGTACTATATAGTACTATTCAAACTCAAAGATAATAGGCCGATCAATAGCCTATTACCTTTGAGTAGTCTATTGTGTCTAGAAAAATGGTATGTCTTAAAAATAAGTCATAGTCTTGACTGTAGATCAATAGTATTGACTATAGATCATGCAATGATAATGTATCAACCATAGATCAGTTTATAGTATATAGATCAGCTTGTAGTCTTGATCCTATAGCACTCTAAAGTCTTGACTATAGATTAGACTAAAGCCTTTATTATAGATGATGATCTTCACTATGGTTCAGATTATAGACTTCATTGTTTATCTACTACATCATTGACTATAGATCAATATAGATTATAGATCATTATTAAGTCTTGATTTTAAATCTAGAATCTATAGTTTTGATTATAGATCAGTCAAGACTGCATACTGTAGATTTGTTGGAATTCTTAACTATAAATCTATAATAGCTTTAACTATAGAGTAATATATGCAGTTTGTGATCATAAATCAATCTGTAGTCATTCCAATAGATCATTCTCTTATATCAGCCCATCTTTGACTATATATGTATATGTTAAAAAATAGACTTGTCTTGACAACATGATAGAAAAAATAATATGTTATGTTTTCTTTACTTTCATTTAAATATTCCCACAAGTGATTAATTTTTTATAACACTCAATGCATATATAAAAATTAATGTGAAAACCGTAAAAAAATCTCAATAAATTTTCTTGGTATATGAAAACAATTGTTCTTCTTGCACAATTTACTGCATAATTTTTTACTACTTTCTACTTTAGAAAGAGAATTTATTACAATCATAATTTTAAAAGGCTGCTTATAGTTATTTGCACATAACAAATGTTTACTATACTTTCAGCATTTATTACTTATACAACTATTTGCATATCTTTAGTGGCAAAGAAAAAAAGAAACGGAATGGAACAGCATTTAGTTGCAGGGTCTACTACATGGAAATTTTTGGGCATAAATAATCAAAATAACAACAACAATAAACAAGAACTGCAATAAACTAATTGCTGATTTTATTCATGTTTTAATGTATCCTGTAGTTTTCTTTAAATATGTTTTTTTTCCTTTGTTGGGCCTTTAATTTGTTCGTTGTATGTCTTGGAGGATATTTGCAAACAATTGGCCCATGAGTAAATAAATATTTGCATAATTTGTACATTATAACAAATTAACTGCAAATACTTTCATTCATAAATAAATACTGCTATACTATATACCTAGTATACAGTTTTGATTTCTATTGTACATGATATGTATATATGTATATCAGCTTATACATAAAACCTTAGGTAGATCGATTGAAAAGTTAGCTAAAATATTGTATAATGAAGTGACTGAAATCCATTTTACGTTTCCACTTGAAATTGCTATCAAAAGTTACTTGTATATGTTTCATTTGTTACACACTGTTCAATTTAGCCACTTATATAAATATTTAAACATTTGCCATGTTTTCATTGCAAAACAAAAAAAAACTAAAGTACTGCCAAAGGAGATATAAAATCCGAATTATCTATAATCTGAACAGTATAGAATAGACAATAGGACGGACGTGTGGCAGAGTCAAAGGAATGTGTCGATGGTGTACAATGGGAAATTAACTGTGTGTTGTTTTCTATGATGTTTGAGCTGTTCAGCTCAACATGCACCTGAATTGTAGTTTATTTTGTAACTACAGACATACCTACACATAAATAAATATGTAGTAGTAAGTCTATTGTTATATGCTTTGCTTTTAAACGTGCTGACGAAAATGGAATGGAATTTTATTTACTTAAAGCAAATATAAATACACTCAGAGAAGAAATGTTTAAAAATATTTTTTTTAATAATAATATGGTTTTTGGTGAACATATAATAGCTAACTGTAATCATATTCATATGTACATGATTACTATAGTTATTTTTTGTAATTAGTTTGATTATCTCCTTTGAGCATAATATTTTGGTATTTCTTGTCAAAATTGCAATTGTAAATCTTTTCAATAATATTTTTCTGTGAGTTAATACTTTATATATGTATTTACTTAAAAGTATGCACACAAAAATTTGTCTACCTACATGTATAAAATACACATGCATGTACTTCTCCGAAAGGTATATAAATGAAATATTTGTTGAAAAATATCGACAAAAAAAAAAAAAAGAAACTTAATAAAAGAGTTATTTTTTTTGCCGATTTCAGAATTGTCATGAAATTTAATAATGTAAATATTTTTGGCATAAATACTTCATACATGTATGAAAATAAAACGTATTTTTTCTGTTTATGAGAAAATATTGACAGCAAAATAATAAAGAGGAAAAAATTTACAAATTAAAATTATACATTTACAGTTTATAGGTCAAAACGATGATTACTTTATTAATATTCATTAGACAGGTGCAACAAATTGTTGTATTTCGATAAGAAATCAATACATATATATAATTTTTCAAAAAAAAAGACACATTGGTGATACTAATTTAAATGAGGGAACGGACAAACTATAGATCAATTCTAACGATCTGCTAGATATTTCAAAGTAGCCATTTCCGTCAAACTGCAATACAAATTTAGAAAATCCAAAGAATTTTAAAAATTCAATCTAAAAGAATTTTAAAAATTCAATCTTTGTATACGTTTGACAAAAGCAAAGGAATTTTGACTCGCTTGCTTAAAAAAAATTCTTAATTACAATAGATTTATTGCTGCACTTCTCGGAGCAGGCTAATATTTTTATGCAATTTTAAAAGAATATAAATTTTAATATTGTATTAAATATTAATTAATAAAAGGATTTTATCATTTACATGTTTAATTTAAGAAAAAATATAAATGTTGAATGTACGACCACCAACAAAAACTCAATAATGATTTCTTCATAAAGAACTACTTACTTTACAATGCCTACCATACACAGCCCGCATTTCCTAGACTATAGACTATAAACTACACTATAGTCTAATTTATAGACCAATCTATAGACTAGATTAAAGCCTAGATTGTAGACTAAGCAATATACTAGATTATATATAGACTATACTATAGATTGGACTGGACTACAGACCCGACTAGACTATAGACTAGACTATAGACTAGACTATAGACTAGACTATAGACTAGACTATAGACTAGACTATAGACTAGACTATAGACTAGACTATAGACTAGACTATAGACTAGACTATAGACTAGACTATAGTCTAGACTATAGACTAGACTATAGACTAGACTATAGACTAGACTATAGACTTGACTATAGACTAGACTATAGACTAGACTATGGTAGACTATGGACTAAACTATGGACTAGACTATGGACTAGACTATAGACTCGACTATGGACTAGACAATGGACTAGACTATGGACTAGACTATTGACTAGACTATGGACTAGACTATGGACTAGACTATGCACTAGCCTATGGACTAGACTATTGACTAGACTAAAGACTAGAGTACGGACTTGACTATATACTAGACTATACACTACACTAGGCTATACTATAGACAATCAAAGCAAAAAGTACTGGATAAAGCACTATAATACTGAATTTTCCATGCCTGATAAAAAACATATTTTGCAATACAATATAGAATTCAAATATAAAATGGTTTTTAGTTATTTTTTAAGTTAAGCATTTTAACAAGTCTTGCAATTTATAGTTTCCATTATCTCATAGAACTTTTGCCAGACTAAATATTTTTACAATATTTGTAATGATGTTTTGCTAGAACAGGTTTTTTGCTATTTTATTATTACAACACAAAAAACATACTATATGTAAACAATTTATTTTGCTAATTACTTTCTTAACTTCGAAGTTTTATGAAAATATGTGAACATTATATAAAAGCTTTAGAAGCTTAAAAACATAATTATGAATATGATAGTTAATATTTTAATGGAAAGAGTTTTAAATTATAAATTTTATTTACTGCATAAGAGTTTTTGATATTAAAAACCGTATTTACAACATCAACAGTTTTAGTTCAGTAGTCTTTATATTTGTTAACATTCCGCTACAGTAGGGTTAAAATGTAGCATTTTTTAGCATATTTTGTTTGTTCTAACAAAATAAAAAAAAAAAAAACATTTAAAATATTAAAATTCTACATTCAACTAAAAAGTTGCAACTGTGGCAGAAATATTAAAAAAACTATAGGGAAAACAAACTAAAGCAATAGCAACAATTAGAACAACTCTTTGGCTGAGAGTAAAAAAAAAGAAATAGAAAATAGAAACACAGACAAACGACAAAAAGCAGGAAAAGAAAAATCATGGTGCTTTTAGCCACTGCAACTGATAAAGCCACAAAACATTTTGGCATTTTATGGTGTTAAAACTCCCGCGGGTCTAGAAAAATACATAAAAAATTAAAAGCAAAAAAAAAAAACCGAGAAACACAAAATGCACACATAAATACACAAAAATGAAATTGTTACACATGCATACACTTAAACCCCTACGTACTTAAATACATTCATACTTGAAAAAAAACATACAACTAGATACTCCTGGCACTACAACTTGTAACAGATACAATCATAACCAAACACAAACAGCAACAACAACAATAATAACTTTGTAACGCATGCAGCGAAATCAACCAACCATGTGGACACGAAAAGAAAGATGAAATAAAAATACCCAAAACCGGATATAACAAGCAGTGTTCATTCATATTTTCATATACTCTATAACCAGTATGAAGGGGAGCTTTCAAACTCACAAACCCAATAGTAAATGTTAATGTTGTTATTGCAATAACGAAAAATAGAGTTGTTATGAATTCTTTCAACTTCAACATACATACACATGCTGGTTGCAATCTAGTAGATCCGTAACATCACTTGGTTTTTTCTTTTATTTCAATATTAAAATATCTGTTACAGGATCTCTTTTTCTTACATGTGTATGTATGTATGTGTGTGTTTGTTTGAGTATTTCTGTTTTTAAGCTAAAAGGTCGTTTACAAAAAAAGAGAATATTGAAATGTGTGGGTGTGAAGTGTTAAAATGTTGATATGAAGTATAAATTATCCTGGTATTGAAGTCTTATCATAAGATAATATGAAAATGGAAAAAGCAACATATTTATCAACTTTTCTCCCCAAATATAGGGTGTTTGAATAAAAACCCGCAGTCATGCAATTGAATGAACTTTAGCCAAGAGATTTTAAAAGTTTATTATACATAAATATGTTCATATATGCAATTTATATTATACATTCTTCTTTATAAAAACGAAATTGATGGATTTATTATTTAAGCTTGTAGATTAAATAAAGTTTTTTTTTTTAATTTTAGTTACAGAAAATTTGATTGAGTGTGTCGTGCAGATTTTACCAATTACTTAGTTTTATTTCAACGGTTGAGAAGTTTTTTCCCTTGGGTGCCTAGAAGTTTTATTAGTATTTCACAAAGATAGTGCACAAAGGCGTAACCTGAGTCCCTTTGTTGATGTGAAATATCTGACCATTTTGTATACTAAATACTTTTCCAAATACAAAGTCTGCTTATTTAGTCCATTTAAATGAACTTTTAAAATTCTAACTTCCATCGCACTTATAATAGTCGGTTTAGAAAGACCACGAATTAACACTTTTTATAAAGTAGAAGTCAATTGCAAACTCTGGGCTGTGGAACAACACTGGCAGTCTAAAATACTGATAGGGGTTTGGCTTGCTAAGTTTCCTCTGATGAAGTCTCTTTGACTAAAAGCCTTCACAATTTTTTACACCCTTCACATTTGAGAGAAGAATAGCAGATATGTTTGACATTCCGTTTGTAATTTCTCCAATATAATTTTTTCCCCATAAATTATATACACATATATTTTGAATCTATATAGATAGCACAGTCGATTAGGCTATGTCCGTCTGTCTGTATGTTCATTTAAATCAATTTTTTGAAAATCCCCAATATCTTCGTACTTAAATAATCAATAACTCTATAATTTTTTTAAGAAGTTTCCTATTAAAAATCGGCAAAATCCTGTCCATAAATAACAGAGATACGAATACAAACCCGAGGGCATTTTTGACTTTTTAAATGACAATTTTTGAACAACACATTTCCTATGAAGCTCTATGTTGTTATTATTTTTTGTTGATTTTCGCATTTCCGTCCATATAATTATGAAGAAATGAAAAAAATTTAAGCATAAATAATTTTAAGAAATATATTCCTAAAAATTAAATAAAAATATAAATAAACGATGAAAGACGTAAACGATTATATTTGCAATAGAAATCTTTCGCATTGTACATTTTTCTGTTTTATATAAATAAATTCCAGTCGATCAATTTTCCATAGACGACTTTCCAATCGAGCAGTTTTCTAGAGAAACTTTCTAATCGAGCTGTTTTCTATACAAAACATCATAATCGAGCTGTTTTCTATAGAAAACTGTTTAGTCATGGAGTTTTTTTATAGAATACTTTCTAATGGAGCATTTTTTTAAAGAAACTTTCTAATCGAGCAGTTATCTACGGGAAAACTTTCTAATCGAGCAGTTTTCTTAAGTAAACTTTCTAGCCAAGCAGTTTCTTCAAGTAATTTCTTATAAAAATAATAACTTTCTGATCTATGTCTGGCCCATTTTAAATCTATTAATTTGGCGGTCTTACAGAAATGTGGAAAATAGTCATACCTGTTTAAGTAGGATTTTATTGTTGTCTACACTAAGCTACTAAAAACTTGCTTAATTTATTTTAATGTATTGTACATTATTTAGTTGAAAATCCTATTTGCAACAAAAATATATTTAATTAATTCCACAATCTGTCAATCTGTTTCAAAAGAATTTTTTTTTTCAAATGTATTCAAAATAGTACATGAAAATAAAAAGTTTTATTTTTATCCTCACTATAAATTTGCATAATTTTTTTTTTCAAGTCTATTGTTTTTCGCACATGTGTTGGAAATCACAAAAAAATAATCTTGCAACATGCACTTAATGTTATTAGATGGAAAATACTAAAGGTATAGTAGAATAATAAAGGAGTGTAACGCAAGTAAAAAGATTTTATTTTTAAATTCTTATAGTAAAATATTAACATCAGGTGTATTTATTTATTTTTTTTATTTTAAGAAAAATTGTATTTTTATGGTCTTTAACTTACTTATTGGATCGAGTATAGGATGTATTTAAATGAAATTTATTTTGTTGTTTACAAAAAAAACTTTAAGTCGTACTGCTTAGAGATTGATGTCAACGCCACACATGTTGTTTACAATAAATAGGAACATACTAGGATGTTAAAGGAGTTTGTCTATGTATTTGTGCCTCTGCTGTTGACGGAAGTTAAATTGTTATGTAGACAATACAACGGCAACAACAAGCATAAAATAATAAAAAAATTAAATCTACATTACCGAATCTTATATACCCTTCACCATAGTGAGTTTTATGATTAGTTTTATAAAATTTAAATTTATTGCATTATTCTCTATTCCAACATTTTATTAGATTAACAAAACAAAATATCAACGCCAAACAAAACAGAAAACAACATACATCTAAACAAAAGTTTTCTTCCAATAAGCAATGTTGTTGTTCCTTCTTTTGATATCTGGGGTCTTCAGAAATTTGAATTCCACAGACACCCATACGGACAGACAGAATTAATTGACTCCGCTATCTAAAAGTATCCAGAATATTTGTATATACTTTATAGGGTCGAAAAAATATTTTGTGGAAATAACAAACAAAATGACAAACTTATATATCCTTTTCACCAAGGTAAAGGGTATAAAAAAGGACTTAAAAAAAGTAACAATGAAAAGTATTAGAAAGCAACAATAAGTCAGTGATGTTGTTACAAATATGTATTTAGTTATTATTGCACTAGTAACAATACCACAACAGACCATGTGTATGTTGCAACAATACATTGTGGATATAAAACACATGCCATTGTTTAAGTAAATGCATTTGTTAAAAGTATTTTAGTGGAAATACAAAAAAAAAACTAAGAGAGAAAATTGTAAAAACGGAAAACATTTTACTGCGACAAGCAACATACAACTGGGTGGTACTTATACAGATTCCCGTGGAAGACAATGAAAATCGTTTTTCTGTTTTTTTATTACATTTCGTTTTTACTGAAAAAACAATGTCATAAAATTCACACTTTTATAATAAATAAACATTTTATTTGTTTTTTAGGACTCAATATGTGTTTTTTGTTTAATTTTATTTTTTTTTTGTATATGTATTTTTCGTATGTCAAAGGAATTCTTCGACAATATTGAAAACGCTATGGTAAATAACTATTGGTTTTCATTCTTTTTGGTATTAAAGTTTTTACAAGTAAAGGAAGAAATAATAAAATAAAAGCAACGAAACGAACAAAAACTTTTTATAGTCTTTTAATGCATTCTTTTTCAATAATCAAACTAAAGTACAGTGGGTTAAAATTGGATTTGGATGAATAATTTTTACGAATTTTTAACTCCACAGAGTAGAGCCTACTCGATGCTATTGCATAGATTAGTTACTAGAATATCACACTCTAGTCAATACAATAGCTCGTAGTACAATCAATAGATGACTCAATATACTAGTCAAAATAATAGTTCAATAGTCTAGTCTATAGAATAGCCCACAGACTATTCCAAAGACTAGACCAAGTACTAGTCCATAGATAGTAGACTAGTCCAAAGATTATACTAGTTCATATATTACTCAATATACTAAATCGTAGAGTTGACCATAAACTAGCCAATAGACTAGTAATAGCCTACATAATAGACTAGGTTTGTTTCTGAACTAGATTAGCTAATAGATTCTAATAGATTAGTCGATAGGATAAAACAATAAACTAGTCCATAGACTAGTCAATAGTCTTGTACGTAGGCTAGAAAATGGATTAGTTCACAGGCTAACCATTGTCCTAGTCCATTGTCAGTATTGAGTCATTATACATGTCAAAAGAATTGTTCATAAACTAGTTCTTATAGTATTACATGAACTGGTACATTGGCCAGATAATTGTCTCGGCTATTATATAGATCATTCCATAGATTAGCTAATATATTAGTCAAGTACATATGTCATAGAATAAGCAATATACCAATCAACAGATTACTTCATTTACTAGTCAACAGACTAGTCCATAGACTAGACTAGTTCAATGACTAAAGACTAGTCTATAGATAGGTTACTCTTCATTAGAATAGTTCATAGAATAGTCTGTAAACTAATCCATAGGCTAGTCTATCGCCTTATTCATAGTCTAGTTAATAGATCTTTTACAGACTAGTCAATGGAATTGTTTATAGTATATAAACTAGTCAATAGTTTGTTATCCAATCTTTGATATTGTCCATTTTCGATTTTCAATGCTTGATGTATAGACTATTGCTTCGTTTGTAAGCTGAAGCTGGTTTTTAGAAATATTTTATGTGTTTTTGAAAAATCCCTTTTGTTTTCCTTTTTTGTAAATTTTTGTATTTTTTTACTAAATTTTTAAATATATTTTTCAATTACTTGAATAATTCTACCACTGTACTTCCGCTGCATACATTTTATTGCATTTTAGTATTCGTTTATACGACCATAAACATGCTAGTCAGTCATCACGTGTGTAAAGTTTCTCTTACTTCTCCCAAATACTTTTCACTTTTTATATGCTCTCACACATACCCTCCAGGGATTCCGTTTTTTGGTTATAAGAAATTCTTCTTTTAGTTTTATAGTTTCTTAAAGGATAAAAGTTTTCAATAACTTTTTTTGGCACTGTCGTAAGTAAAGCTGAGAGTGTATTTGTGTGTGTGTGCGTGTGTTCAAAAGTTGAGATGCTTGAATAGAATTTAAACAAATGGAAAATAATAACTTTACTTACAACACAATTTGTTCCTGTGTCACAAAAATGTTGGTGATTTTCAAAAATAATAATGTATAATACTTTTTTGCACGTTCAAATGATATGAACATTCTCAAAAAAAAAAAAATAACTATTGACAAGTTTTACATAAAATTGTATAACATAAAACTAAAGTTTTAAATCCTACAAAACAGTTTTATAATTTTTAGTTTTATTTTAAAAATACGAGTGCTCACAACTATTCCATATCATTAACTAGTAGAAAAAAATTCTTAAATAAGAGGGTTTTCTTTTTAAAGAATTTAACAAACATTAAAGAATAATCATCATAAAACATTAAGGAATAAAATATGTCATATTTTGTCCTAAAGTCATATTCTTATTGACATGAAATTTAATCTGCAAAAACAAAATCATTTTTGATGTTTTAATAATTGAACCAATATTGTTAAAAGAGAGTAAACATTATATTTATAAAGAAATTTAACTTAAAATATTATTTAATCCAACCAAACAAAATTAAATGATAAACAACTTTACAACTGACAATGATAAATTATTTTTAAACAAAAATCCATAAAGAAAAAAGTAATAATAAGAAAAACCAGTCAAATGCCAAGAAACTGAATTCTCATTTTTAGACCAAAAAAAATTTAACTTCGAAAAAAAAATCAAAAGAAAGAAATTTTTTTGTGTTATAAGAAACGAATAAATTTAACCAAACTTGACAATAAAATTTTACATTTGAAAAAATTACTTTAAAAAGAACATTTATATTTCTTAAAACTTCCTTGAAAAATATGTTGGACCCAAGATTCCGGTACACATACATACATTTTGTATTTGGGTATGTGTTTTATTTCCACTTTTGTGTATATTTCAATTATTATATTTTTGATTAAAAAGAAGTGTATTTGATCTTTCTAAAATAATTTCTATTTAATCTCTGTTACACTAGGCCATACACTGGTCGTGAAGCAGTCATTCAATAGATAAATCGATTGGTTTTCATCCAATCGACACAGAATATCAAAATACTAGTCCATAGAATTGTCTATAAACAAGCCACTTACTATTCTTTTGAAAAATCAATACACTAATCAACAAATTACTTCATAGAATAGCTATGGACTAGTACACATATGTATCATGTACCCATTTTTAGACTGTCGCTTGACAAGACTATTTATCAGCCATTAAACTTTTTAATTGAATATACTAATCGACTAAACTATAGACAGTCTATGGACAAGACTGTAGAACAGTCTATAGAATATCAAATAGACTATTCCATACACTAACCACTAATTCATTAATCAATAAACTAATGCACTAATCAATAGACTAATTAATAGGCATCTCTATAGATAAGTCACTCTATATAAACTCATGTCTAAAAATAAATATTTTTAGATATTAACTACAAACCTTCTCCCATTTACTGCGCGTGAAGGTTGCAAAAAGTAAACTCAACTTAATAAATAATTTTTTTTTAAATAATCTCCTTGAAAATATCAAATTCACATCACATACACATTATGGTTTCATCAAACAAAAAATACCAAAAATAATAATAATGAAATAAAAATAAAGGCAAAATAACATCGAAAAAAGTACAAAAAAAAAAAAGAAAATGAAAATTTTACTGTCATCAATGCAAAATGCATTCAAGCAAACAGACATTCTATCAAAAACTACTCATGTGTTGAAAATCAATTTGACTTTAACGTAACGGTAATGGTTACAACAAAACTTGTATAGAGAAAAAATTTTAAAGTAGTACATATAGACAGACACATTGCCACCAAATTTACATACCAACTTACACATATGAGTCAAAAAATAGGTGCAATTTAAAATTTGTAAAAAAAATATTTTTTTCTTAATTTTCTAATATTAGAAATTATTTTGGTCTTTGTAAAAATTTTTAATTTTAGTAATAAAAATAAAACATACGTTTAACTCTTTTTCTGTTCCCATGTATTTAATTATGTATGATTTGAGGTTTATATTGCAGACCCCTGCAGTTTTTTAACAAATCAAGAAATAGAGGGGATTTCTTAAGTATCTTAAAGTAGAATATATGTATGTAGTTTGTTAAACCCAAAGTTAAGTGCCTAGATATGCTCTTTTAGTAATTATCCTACAACAAAACCTCTTTGATACAGATCTTTTGTACTGCTGGTTATAAGCAGACACACCACTTACCAATACTTGTAAATAAAATAGAAAATATTTACTTTTAACTACCAATTTAAAATACATGCATGAACTCTCAACCACCCAAACAGAAATAGAGAAAAAAAAATAAACGATACATTGAATTTAAGGTAAAATATACTCAAGTCAAAAATAAATGTTATATAAAATAAAATGAACAAATATAAAATAGCTACAAAAATAAATGAAAGCAAAATTTACCATATAATGGTTAGATTCTTTCTCTTTCTATACAAAACCATTTTTTGGGTTATATACATATTTCAAGTTGATGGTACTAAAGTGTAAAACGTACAAACGATCGAACACATCGAACAAATGAACATATTTAATATAAATTTTCAGGTAAATTGACTTAAAATGGTTAAAAGCTTTAAGACTTGAAAACTCACACACACACACTCATTTACAAAGCATATAGTACAATACCTAGCTAAATCTTACGTGTGTATGTGAGTTAGAGTGGTTTTAATATCTGTTATTATACGGGTATAATATTTACCTGAACAACATACTGAATTGAATGTTGTGTTTAATGTCTACAATTTTGCAGGTGCATGTGATGTGTCACGTTAATTTTATAACAACTATAACACGAAGCTCACCTTTCCTCCTGCTACCGAAATCAAATTTGTATAAGGCAATTGAAGTTAAACTACAGTATTTGGTCAATATATTAGGAATGTGTTTAAAAGAAGTTTCCTTTTTTTCAAAAATTCCTTTTTATAATGCAGCTACTGTTGTTTTTGTTCAAAAAATTACGTAGAGTATTTCAGTTATTTGCCATGGAATATTCAACACGAAACTTGTACATGAAATCAGTTTTAAGAAATAAACTAGAAAAACAAAGTGTACACAATCAATGATACAACATGAGCTTTAAATCTAATAAATAAGATTGTACACTGGGATAGTAAAAAAACTATAAACAGTAATGTTAAAAATTATAAGAAATAAAATTTTTTATTATTTAATAAAAATTAAGGAATTCAATATTTTTTCGTTGGCGAAAGTTTTAGTTAAAGAGCTTTTACCTCTTAAAGCGAAAGCTTTAATTTATAAAATTATTTTGTTAAAAAAAAATTTACCAGATATCAATAGAAGTAATCTAATGCAAAATGCTTTGCATTTGTTAAAAATTATTGCTAAAGCTTTTGTAAAAATAAAATTTAAAGCTTTTGTTTAAAAGCTATTTAAGTTTGACTAAAATATTTTCCTGAACTTTTGATTTTTTAAACATTTTGTTAAAAATCTTTTTAAAATTGGTAAAAAACTTTAAAAGCTTTAATTAAAAAGCTTTTGAAGCTTTAATTAAAAAGCTTTTGGAGCTTGTTTTTAAACAAATGAAAAGCTTAAAAAGCTTTTTTAAATCTCAGTTATAGGCAGTAGAAAGTTACAGTAAGTGAAAGTGAAAAAAGCTTTTCCTAATCAAACTAATTTCAAGAATTATTGTAATTTTCAGTTTAAACTATAAACCTATTCTACTTACATAACCACCATTGTCCTTATAGAACTAACTAAACTATGCAAATGGTACAAGTTTTTGACTTTCTTTTTCTTGTTTTTTTTTTTTTTTTTTTTTTTTTTTTTTTTTTTTTTTTGCAAATTTTACTTAACATTGGTTTACAATTTCAATAACGTTATTGAAACTTCCAGGAAATTTAAGTAAATTTAAACTTGAGCAAAATTCCAACTGTTTGTTTACGTGAGGATGTAAAATAAAAATTGAAAATAAAAAAGAAAAAATACATTTGTTGCCACTTGATTGTTTTTGTCGTTCTTTTCAACAAATTCTCAGCAATTTTTCATTCTTGTACTTCTTAAGCTATGAATGTACTTCGTAAGTGTCATTGGCAGTTTCAATTCTTTAGTGCTTGTACAAATACATATTTTACAATTTATTTAACAATTTTTTTTATTTTAATACGCACACACTTGTACGTACTACGATTTTCATTTATGTTTTTGGGGTATGTTAATTTGCAATTTGGTACAGGTACATATACACATATTACTGGTAACTTCGATAAGGATATAAAAACAAATTGCTAAAAACACACACAAAAATTGTCTGAAAAAATTGTCCGGAAGGTTAAATGGTTTTCACATTCCGATACACATTTCCATAAGAAATGTGTACTGTGGTGTTATAGGGTGTTATAATAAGAAATTTAATTCGAAGTAAGTTAAATTGTTTGGCCTTAAAATTATATTTATGAAATTTATTGGTATAATACGCATTCGATGTTTTATTTTCTTCTTGTTTGTATAAATCTAAACAGCAAGGTGTTGGATTGTTATATTACCTGTTTGAAGTTCATTCATGTGTAATAATTTTAGTTGTTTTTTTCTTCCAAGAAATTAATTTGTTGTGTGACTAATTTTGTTGGTTTTATTTAACATATTTATTGCTTATACTTGAGTGCTTATATTTGATATGTTTTTTGCAGAAATTATCACACAGATTTATTTTGTGTGGATTTAAATTTAATTTATTAAATGAAATAGTTAATTTTTTTTAATGTAAAAGATTTAAAATATTTGAAGCAAAAATATTCGGTAATTTTGCTTATAAAAAAATTCGAAACTTAGTTTTTTTTTTGGAGCACTGTACTGTACACAGCTTATAAACTGTACACTGGTACGTATGTTTGATATAATATCAATGATATTAATCATACGCATTGATGATCTAATATAAAGTATTTTTATATTAATAATTTAAAAATATTTTTATAAATGATCTTTTAAAGGAAAGTTGTTGCTTAAAATCGCTGCTAAAGCTACTGTTAAAAATGGTTACAAAGTTTTAAGAGATTCTGTATTAAAATGCTTTTAAATCATCCATGTGTTAAAAACAATTTTAAAACCGTTAATTTTTACACTTAAAGTCAGAAATATTGGTCATATATGTATCTATCTATAGCTAAAGACCATTTACCTTTGTTCACCCGTCCGTCTGTTGGTCTTTCGGTCAATGTGTCCACTTAAATCTTGTGCACACACCACAGGTCGTAATATTTTAGATTATTTTATAAAATTTAATACTTGCTTTTTATATATTATTAAACAAAATAATCCACATTTTTAATATAATTACTGGTGTAGGGTATCATATAGTTGATCAAGCCTAACAATACATTTTTACTTATTTTTAAAGCTTTTGTTAAAAATAGTTTAATGCTGTCGCCATAGAAACTTTTTATTAATTCGGGGAAAGGGAATTATGTTTTTTCTAGAAAGAAATGTGAAAGCAAGCTTTTTTTGAATCTTTACGAAATTGTGTTAAAACTTTATCTAAATATGTTGAAAATTTTTAAAGACTTTGGTTAACAAATTAGGACATTTCATGTTTTTTAACAAAAGCTTTTTTAAGAAAATTTTGTTAAACAACTTTTACGCTTTTACTAAAAAAGCTTTTTTTTAATGTAAGCTTTCGTTAAAAAACTTTTTTAACTTTCTTTACGAATTGTTTAAATTTTTATTAAAAATGTTTTTTTGAGTTAAGTTTCGTTAAAAGCTATTTTTAACATTAAGGATTTCGCTAAAAAGTTTTTAATACTTTTGTCAATAAAGCTTTTTCGTAGAATTATCTTATTAATTGAATTTTTTCAGGCTCCAGTTTGAGTTTATGATATGTTTTCTTTTGAAAAGACTTTGAAAATCTTTTGGCGTGACCAACAGATACATAAATAAGTTAATGAAACTAAAATCCTTAAATAATTCTCCGTTTAAATGTGTTTTCACACTTAAGATGTCCCTTATACTTGATAATTTTCTTTTAAAAGACTTACTAATTAATACTAAACATACTCTAATGAGTCACGTATAAAACGATGTCAAAGATAAAATTTGACTCAAAATTATGTTTACAATGACATATATAGCACGTGCCAATTTTTTTTCTTGCAACTTTAAAAATAGAACAATGCAAACAAGTTTTTTTTTTAACCTTGGTCCATTATCATCATTTTTGTTTTATTCACAACTAAAACAATTAAAAAATGCAGACAATTGTCTATCATCATTAAATGACTGTTGTTTAATGAACATTATAAAAGTAAAAAAAAAATAAAAATATATTCTTTGATTTATTTTAAATTTTTAATAAAAATCAATATTTAACAAGGTAAATAATTAATGAAAGAAAAAACTTATTATTTTTTCTTTATCTCTAAATTTGTATTGCAATTCTATAAAAATGTTTGCCATTTTAAAAGTTTGAGAACACACTATAAAATGTTTTATTTTGTTGCAAAAATCTATGTGCAAAAGCAAAACTTTTAAAAATGTTGCCAAAGTCAGTGTGAATATGTTGGGTGTTTGTGCATGTGTTGATTGTGGGATACTTAAAAAAGGATTTTCCTCTTTCGGTTCTTCTATTTCGAACAATTTACTTAAACTACTTAAGAAGCTGTTGGCAATACTTTACGTTTAACATACAAAACAGCTATAACAACAATGACAACAGCAACTGCAACTGCAACAACTACATATACAAATTTACAACACATAAAATTGTTACACTTCTTGTTTTTTAAACTCATTTTTATACATTTCTTTGAAAAAGTAAAAACATTTTAACACAGTTAAATTGTTGCTTTTTTTATAAAATTTTATTCTATTTTATTTTTTTGTGATAGAATTTTTTTACTATATTTATAACATTATCATCATCATCATCATCACCACCACTTGAAAGCTCCCTAAATAGAACAGATAAAATGCAAAACTATTCAAAATAGTGTTAAGGATTCTGTTGTGTAGGTGAAGGATGTTTTTAGATGGTAGAAGAGGAAAGAAGTAAAGAGCAGGCATGACAGGAAAATTGTATTTGTTAAGGAAATGTTGGTGTTTAAATTTACAAATATATTTTCCTCATTTCTTTGTTATTTTTATATTAAATATTTATTTTTATGTAAAAACCATAAAAAAACCCATTGTTGAATTTATGACACCTAAACTGCTTAGAAGGGGAATTTATTTATGATACATTAAATAATGTAAAACATTTTATTGGAAATACTTGTAAAAAAAACACTAGGAAATTAAAATGCAATAAAGAGAAACTAAAACGGAAAATAACTAGCGGAAATATGTGTAAATAATTTGCTTTATTTTGGAATTTTATATATAAAGGTATTAAGAAAATAAAAGGAAGTATAGAAAAATAAAACTAAACACATTTAACGTTTAAGTATACTATTCACTAAAATACTAAAATGTCCTTTTTAATGTTTTTGAGCTTTTAAGACTCTTGTCTATAGACGACATACTTAAGTTCTTATTTTCTCTTAGTCTTTTTCTTATTTTTGTTTTTATTTTTATTTTATCTTTGTATCTTTTGATTTATATAAGTGATAATAACTAAAATACTTAACTTGTTTATACACAAGTGTTTACAGTTTCTTTATGACTTTATAGTTTTTCTTTTTAATATATATATATTTTTTATTCTATACAAAAATACTTAAATAGATAGATAGATAGATAGATAGATAGATAGATAGATAGATAGATAGATAGATAGATAGATAGATAGATAGATAAATAGATAGATAGATAGATAGATAGATAGATAGATAGATAGATAGATAGATAGATAGATAGATAGATAGATAGATAGATAGATAGATAGATATGGATAGATGGATAGATGGATAGATAGATAGATAGATAGATAGATAGATAGATAGATAGATAGATAGATAGATAGATAGATAGATAGATAGATAGATAGATAGATAGATAGATAGATAGATAGATAGATGGATAGATAGATAGATAGATAGATAGATAGATAGATAGATAGATAGATAGATAGACAGATAGATAGATAGATAGATAGATAGATAGATAGATAGATAGATAGATAGATAGATAGATAGATAGATAGATAGATATATAGATAGATAGATAGATATATAGATAGATAGATAGATAGATAGATAGATAGATAGATAGATAGATAGATAGATAGATAGATAGATAGATAGATAGATAGATAGATAGATAGATAGATAGATAGATAGATAGATAGATAGATAGATAGATAGATAGATAGATAGATAGATAGATAGATAGATAGATAGACAGATAGATAGATAGATAGATAGATAGATAGATAGATAGATAGATAGATAGATAGATAGATAGATAGATAGATAGATAGATAGATAGATAGATAGATAGATAGATAGATAGATGGATAGATAGATAGATAGATAGATAGATAGATAGATAGATAGATAGATAGATAGATAGATAGATAGTTAGTTAGTTAGTTAGTTAGTTAGTTAGTTAGTTAGTTAGTTAGTTAGTTAGTTAGTTAGTTAGTTAGTTAGTTAGTTAGTTAGTTAGTTAGTTAGTTAGTTAGTTAGTTAGTTAGTTAGTTAGTTAGTTAGTTAGTTAGTTAGTTAGTTAGTTAGTTAGTTAGTTAGTTAGTTAGTTAGTTAGTTAGTTAGTTAGTTACTTAGTTTGTTACTTAGTTCAAATATAAATCTCAATTAATAGTAAAAAACATGATTTTTAATGAGAAATTTTAATCTTATTAAAAAAAATTAATTTTCTGGAGTAATAGACTTTTGCCCTATATGCAGTCAATAAATCTTTTCAATCTATATAAACAAAAAAGTAATATTTGCTGGAAAATAGGGTGAAATTATTTCCTTTATTAAATTATATAAAAGTTGGCTCAAAATTAATCGATAATTCCCATCAATTAAATACTTCTATATGAATCTTCTTAAACAAAATATCAATTTACTTAATACTTTCTAACAACTTATTTTATTTACATGTAAAAATAAGCTTACTCAAAAATTGTTAAAATTCCAATTTTTTTACAAACAAATAATACCCACCATTAATATTTCTATACCTTCTTCTAAGCCAAAAAAAAATATTTATAGTCATTGTCTGTTAATAAAAATCAATCAAAGTATAGTAAGTCCTAGCAAAAAAGAAAAGGTTAAAAAGGGCAGTTTTATTTTTCAACCCAGATTAAATTTTATAAACCAAATACTTAACACCAATGAAGGTTTAAAATACATATGAAAAAAGAAAAAAAAACACCCAAATGCCAAAAAAAACCTTCATAAATTTTAATCTAAACCTGAAGCAAAAATGCTTAAATGAGTTTCAAAAGGCATGAAATGTAGATAAATTAAATGAATATGTTGGAAATTTGCATAAATATTTAGAAACCCTCAAAAATAGGTTTAACACTTGAATGCTATTGTTATTTTTGGATAGGTAATGCAGAGAAGGGTTAAATAGGAAAATGGAAAAAATAACACTAAGTTTTAGCATTTTTTTATGAACTCAGCTGTAGAAAGTAGATAAATTATGTATGTGTTTTTTTCTACTTTAACAAAAGTATGTTACGCTTGTTTATAAAACCAAATTTATGTTATCTCTAAAATACACTGAGCCAAAATGTAAAAACTAAAATATTAATCAAAGTGGAAGTGGTTCTTTAGGAAACATATAAGGCTAAGTAACTGTTGCCTACTGATTCTCTTTGCCACAAATATATGTTTTATTCAGACTAAAGTTAAAGTAATTAAGAACTAAAAGCGATTCCTGGAAAACTTATTAGTACTTTAAGATTTCGACAGAAGTCCAAAGAAAGAGTTTAAGATGTAAACGCATTATTATTACATCTAAGGTTGATATACAGGAATGTAAATTAGTTCAATTTTGAATATTTAATTAAAAAATTTTAATCTTTTTCATAATTTTTAGTTACTTTAAATGTTCACACTTTACTTTGATTTAAAGCTTATTTCCTTACTTTGTGGCATGTTCATAATTTTGTTTGCTTCACTAAGTTGTTGCAAATCAAACCCTTTTCTAAATTTCCTCTCAGTCCCACTCATTTAACCTCTTACTCGCTGTGTACTTATACTTTCTGTAGAGATGACTTAATTTGTTTAAGGATTTTTTTGTTTTTGTTATTTTATATAACTTTTTTGCCTTGATACATGTAACGGATGCTGTTGGTATTAGTTACTGTTAGTTTAAGTAAACACTTATTGCCTCTTTTTCTCTTTTACTCTATATCTCTCAGACAAATACATATATACACATCTAAAATTTATCTTTATATTAAAGATAATTTACATAATTTACACCAGAGTAGGGCAGAAATAGTGAGAGAGAAAGAGTGCTATACACTGATAGGAAGAGAGTACAGAAAAAGTATAATAGTGAAAGTAAGATATAAAGTATCATCTGTTACCATATGTTTACATTATATATTTTACATTGTGTAAACTTTGCATAATTTAACTTAACCTAACCTCAATATTGTAGTGTTTATGTAAACAACAATTATGTATCTGTGTGCATGTGTGTCTTTTTGCTTTTTCACTGAGTATGTATGTGTGTATGTGCGTTTGAGTTGTGAACAGGCAATAACTACAACATAAACATCAAGCCTAGTGCCATCAAAAATTTGTATGATTAGTTTATTTGAAATTTAACTTTTTAACCTTTAAAGTCGATAACGTAAAAAAGTCTTCTTAACATTGATACATTAACTAAACAAAAAATTAAAAAAATCTCTGGGAAATTTTAAAATTCATACATCCTTAAAATTGTAATCTAAATATTAATAAACTATTTGTCATTTATAAAAACATAGATAATAGGTCGTTTCTTAAGTTTAAGTGTCTCACTTTAACTATTCAAAGATCTTGTTTACAAGCACCACTTTACGGTACCCTACACTATTACAAAATTTTAAACATAAATGGACCTTTTAGTAGATTTAAGACAATTTGTATGCTGTATTAAATATATGTCCAGTCTGTATCAGTGAAAAATCTCAGAAAATCATTAATCTTACACCAGACATCTTACCAAGTTTGGATATAAAGTAACTGGCAAGAATACAATTTCTCTTAAGAACTTAGAGCAGGGCATTTATAGAGAAGATGGAATACCGTTTCTTCTTTTTTTCTGTCTTTGCAATTGCGACAGTGTTTATTGAAGGGAAGTCTAAGTAGAAGATATCAAGAGCAGGTTCCTTTTTGACAAGCTCATCTGCCTATTAATTTTCATAATAGGCCCCATGCGCATGGACTCAAAGAAGGTTAATATCAGACACACGACATATTCTAGACAGATTCTTCCGGCATTGTGTAACAAGTATGAAAGTTGTAGTATCAGGCTTACTACTACATTTCTTGGGAAGACGGTGAGATATACTTACCCACGCCTTTTCACATATTGCAGTAAAATCATCACAGCAGTTCATCTTAGTACTTTAAAGATTCTGTGTATATATTCTCTCGGTGGAAGGACCTCTGACTTTAAAAACTCAATTAAATTCAGTGTGTATTGTAATAAAATTGGATGGTTAGTTCTAGATTGGAGGTAGAAGACTTAAAATCTAAGCATGTCCAAATGTTCACGATCTGCAATTACAGGATCTGTTAAGCCTCGCTGTTCTGTAAGCGGATATGGCCATTAAATGCAGACTATAAGTAGGCTGCGCAATATATGCCAACCCATCGTATTCTCTGAACTTTGTATAGCTAATTTGCAACAAATTTCTTCTTCCATTGAAGAGATTTGTATAAAAAAAAAGATAACAAAGCTAGTATCATCAAAATATCATAGAAAATGCGATCAGTAGTTAGATTATAAGATGCATGGATAGACAGAACATAGAATAAACAACTCAAAAATAGTTCTAAGCCGATTGTTATACCTTAAAACCAATATTTTTGGCTATTTTAAATTCTAAACGAGCTTAAAATATCCTAACAGCTATAGTAGCTATAAAAAAATCTACAAAAATACTAAAAACTTCCAGAAAATTTTAAATTTCTTTGAAATTAACATAATTTTTTACAAATTTCTAAGTTTACCATAAATATTTGTATTTTATATCAAATATTTATTACAAAGATTTCTAACTTCTGTTTGGTAAATAGCACTTTCTTTTAACAACTTTAAGTGTCGCTCTTGAACTTTAAAAAAGTAATTTCTTATAAAACTTTAATTCTTGTTGTTTCCTTTGGCATAAAACCAATTACGGCAATTAAGGACTTATGATTGTGTTGTTGGTTTTAAGTGTAGTTTTGTTAAAAGAAAAAAAGATGCGTTTCAAAGCGTATGATTAATTTGTATAAGAAAATATATTAAATATTCATCATACGTTTGGTTGCACTCTTGAGAGTAAATGTGTGTTGTTGATAACTAAGATTTTATGTAAAATAAAAAGCAATAGCACTTGGATATTTCTTGGATTTATACAAAATAAATCATAAAGTTCAACTGAAAATAAAAATAGTCGAGAGATTATTCAAAGTTCTTGAAAAGTATTTAAAAAAAAAATACATATTTAAATAAAATTTTTTTATTAACAAAATATTAATCACAGGGCTTAAAAAAGTACAGTTAACACTAAATCCTTTCATTTTAATTCCTACTTTGGATTACATATTTAATGATGACTTTTAGGGTTAAACTTTCGCATAAAACCATTTTATGATCATCAAAAATTATTAATATGGCTGTCAAACTGAAGATTAGTATAGAATATTACCAAAAGCACGCTTATCAAGTGCCATGGAAAATTGTCATATTTTCGTCATGAAAAAAAAACATAAAATTATTTTTACACATAAAATAACTAAATAAATGGAAACACATTCAATAGCATTTGTATGTGTATGCAAAATATTACAGTCAAAAAGCCATTAAAGCGTTTTTCAATAAATTTTTATGGCAAAACATTTTCCAACAGCTTTGACAGATATCATATAAAAATAATGGTTAAGAGAAATTAACGAAAAATAAATGTAATAGAAAAAATATAATTGTTAAACCCTTCATCAGTAAATTTATTTTATCATTTGCTTTTTAACAAATATTAAAGTTTCTGTCATTATTTGTCACTACAATATTAACTTGTTACTAAGAATGACAGACAGCAAGATGGCAAAACAAAAGCAACAACAACAATCTATTTGCAGACAACAAAAAATAAATACAAAAAGATGGAATGATGAAAGCAAATAAAATAAAACAATTCTAGTAATTGTTATCAGAACAGCAAAAACATACAGATATCACACGAAAAAAAATTTACAATTTTTTCATATATTCATATATTACACATGTGGGCAGAAAAATAGTTGTACTTACTCTAATTAAAGGAGAGAAAAACGTACAAGTCAAGATAATAATTTTGTGTCAGTGGAATTCTTAAAAAAATATTATTTTGACTTAAAAATATTTCATAAAGTATGTTGTAGATAAGAAATTAGGAGAAGTGTTAAAAATTGCATTGAAATTTGAATATTTTAAATTAAATTTTATTATTTTGCAAATAATGTTGAAATAATTTTAAAAGAACAAAAAACTCTGTATAAGATTATTTAAAAACAAGTATAGAACAGTAAAGCTAAATTGAATGTGTCCAAGATTTAATGTATCGTATTGTGTATTCTCAAGTGTACGTACTTATTCTCATGTAGTTAGTTATGGATGTCAGTATGCGTGGGTATGTAAGTTTTCTGTTTTTGTATCAGCAACAGTCAGAAACAGCAGGCAACCATGCTTTACACTTGAATAAATGAAATACCAACAACTACAAATATATTTTGCAACATTTAAATGTACTAATGAAACACTAGTAATTATACCCCAATACAAAAAGAGTTATAGTATCACTAGTATAGCAGTTGTTATATGCAGACAATAATGGTTTAAAAATTACTTCAAATTAAACTTTATCATATTTCAAAAGCTTCACTATATATGTATTATTAAATATCATTTTAAAAATTGTCTTTGTTGATTGAAATGGAAAAATGTAACCTTAATAAAGCATATTATTGATAGAATATATATTTCTTAAATAAAAAACAACTTTTTGTACCACCCTATTGTACACCCTAGGCTTACATACCATGAATAACTGCGTATATATTATTTTGTTATTGTTGTTGTTGTTTTTTCAACAACACTAGCATATAAACATTAATTACATTTATAATAAATTATGAGATTTTGTATATGTATGTGTACAAAGGGGTTTTCTCTCTAGCCCGGAATGTTGCCACAGCATACATGTATGTATAAAAGCAAAAATAATATTAAAAAAGGAATGCAAACACATATAACAAAACCACCAAAAACAAACAGCTTCTGTAAGCTAATTAGAATAGCTAAATTATATGACAATAAAATTCACATTATTTGAAATAAAATTAAAATAGTGTTTATTAAATACATTTTTTCTTTTCGAGTGCAACTAAACGTATGATGAATATTTAACATTTTTTATTGATATTAAATATTACTCATACGACTAGGAGAAATTTCTTAAGCACATTTTTATATTGTTAATTATATTTTTGAAGTTTTTGTTGTTGATTAAAAAACTATCCGTATATACTTTGACAACGGATGTTATTGAAAAATTATAAACACTTTGCGGTCAATTTAGTAACGCATGTTATTGAATAATTATAAACACTTTGTGGTCAATTTGGTTCAAGCGTGTATAATTTTGAAATGTCCTTTTTCCTTTTGTGTATTTAGTACAAAAGTGAATATAGACTGGTAAATACACTAGTCAACAGACTTCTCAAAATACAAGTTTATGAACGTATAAGTAATTACATCATTCCATAGGCTATTTAACAGAAAAATTCATAGATTATTCAATGGAATAGTTAAACAACAATTTTGTAGTTTAATTAATATAAAATTCACGGACTAGTCTATGCATAGACCATATATAACATATAACTAGGCCATAGATTAGTCGATAGAAGAGTCCATAAGCTAGTCCATAATGGACTAGTTCATAGACAAGTGAAAATAATAGAGTATAGACAATTCCATACTAGCAAATTGATTAGTCCATTCCCTAGTCTTATCAATATACTAATATTTCGGTATACTTTATGAATTGTTTTATTTAATTTATATGAGAGGTACTATGCCTCCTCATATTCCACCTACTTTTTGTTCTAAATAATCATACTGACACTAAAGTGGCTCCGACAAAATTTTAAGACTTTAATTCAAAAATACTGATTTATAATATTTTCTTATTATTAACTTGGCAACTGGTCCACTTGAAATTTCAACATAATAAGTTGCAGATAATTATTTCCAGACTTGCAGAAGATACTGTAGAAGAAAGTAGTTAAAGTCGTTTAGCCGTCTATAATATTCAAACATACAAACAAACAAATACATATTTATTTTTATATACAGAAACAGCAGTGAACATTAATTTGATATATTTTATTGACAAAAAATCTGTAGAAAGTATTTCTCTCAAGTAAATAAATTTAAAAATAATTATTCAACCACTGCTGTTTCTATACCTATATTAAAATAACTTAATTTGTATATGAAATTGTATAAAAATGTTTGTATATGTTTTTATATATTTATATACATTTTCTAGGAAGCATCATGAGTACATGTATATGGTTAAAATTGTTAAAGTGGGTGTTAAGGACATTTATAATATACGCACGCACACACACACACTTACATATGTAATACACACTAACCCTTTCTCAAAAACACTAGCAAACCAACCATTGAAAGACTGCGATTAAAAAATATATATAAATAAAAGAAAAAACCCTATAACAGCATTTGCATTTTTTGGTGCGTTAAAAAAAGTAACAAACAATTGCTTTACAATGTCACTTACAATTATTTTTATGCTATTTTTTTCATATATTTTTCCCGAAAAAATACATTTATACATACATTTGCTGTTGTTGGCAATTAACCATAAGTTGGTTTTTCATATTTTAATTTATTTAAAATTTTTTTCTATATAAAATGCTCGAGTATGTGTGTAAGGCGATTAAAGTATCCCAGAGGTACTTGAAATGTTATCAAAACCAAACAAATAATAGGTGCAAAAAAATACAGGTTTTTATTTTTTACTCAAATAACCATAACTGCTACTCTTATGTATACTTTACATGATTTATGTACACTATCAAGAATGTGCATTCATTTGCCAGTTTACATAGTCATATAGACAGAGAGATTTACATGGAAAGAATGCCTTTTAATAGGCCTTATATTTGATGTATTGATAGTTACAATAAAGTTTTGAAATTAAGTATTTTGCAGGATAGTCAATTAAAAACTGAATAAAATTCCATCTTAATTAAGAGAAACTCAAAATTGTTATATTTTCAAGGAAATTATCACAAACAAAATTATATTATTAATTAAAATTTTTCAATTTTCAATTTTTTTAAATGAAGTCTGAAATTTTAAAATATTTACAGGAATTACATTATTTTTCTACATTTGACAATGCATCCGAAGGACTTAAAAGGCCTTAATGAATTTTAACATATTTTCCTCATAATGTAAATAGAATTTATCACCATTGTAATGTTACATATTTATAAATAGTACTTGCTGCTGTTATTGTTGTTACCATCATTCTATTTACATCTTTTCATTCATTAATGTAATATAAAGTTAAAAAAACAACAACAAAATATGTGGCACAAACAAAACGCGACATAAATGTTGATTATTTATTACATTTATTAAATTTATTACATTTTTGCCAAACACTAACAAGCCAAAAACAAACATCTAAACTAACATAAACAGATTGGAATGGAATTTAAATTAAAACCAAACACATAAAAAAGTCAAAAGCTTTTTAAAATACATACAAAAACACACTTACACCAATGTGTATGCTTGCATGTAAAAATACATGTTTAAATAAATAAATAATTCATTTTAATTGTATGATATTTAAAACACTCGTACCGAAATGTTAAACAGTGTGTAAAATAATTAACACATTCATAAACTCTCGCAAACAAACAAACAACATGTTAACAACACACATTCCTATACAAATACAATTACAATAATGTTTTAAATAATTAGACGACAGCAAAAAAAAAAAAAAAAAATGAAAAAAGTAGCAACGACAACAAACACTTTAAATTTACAAAACCGTAACAAATTGGTTTTTTATACATATTCTCTCTTACTTTTTAATTTGTATGTGTATTAGTTTTTTTCAGTTGCTACTTCAAAACTTTAATTTGATGTTACAGCTTTTTGACCTAATTTTTAAAAATTGCAACAAAAAAAGTTTTATTTTTATTAAATTTATAAAGACATTGTTATAACATTATGCTGGAACTACTTTCCCAACTAAGATTCGAATATAGACAGTTTTTCCTTACTGAGGACCAGGAACTACTGTGAGGAATTTGCAGAATTCGTAGTCCGACTATACTATAAATACTAGAAATGGATATATAGACTAGGCCAGATACTACATAATAGACTTTAAAATAGGTTAGCCTATATATTAATTTATAGATTACTTTATAGATTAGTTCATAGCCCATAGACTAGTTTAAACACTAATCCGTAGACTAGTTTACAAACTAGAACAGAGTCTTGTTCATAGACTTGCCCACAAATTTGTTCATTTACTAGTTCCTGGGCCATTCTATGTATTAGTCTGCGAACTATTATAGATATGTCAATGGAGCAGTGTGTTTAATAATCTATAGAATAGACTAGTTCATAAACTAGTTTATAGACTAGACCATAGATTTGTTCATAGAAAAGACTTATTCATGGACTATTTTCAAACCAATTTATGAATTAGTCTGTGAACTCTTCTAAAAACGATTATAGATAAACTTTAGAATAGACTAATTCATAGAAAATTTTTCGGACCCATCTGAGATAGACTTCCCAATTATCCAGCCACATGATTAGTCCATTGACTAGTCATATATTTATCTATGGAATGATCAAAGCACAAGTCTAAAGATAAGTCAATAGTGTAGTCAGTGGATTTCTCTGGGGACTAGTCTAATACCAGTCAATGGGCAATCGATATGCAGTATACAAATCAATAGACAAGTCATTTGATAAGTCAATTGTTTAGTCTACTGAGTAGTCTATAGACTTATTTGTAGACTAACACATAGACCATTCGTTGATAAACTCATATACTAGTCAATGAACTAATTTATTGTCTATACAGTTGATTAATCTAATGACTATGCAATAGATTATTTTATAAGCTAGTCAACACTTAAATTATTTTAGAGTAGTCCATAAAATAATCCAAAGACTAAACAACAGACTAAGATATTAATTGGACTATTAATAAGCTAAGAGACTAAATAATTGTTTGTCTACAAAATAGTCCCGAAACAAGTCCGCAAAATAGTTCTCAGACGAATTCCTTGACTATTTAAAAGTAAACAAGTAAGATTTCTATATTCGCCTGTGTCGTATCCTATATACCCTTCACCAAGTATGTTTTAAAAAATAGTTTTTATTTATTTTGTATCCCTGCACACATGTCACACGTAACAAACACAAAAACACAAATATAAACTGTAGCAGAAAGAAATATTAACCGTTGTACTGTACTACCACCATCAAACTGTATTAGCACCCTCAAACAAATATGAGCTGTATTACCAACATATTTCTGCTTTATCTCCTTGTTGTTGTTTTTATTCTTTTATTTAAAATTTGTTGAAGAAATTTTCAGAGGTAGTCTCAGATTTTTACCCATATCTCAGTTATTTATGGACCGATTTTGCTGATTTTCAATAGAAAACTTCTCGAAAGCATGTCCGACAGAATTTTGGAAGATTTGAATCTCGAAAATATCTGGAGTCTTCAGAAAATTGATTTCAACAGACAGACAGGCAGACAGACGTCAGACGGACAGACAGACGGACATGTCTTAATCGACTCCACTATCTATAAGGATGCAGAATATAAATATACGTTTAAGAGTCGGAAAATTATATTATAAAAATTACAACTGGATGACAAACTTATATATACCCTTCCAACGAAGGTGAAGGGTTAAAAAAAGTATGTTAATATACCATAAACAAACAAAGGACAAGACAAAACATTCTTGTTCATAGACTATAAGTAGACCAGGTTTTTTTTGTAAAAATTTCACCCAGACAATATTATTATCCTTAAAAAATATATTAACCCCCTTATTCAAAAACAAATTTTTTATTTTGTAAATAGTTTATAAAACAAAATTTCTACACAAAATCTATTTTATAAACCATTTATAAAATAAAAATTTTGTTTGTGAATAAGGCGGTAAATAAATATGAATTTCTTACAAAATACTTCTCAAACCTACAAATAACAAAAACTACCTAGAACAGCTTAACATTAACAATATTTTTAGCTAGTTAAACTATCACAACCACTTATCTAAATTATTTTTTGAAGCATTTTTAAGATAATCTATCTCTTTTGTGACAACACAAACTCTTAACAATTTTTCTCAACTAATTTAATTGGAGTACTTCAGTCACAAATACTTTAGATAGGGGAAAGTTTTTTTCTTCAGTTTCTTTTGTAACTTGTAAAATTAACATTTTTAATGGCGCTTGTTTACGTTGTATATGCTATTTAAGAAAATTAAGAACATTTAATTAATTGGCCTTTTATTTATTACGTTTTGTTTTTTTCCTTTTTGCTTCTTATTTTTTCATATTATTTATTTTGGTAATTGGGTTTTTTTGAATGTGTAATAATGTCATGCATTTCTTTTGTTTTAAAAATTAACCCAGTAACTATTGGGATTTAATTACTCATTATTTCAGAGCTTTTTGTTAAAAGAAAATATAAAATCTTGAATAATTCTTTTGCTAATAAAACAAAAGCTGAGAACTGAAAATTTTATTAAAAAATGTTAATGCAGGCACACACACATGTTTTTATATACATATGTATATCTACATATGTATATCCTGCTCATTAAAACAACACCACTTACAAACATGCATACATGCAAATACATGCATTTAAGAGATTAAACAAATAAAATGCTGCTGCATGATTTTGGGGTTACTTGAAAAATCTGCTTTTATTTCGCTTAAACGTATTTTTTCCCCTTCAATTTTGTGGCAAGAAAAATATTGTTATTTTAAATGATTTTTTATTGCAGACCACAATGACATGCCTTTTAAAAAGTGGCTTAAACTACATAAATAACATTAAAAACTACAATGTTAATAAACGCTGGCAATCATTGTGGTTGATTTAAATAAAGCAGAAAGATTTTATAGAATACAATTTAAATATATGACAATAAAAAAAATAGATTTAAAATTTGTACAAGCAAAAGCAATAAAACTTTATAAATTCAATTAGACAACAGATTTCTTTTTAAAAAATGCTGAAAAAAAACGTTTTTTTTTTTTAATATACCTATTTTTTGTCCCTACATTTCATAGCAAGTCTAAATAATATAAAAAACTCTTACTTGCATACATTACATTGCATTACATTCATGCAACATCTTGTTGATTTTGTAAAAAGCAACTGCCAAACCCATTTACTCTAAAAGTCTATGAGTGCTAACACCAACAACAACTAGAGATGATCTACAGCAAAACACTTCAAAACTGTTCTATAACACTTACGTAAATATTGCTTATGCATACATGTGTACTTTTATTTGAAATGACTAGTGTATAGGAATGTATGAACCTCTATGGGAACCTTTTACATTTATTCAAGTTTAGTTTTGTCTCTTAAATCTATAGTTTTTTTATACACCACTATAGTGGGGAGGGTATTATACGTTTGTGCTGATATCTGTAACACACAAAAATATTGGTCCGATATCTTACCGATCGATTCAGAATCATTTTTTGAGTCGATTAAGACATGTGCGTTCGTCCGTCCGTCCGTCCGGCTGGCTGTCCATGTCAACCTTGTGCGCAAGGTACAGGCCTCAATTTTCAAGATAATTTGATGAAATTTGATGAGATTTGGAGCCTATTAAAAATGGTTGAAATCGGTCGATTATTTCACCTAGCCCCCATACAGCCGTAGCTCCCAATTTGGATTTTATGCCATAATTACGTCAAATATTCTATTATCTCTCTAAAAATTGGCACAAATAAGTTCTATATAAGTATAAATGACACTGCAGATTTTCGTAGTGATCAGCCTTTATTTGACCCTAGCGCCCATACAAACCCCCTTCAAAAAATGTCTTAAACGTCTAAAATTGACTAGTATCGCAATGAAACTCAACAATACTAACTGTTATTTAAATATATATCCTTTTCCCAAATTTACGGAGGATCGATCGATCTATATAAAGCCTCATTTAAAAAATTTAGTTTTTTATCAATAAATTGCTTAAATACTTTGGAATTAAGGTAAAATTCAACATAAAAGTTTCTTTATGAAAAATAAAAATTTTAAAAATACACTCATGGTGTAGGATAATGTATGATCGGCCATGACCGACTATACTTTCCTACTTGTTTTAATTTCAAATAGCAAAACTCTATAAAATATACTGATTTCCTGTTTTCTATGAGCAAATTTAAGGCTTCACTTCATTCTAACAGTTGTTACTCCCATAAAATTTTTATGTATCTATATGTGTGTCTATATCCCAGCAGTTCTTTGAATATTTGAGATGATTTTTTTTTCAAAAAATTCTAATAAATTTCTTTGCGTTTATATATTTTTTGGAATTATTAAAAGCTTTTCCATTTTTACGAATGAAATAGCTATTTTTTTAGTCACTCCGAACTGCTAGGTATCTCAAATTGTACTATTTTAAGCATATTTATATGCATACATACATATGTTTGTTTAGAACGCATAATACTTATGTATGTATTAATCCAAGTTCAATCAACATACCAACCAATCTCTGGCCTTCTCAACTATTATTCATGGTAGTTGTACATTGTTGGATCGAAAAAATGAACGCAAATTTCAAAACTTTAACAAAAACTGTTGAACTCTTCAAAGCACAAATCACTATGGGCAACGAATAGAATAAAAATCAATAACATAATATAAAGGTATAGGTAAACAAGTAAGAGTTCTATATTCGGCTGTGCCGAATCTTATATACCCTTCACCATGATGTGTTTAAAGCCTTTTGTACCTTTTGAAGAACGAAAAAGTATCAAAAAGTCCCCATCTATGGGTCCTCAGTTAATCCGGGCCATACAAACTTAATTACATGTTCCTAGGTTCAATATTGTAGAAATTGTAAAAAGTACCTTTTGAAGAACGAAAAAGTACCAAGAAGTCCCCTTTTACTGGTTCTCACTTAATCCGGGATATACGAACTTAATAACATGTTTCTAGGTTCAATATTATAGAAATTTCAAAAAGTACCTTTTGAAGAATGAAAAAGTACCCTTTCATGGGTCCTCACTTAATCCTGGCCATACATACTTAATTACATGTTTCTAGGTTTAATATCGTAGAAATTGCAAAAAGTATCTTTTGAAAAACGAAAAAGTACCAATAAGTCCCCTTTTATGGGTCCTTACTTAATCCGGGCCATACATACATAATTACATGTTTCTAGGTTCAATATTGTAGAAATTGCAAAAAGTACCTTTTGAACAACGAAAAAGTCCCCTTTTATGGGTCCTCACTTAATCCGGGCCATACATACTTAATTACATGTTTCTAGGTTCAATATTGTAGAAATTGCAAAAAGTACCTTTTGAAAAACGAAAAAGTACCAAAAACTCCCCTTGTTTGGGTCCTCACTTAATCCGGGCCATGCATACTTAATTTCATGTTTCTAGGTTCAATATTATAGAAATTTCAAAAAATACCTTTTGAAGAACGAAAAAGTACCAGAAAGTCCCCTTTTATAGGTTCTCACTTAATCCAGGCTCTACATACTTAATTTCATATTTCTAGCCAATAACAAAACATTAGTGCTGCTCTCGCTCTGCTACTCTTGCTCTGTTGCTCTGCTGCTCTTGCTCTGCTTTGCTTTTATAAACAAATTACAATAACAATATTTACCGTATTGTTATGTATTTTGTTTTTGTTTTTTGCAGTTTCTGTCTGAGCATGAATAAAAAATCTAAATTTTATATGAAATTTTCAGAGGTTGTCTCGGTTTTTTGCTCATATCTCCGTTATTTATGGACCGATTTTGCTGATTTTAAATAGCGTTCTTGCCGGTCGTATGTCTGATAGAATTATGGAAGATTCGGATCTCGCAGATATCTGGGGTCTTCTAAAAACTGATTTCAACAAACATACAGACAGACAGACAGACAGACGGACAGACAGACAGACGGACATGGCTTAATCATCTCCGCTACCTATAAGGATCCAGAATATATATACTTTATAGGGTCGGAAAATTATATTATAGAAATTACAAACGGAATGACAAATTTATATATACCCTTCTCACGAAGGTGAAGGGTATAAAAAGCCAACTCACTGAACGAAATTAATAAGTACATTTCTCTATCTTGTTCAACAGACAGAATGATAGAGATAGTGTTGGAAGGACGGACTTAGATCGTATCATTCTTTGACTAATATATCGAGTCCCCACTTTAATTTTCCCATAGTGCATTTATAGCATGAACTCAAATGTTTTTGCTGCAGCTGTAGTTGCTGCTGTTACTCGTATAAAGATGATGATTATGCCATTAAAAGGAATAAAAAAAATTGAGAAAAATAATATTGTTTCTGCAATCTGTAATTGAGTATTCGTCAGCAATATAGTTATGGTAGAGTGCGTTCATGAATGAATGTTTCAAGTCTGTAACAGTAAAACCAAAAACTACTGAGTTAAAAAAGCAAATTTTTTCAAATGTTAATGTTGAAATATAAGGAGCAGTATTATATTTAATGTATCTATTATTTTATGACATACTGTAACAATATGTTTCAAAACCTCTATGTGTACATAAGTGTTAGTTGCTGTTATTGTTGACTTTTTTTTTATTCTTACACTGATTTTTATTGTTCTAGCTTGGATGTGTTTTTATGATGATGTTCTATTGAAAGAAGGAACAAATAAAAAAAAAACTTTGAAAAAGAATAAATCCTTTCAGTCAAACACATACATGCTCGTACTCCCTCGTGTTACACTACTCAACATTAAAAGAATGCAAAAAGCAACTGAAGAAAAAATGCGGAGATTGTTGTTTTTGTTATTGTTGTATGTATTCTATCAACAATATGGGTCAGCATTAACAGCCCTCATCATCACTCATGTTAAAAGCCATTCATTGAATGGATGGCAACAACAATGAAAGCAAAACAGCAACAACTATATACAACATTAACGCATATTGCAATGAGAAAAAAATATATAAACACAGGGTGAAACAATAATGTGAATAAATAGAAAAATTGTTTTAAAAACATATCCATATAAAATATACTCTAAAGTATTACTTATTATCTCGTTACATTTTTAATTTTTCAAAACTCTTCTGGCTACCCTCGTATATGTGCATGTATTTGGTTGCTGAAAAAATAAGAAAACTTTGGTCTTACTTGTTGTTAAAGTAACAATTGAAAAAAAAAAACTATTTCATACAAACAAAATCTAAGAAAATAAAAAAGAAAAAAAGTAAATGAAAGTGCAGCCATTAACTTCATGTTAAGTAAAGTTGTTATTGTTATATTAAAAAACAACAACAACAAACAACGATGAAATAGGGGCACCCTTAGATTTCAACATTTCCTACTCTTTTCTTTTGCAACAACAAAGCAAAAAGGCTCAACATTAACAAAAACAACCGGAGCAACATCATGTTGCAAACAGCAACTACTACAACATATACAATGTATGTGTTTACTAACACTTTTGTTGTAATTTTTCATCTCTCTTCTCTTTTTTTATTTTAACATCAAAGTTAGGAGTAAAAGAATTTAAAGTTTTCTTTTTATGGTTGGACTATGGGCGTTGTTGTTTTGTTTATGTCAGTATGTCGGTGTGTGCGTGCATGTGTAAATATGTATGTCAGTATGTTCTTATGTCTGCAGTCCTTATTATGTTCTTTATATACACACATACATACACAAATTATTTAAAGCATAAAAGTGTAAGTAATTTACACTGCTCAAGTAAACAATAACAATAATAAGAACAAGAACAATCAACAACAATTAACGCAAAAGGAACTTTAACAACAGCAACAACAACAACAATCATACAGCTGCCTTTTCACAACATAAACTCACAAACACACAAGATGCAGGCATCTTTTAAAAGGAAATATATAAAAAAAAGAAGCAAAAGAATAATAAAAAGGAGTGTTGTAGTCATTATTAGCGCTTAATTAAAAATGGAAATTGAACGGAATGAAGTGCAACGTTTTGTTCGAATTTCTTATTATAATTTTAATAAATACAAATTAAACTGAAAGAATGAAATCAAAATCAGAGGCAATAACATCAATTGTTCAGCACGCAGATTTCTTTTTAATTATAATAAACGTTTAAAATTGTATTCATTCGAATCATTTTAATGTGGGAGTCTTTATTTAAGAAAACTTTTATAAGATTAAAAAAGTCTTATTCTTAAATAAAAGTTTTCTTTATATTTTATATAATAAAGGGTTGGTTCATAGTATTTTTTTTTTTGTAATTTATGAATGAAATATTTAATGACTTTTGCAAATATAATGAATAATTTGCGCATTTAAGAATGTTGAGTTAACAAAAACCCACACAATTTTAACCCATAGACCACAATACATATACTTTACTAATGTATTGAGTTGCGCTGAATTCGAAATATTGTAGGTTTTACTAGGTTAACGTATTAAAAAATTTTAAAACGTCAAGCTATCAATTCAGCGCGTTTGAAGTAGTGTAAGAGTTTCGATTTTGACGGCCTTTACAATATTTTCAAACAATATTTTTTAACACATTTTACAAAAATATAAATTCAAATAAGTCCTTTGCAAACATTTGTAAATCTGTTGTAAAATATCATAAAATTGGTCATAACATTTTAAAACTATTTTCTAAAATACTTAACCTAAATGCTTTTTTATGTAATTTTTTATTCAAATTATATTCGATTTAAACAAACTATTTTTATGGCAGGCAGTTCAAGTTATTTTCACACATTTTAATACTAAATATTAAAATTTACTACAATAAAATGTCTATGTAAATAAAACATATCTTTAGGTACATATCTGTACCTACACATATATATTTTTCAATTTCACTAATGTTTACAATGGATGGTTTAGTTGATTGTTAATGGCTGTATTATCGGTTTTAACATTTATTTACTTTAGAGCATTCGTTAACAACTCAGCAAACAAAATGAATACAATCCCCTCGAACTATACGCACTAACGAACGTACATTCATGCACACAGCTATATATCAGATGAGTATAAATAGACCTACAGATTTATACCTACACATACATATGTATTTATTTGTATGTGTATTTACATGTTTGTTTTATACAACAATGCTACAATTGTTGCAGCTTATATAGCTACTGTTAGCACCGCCACCCCCACCCTCATCACTGCAGCACTGCACTGAAATAATTGAAAATGTTTACAGAAACAAAAAACAATGCTTCATTGCCCATTAGGCATTTTCGCTGTTGTTGTTGCTGTAAATGTTGATTGTTATATGGATTCTTATTGTTGCATTTAATACTAATATGACACACATCCAGACACAGTAGAATGGAGCCATTTTTTTTTGTAGAAAAAAATATTAAAATTCGCTACAATTGACTAAAAATCTCTAAGCAATATATCAGTAAAATGTTAACTCAAGCTTAAATCTATGAATAGCCGACCCGCATTATAAAAACTGTATATTGTCTTTATATTTTATAACCTGAAAAATATTAAATATTTTTCCAGTACACCCTAATGTGCACATATGTATATGTATTACAAAATTTCCATTCGACTATTCAAACAATTACACAAATACTACCACGAAAAATATTTAATACTTATTTGTATGTAAAACTACATACGAACAATGCACATGCAATGAATAGCAAAAACAACCAACAAAATGACTACTACGGCTATAGCAACAGTAGCTAAAATAGCAACTAAACTTAAACAATATCAACAGCAGTAACAAATAGAAAAAAAATAAATCAACATAAACAACAACAGCAGTGTTAACATAAGTAGCATAACTATCAATTTTTGGAGATCATTATAAGTCACATAATAAATTGTTAACACTATTTATATATTATTGTTATAAAAATAAATAATAATTTTTATAATATGATGTTTTTCAGGAATATTCCAAGAACTTGTTAAATTATTAAAAATATGAATTTAAATTTTTTTATAAAAGGAGCATACTTTAAGGCAGCTTTTTAATAACAAATATTTGTTTCGAAGTGATATATACTTTTGTTTAAATATATAGTTTAAAAAATCTCAAAAATATATGTATACCATCTAAAGTGTTCTACTTTTTCCCACTTTTATAAATAACATATGAATAATTGCCATGTATTAGTAAATCCAAAAAAGTACATTCGTTCATTCATTCATACACATTACTCATTACAACTTTTCAGTATCTGAGTGTGGGTGACAAACTATAATACATATAAAGGTTAGTTTTTTTCATTTTACATTCTACTAAAATAGTGAAATACCCTTAAGCTAACATTTCAATTACACCAAAAACTAGAAGAAGTAACAAAAAAAAAAACAAACGTTAATGATAAAAACCGCGTACAATTTGTAAGAACATTTACGTGTAATGCATAAATATTTAGTTTTCAATAAACAGCCCGTTTTCAATTGAAATATTTCAATACATTATAGACAATGTCACTGTTGAAATATATGAAAATAAAATGAAAACTTTTTTTTTAGTAAATAATGGTATGTTGAAATGAGGTCAACATGTGATGGAGAGATTAAGGTTTTCGATTTTAATTTTAATGAAAAATTTGGGGACATTTTTTGAAAAGATTAACCCTTAGTGTTAAACATTTTAGATAATAAATTTGTCTTAAGAAAGTAATTAGAAACATAATTTCACACTAAATCACTTCATAAAACAAACAAAAGCTACATTAAGGAGTAGTTTTACTAAAATTTCTTAGAAAATGTCTTACATATAATAATTTTTCATTAACCCTCAAGAACATTACGGTCTAGTTTTTAATCTAAAACATAGTTCAGAGTATAAATAAAACTTAAACTCAAACTATGGAATAGACTAAAGTATTCCATACTACAATCCAATGTATAAACTAGATTATAGTCCAGACTTTTGATCAGACTATAATGATATGTAGTAGACTATAAACTTGACAATAGTCCACTAAACAGCATATAGTTCTAAACATAGACTAAACTACAGTTTATACTATAGACTATGGTCCAACCACACTAGTCCATACTATAGACTCTTCTATATTCAGAATACGGACTACACTATAGTCTTGCCTACAGTCTTGTCTATAGACCAGGATATAGACTATATTCTGAGCTATAGACCAAACTATTGACTAGACTATAGTCTAGGATAAAGACTAGACTATAGTCCAGGATATAGTTAGTTAGTTAGAGTTTCAAAGGAGGATGTTTATACATCAAATCCAAAGAAATACGCCATCGGGCCAGTTGTGCGCTCCTTAACCAGTGTCACAGGTGGTAATGGAACCCACCACTGCCGGTCTACCAGACTAGAACACTAACCACTAACCTACCGGAGTTCAGGATATAGAATATATTATAGTTCAGTATATAAACTTTACTATAGTCTAGGATATAGGTTAGACTTCAGTTAAGTATAAAGGCTAGACTATAGTCCATGGTATAAAGCATAAACTATTCTGCAGACAATAGACTAGACTATACTCTAGAATATAGTTCAGACGAGATTAGATTGTAGGTCAGATTATAGACTAGATAGTCCATATTGTAAACTAGCTTATAGTGTAGACTATTATTGACCAGGATATTGTCTAAAGTATAGTCCAGGATACAGATTATACTATAGTTCAAGCCAGATAATAGTACTGGCTAGATTATAGTGCAAGTTAAATAATAGACCCGTTTTAAGTCCAGACTTTAAATTAAACTATAGTCCAGACTTTTAATTAAACTTTAGTAAAGACCATATTTTAGATTATATTCTAGACTATAGTTAAGACTATTAACTGTTCTATAAATCGGACTATTGTTCTGGTTATATAATAGACTCTCATACATCTTAAGTCTTATTTTCATAAAATTTTCAACTAAAAGTTTTTATCTGATATAACTTACCAAATTATACGTAATTCTATTAATAGAGATATACAAAACTCTTTGTAATTTATAAAGAATTTATACTACTATTTCTCATATTCTTACATTGTTTTTCCTCGTAAACTATATCTGGTAAAACTCTTACAACTACTTTGAAATAATCAACATGTAATCAAATTAAACAGAATCTATTCGCATAGAGTGAAAGAGACAAACAAACCTATATGACATGTGAAACACATGATGATGATAAATTTAATCTCATCATATATAGTTTTACAAACATATCTGGCTGGCAATTGTTCACACTTTAACTCTATCTATAGGAATGGTAAAATAAATTTATTTGATTGCCATCTTCAAGCATAGATACACAAGCTCGACACTATTACATTTACTCTTACATTATTTTAAGAATTCTTGATTTCCCTACAGTTCCGTCACATTTTTACCAGAGACTATTTTGGTTAGAATAAATTACTACTCTCTAATGTAAACGATATGACTCCTTCCATAGAATATATAGGAATATTATTGCAATAATTATCATCATTTGCTTTAATTAAAAAAAATTGTTACATTAACTCCTTGCGAAACTGTTGGGTACATCTGATTTCATTGTCTCTAACACACAGACACATTAAAATTAATATTTGAAAATAAGTTTTGTAATTTATAGTGAAGAGACTGAACTTAAAAATAAGAACGAATATTTCTTTTCTTTATATGAATGGATGGGTAAACCCAACAAACAAAATTTTGTGTATTTCATTTTAAAAATACAATTTTATATATATTTTTTTCAAATCTTGATATTATTAAAATTTTATAAAAGCTTATTAGCAATATCCTGTTTGCTGGGTATAATCACAATGATTGTATGCGTGTTTATATTCTATTTTTAGATGTGTTTGCGATTGTGTGTGTATCCACAATTCTATCACTTAAGAGGATTGATATGAATCTTTAGTTGAAAAAAAAAAAATAAGTTAAATTAAGAATAGTTACAGTAATGTGACAATTGCAATTACATTTTTGGAAAGAAAAATAAAAAATAAAGAAAAATGTTTAAAAACAACAAAACTATTTACATATAAAGTTTCTAATGATGAGGGTTATACAACAAATACTTAAAACCGTCACTCCTAACTGCAGTATAAATATATTTGTTTGTGTGTTTGTCTATTAACATGAAATTAAATAGAGCATGACATTTATGTGTTTATGTTGTTAAAGAGTAATAATTATGAATATAAGAAAAAATATTAAATAATATTAATGTTTGTTCCATTTAATTTACCATTGACTAGTGTAGTCAAAGTTATGTACAAGTGTCCTATTGTATAATTGTAAATACATTTACATTATATGCCTGCGTGTTTTTAGACATGTTTACTATTCAAATGTATATACATACATATATATGTATGTGTGTTTACTTTTGATTTGTTCAATTATTTTTAATTATGTGTTAATTAAAACACTAACAAAACTACTGGCATATTGTTAAGTGCGTGAGTGTGCGTCTGTCTGTCTGTCTATCTTTATGTGTATTTAACGCCTAACATTAAATTCATTGAGATTCTATAAATGTGTGTCATGATCCGTAAAATCTGTTTTAACTATTATTAAGGATTAAATTTTATTTAAGTCAATGATTTTTTTTACTTTTTAGTATACAGTTAATAATAAAATTGAAAGACCATAAGTTAGTTATTTATATTGTTGAAGAGAATTATTAATACGATTAAATCCAACAAATTAAATGTTATTGTTTGGTATAATAAAAAAAGGCTTTAGTATTTAAATGTGTTAGTGTATATGTAATGGGGCAGAATTAAACAGTTTTAGCAATCCAGCTTTTGGAATTGAGAGCATGTGACAATATTTGCGGAAAATATAGCATGTTTCTTATAAAATAATGTTTCAGTAAAAGATAAATTTTAGAAAATGGATAGAATTTTATATATTTTTAAAGAAAATATTTATATTAATAAAAAAAACTGCAAATACATAATTTTTTAAGTGTTCATATTCAAAATCTGTTATTTTTGAATTAAGTTTAAACACTGTAGAAAAAAAATGTAAAAATAACAAAAATTGTTTTTAAATTAGTGAGTTATTAGCTTTTCTTTCGAAATTACTCTCCCTGAGGCGTATGATAAATATTTATTTACTTCTTTATTACTCATACTCAATAAATTAATATATTATGCATTCGTATAAAAATAAACATCAAAAACCAGAAGTAAGTTAATGAATTTCCAATTAATACGACCCTGTGTAGAACTTATTTTTCATTCTGTTTTAATAACCAGTTCTAATGAAATTATCTTGTAATACAAACAGCTGAAACTTCCTTTGTCTAAGTGAAGAAAAAACATAAAAAAACTCGAAACACTTAAGAAGACATGTTCAATTTTATTACTATTCAACTAATCGCTTAGAATTTTTATATATACACATATATTTATTTTACGGTGGCGTATGAATAATATTTATATACTTATTTATTACTTATACTTCACTCCTATAACTAGCAATAAACCTTATAAACCAGAAGTAAATTAATGAAATTCTAAATCATATGACCCTGTGCTAAACTTCTTGTTGATCAATTTTTAATCTAAATACAAACAGCTAAAACTTTCTATGATTAAGACAGTCTATTACTATTAAAATGTTTTGCATAAACAACCTTTCATGTCAATATAAACGAACCCCTTTCATTCTGAATTTCATAGAACTTTATTAAAAAATTCAATCTCATTTCTTTCACAAACCTTAACTTAATTGCAGTTTCTTTTATTATTTTCTTTTTGCTTCTTTTAAATTAAAAATTCGCTAAGAAAAGATTAAATGGAATTTTAAAAATGTCCTCATATTTGTAGTGTTTAAAAATTATGACTCGTTAAACTCGTTAAACGTGTGTATGGAAAAATGTCTCGTAAAACAAATAACATCCTTTATAGAACATAGTTAAAGGATTAGACAGTTTCTTAAATAATAAAAAAATAAAAATAGTAAAACTACAACAAAAATACCTGGGCGCAACATCAAGTCTTTAGCAGTTTTTTGTGCAATTTTAACAAGCGAAAATTTTTGTTAACTAACAAAATATATGATCCTTAGAAAGTGTTGTTGTTGTTGCATTTGCTGTTAAATAAGTTAATGGACCAACTGACATTTTTAGCTGGCAGCAACTTACAAAGAAGGCAGATATACTTAAACACACACACAAAAATGCTAAAACCAGAGACACAGAAAGACAGTTTTTTTTTTGTAAATTGTGTAAGATATTTAGTCAACTACACCTAGTTTAGACTTTACCTGCTGACATGTTTGGTGTACACAATTTAAATGTGACTCTATGAAGAATTTAAGATCTTCACCAGACCAAACAAAAAACTGCATTTAGCAACTTCTCTTACTAAAACCAGGACAAAAAACGACATCAGCAATTTGAACTGTAAATTCTATTTGCAGCTACACACTTTTCATTCTGCCCCCTTTTACATACATACAAATTTTCTTGTTCTTTTTCTCTTTATTGTTATGATTTTAAATTTTACATCATTTTGTAGTTTTTCATCTCTTTGTCCCTTTGCAGCTGTAACTACTTGTAAGAGATTTATAAAAGCTTGAACAACATAAACTGAATGAAAGAATGTTGAAATGAATGTACAACGGTTGCTAATGTTGTCAAATATGTACATTGTCATTGTCAGTATATAAGCAAACAAAAATTCTCTAAATACTTATACCCATCCATATAGTCGAGCGGTATGAGAAACAATTGCAACAATCTCCGTTTTTTCGAGAATTTAAATGTAGATTTAAAAGTTAACTTTTGTTTTATACTTTAGATTATTTAAAACTGTTTATAACAAATTTTCTTTTGACTAAGCAAATTTGATAGTGAACTTCAATCTTTAATGTTTGTTTGTTTGCTTTTGCCAAGCTGTCTTTTGTTGAAATCTAATATTTTTTGACTTTTATAACAAAATTATTATATTTAAAAGTTCAAATGTGCACTTAACAGTCTTAGCTTCTATAGCATTCCGTTATAGAAAATTTCGCTTAAATACGAAACCCATACTCTGTGTCCTGTCCCTAGCTGTATTTTAAACTGTTAAGAAAGAAATTTCAAACATTAAACGTTTAACAACAATGAACAACAAATTCCTGTTCAACTGCTGCTGTTGCTATTACTGATGATGAGTTGATGAAATGAACGTCTTTTAGACAGACATAATGGGACAGACAGATTTAAGACATGTAGTTTGATTGTTAGAGATAAGGAAATTATGTGAAAAAAATGAGAATAACTGGAAAAATGCAGGAAAACCAAGTTGGAGATTTAAGGTGGGTTACCATGATAACTTTTTTTAATGTATATAGTATTACTTACTTTTGTAAGTTTTTTAATGTTAAGCATTCTTTAAGTACTACAAGTATAAGTTGGAAGAAAGTGGTTATGCAACAGGGTAACAAGTTGATATTTTTATGCGAATTTTCACATTTACAGAATAATTTTCTCTTTAAAACAAATTAGGTTTGAACTACGAATTAAAGGACAACATATTTTACTTACATGTACATCAAACACTTTTTTATTTATTTAACTGATTTTGAGCTTTATATTCGAAATAACGAACGTGATTTCTGTCCTCCTACTTACGTATTTAGTAAATCTTTTGATTTACTGACTTATAAAAAAATAACTTTGTTGTTTATTATCTTATTGGTTACTCTGTTCTAATAGTAGTCTTACAAATTACAACATTTAGATATCATTTTTTTTTTCAACAACTTTTAAAGAAAAAGTAAGAAATGTAGATTTTCAAATGAAACTACTTAAGTAACTATTACAAGCAAAAATTTTACACTTGCAACTTACTTTAATAAACACTTAGTACTAGATAAAACTAGTTAGTTAGTTAGTTAGTTTGAAAGGAGGATGTATCTACATTAAATCTGAAGAATTATACTAAGGCCTCTGTCGGGCCTAGCTCCTTAACCAATGCGTCCAATCTATCATTTACCTACCGGAAGTTGGTAAACAAAAAAGTACAAAAGTGCTCTTTTACAGATTTTTTATGTTTCTAAGTTTAACTTTAGCAAAGATTCAAAAAGTACTATTTGAAAAAACAAGTTTTTAGAAAATTAAAAAATACCTTTTGATCAACCAAAAAAGTGCCATAAAGTCCACTTTTATAAGTTCTCATTTATTTCAGGCTTTACATGCGTAATTTTACGTTTCTAGGTTCAAAAATATAGAAAACTTTAAAAGGACGAAAAAATAGTCCTTGGTAACAAATAATACATTCATTTACCACATTTTTCATGTTTGCAAATAATAAATGAAAAAAAATTTACATACATTGATTAAAAAAAAAACAATATCGCCTCTTATAAAATCCTATTTAATATCAACTCATTTATTTAGTTCTTGCCTTTATACACTGCCTCTACTCATCCGTATAAGACTACAACTTCAAACATAGTAAATCTGCTCTTAAGTATTCCATAAAATGCCAAATATTTCAAACATTTATCTACTCACTTAACAAAATTAAATGTTAATACTTTTAAAGGGCACCAGAAATATATAACCAAGAAAGAGGAAAAACAATCAGACTTCAACAATGATAAAGGAAAATAATAAAAAAATGTATTTCTATAAAAAAAATGGTAGATATTTGTTTAGCAGCTAACAGTTGCCATTATAAGAATTTTGCAAATCGAATAAAAAAACTAGGAAATACACACGCTTATACAAATAGCTTCTCATAGATACTTGTCAGTTCACCTAGTTGTTGGGTTAAGAAACTGTAACTACAAACAATCAAATGAAAAGAATTTATCCACTCACTATCTCCTACTTGCAACTCGTAATGCAAATAATAATACACAAGTATTATAAAATAAAAATCTTGCATTAACACGCAGAGAGAGAAAAAGTTCTACAATTTTCTAAAAAAAATTTTACGATATTATGGTTAGCGCAGTTCCCTTTTTATCATGATAAGGAGCGCACAATAGGCCAAATTGTGGCCTAGGTTTATTTCTTAATGTAGTATACATCCTTCCATCAACCTAACCTATGGTTAGCGCAATAATATTTTAAGTTATGCTGACTATATTATGATAAAACATTGTATGATTACAGAAAACAAGTATATGTTTTTTACCATAATTGATTATTTATGATTTTTATGATTATTAGTATTTAACTTAAATTGGTTTATCTTGACTACAGATAGCATACGTATTTGGTTACAGTGATTATAGTATTGTTAAATTTCTTGCAAGCATTTAAACATTTTTTCTCCAAGTGTATAAATAAATATGATTGCATTAGTATAACAAATGTACTTTGACATTTAGTTTACTCATTCTCATTCCTCAGTCTCTTCATTTTATTATCTGTCAGTTTGTTTTTCTTCAAATCAATTTTAAACAAATCAGTAAAAATTGAATAAAACTGCCAACTCAGCTTTAAAGCACAATATTTTAATGTTAATGAAGGCAAAAAATATTCCACAAATAAATTTATGACATTTTTACCTCCATTTCATTTTTTCCATTTTTAAACTGCATTTGAAATTATTTTGTTATTTATTTAGTTAAATAAAGTAAAGAGTGGCATATACATTTAATATACTCTTGTATTCAGAAGTTGGTCAAATAAAATAACATTTGTTAAATTATTTTGTTTTATTTTCCAAAGTACTATATAATGGTTTTGATTAGTTGGTATTAAAAAGTTTTAATGTTTTGACAATTATCTAAATAAACTTTAGCAAAAAACTCAAACACATTATTATTAAAAAAAATCCTATACTAGTTAAATATGACAGTGATGTTTTAAAGCAAAAATACAATATATTTCTGTCTTCCACAATATGCTCCACATACATACTGGTACCAAATAAAATCTCTTAAAAAATGTTAAAATCAAAAAGAATCTTTTTCAAAACAAAAAATCAACTCAAACATTTACTGAATTTCATTTAGGCGGTTATACAGTTAGACAGCAAGACAGATAGATAGACAGACAGACAGTTAACTGCCACAGGATAGAAAAATATTTGAAAACATGATGTAGCAAAAAAAAAGTATTAAACAAAATACTGACAAGCATCATCACTATTTTAGTTGAGTTTTTAACTGACAGACACACATACGTACATACATCTGAACACTTTAGCAAGCGGTTTTGTTTAACTTCCGTTGAAAAGTTAAATGAAAAAGAAAATAAAAACAATGTTCATTTAGTTTTCGCAATTGATTAGAAATTTTAATTTGATTTTTTGTTAAAGATAAATTTAATTAAATAAAATTCATTGAAAACATTTTATTTTTCAAATATACATATTCATACATATATATTTAGTGTTGTTTAAAATGTATGTTATCTTTGTTAATATTTTTATGTTAAGTTGAGAGCACAAATCTAACACTTTTTAGGAAAAAAGGCAGGAGTTTTGAAATATCAGTTATTGTTGCAACCAACAACAAATTTCCTAATATTTCCCCCGGTAGGTAAACGCAAACTAAATATGACACGTCTGTCATCTGTCTTACAACTACAGTTTCTAGTCCAAATACATCCATCGAAATTGTAAATTCATATATGAATGCCAATGATGGCAAAACTGATCTAAGTCAAATATATAATCCATAGCCTAGACTATAGCCTAGACTATAGCCTAGACTATAGACTAGACTATAGACTAGACTATAGACTAGACTATAGACTAGACTATAGACTAGACTATAGACTAGACTATAGACTAGACTATAGACTAGACTATAGACTAGACTATAGACTAGACTATAGACTAGACTATAGACTAGACTATAGACTAGACTATAGACTAGACTATAGACTAGACTATAGACTAAATTATAGACTAGACTATAGACTAGACTATACATATAGAATATACATAGACTAGACTATGGAATATATTAAAGACTAATGCGACTTGTTACACTCTTATGGTAACTGACGCGTAAATATAATTAAGTTTATGCTTGATATAAGCGTGTCACATTTTTATATGCCTAAAGATATTGCTAGTGTACACACACTATATGTACGCCTGAGGAGAGAAAAGTAGTTGTATTGATTAATCAAATTATATTAAATTTAAACAATGTTATGGATGAAAATTGTATATAATATGTTAAGAATGTCAGCTCTTTATCTCTTCATAATAGAATCTTTTAAAGGCCTATAATATATAAACTTAGCGTAACTTATAAACTACCCTCGGTCTGAATTATTAAAGATTTAAAAAAATATATAAAATTAAAAGAAAATGTTTGTATGTAAACATTATTCAGACAATCATATTTAAAATTTCCAGAGTTTATAGCTATGTTATGCTAAAGCAACTAAAATGTTTAATCTAAAATGTTTTTATTTTTGTGCACGAAACAACTATGAAAATATATGGTTTAACACGTAATATATTGTTGCCATAAAAATGTTAACTTGTAACAAATATACACCTTATTCATACATAAGTATGTACATAAGAATATTAACTGCATCAACTGTAATTGTTTGGTGGCAACAATGATTTATAAATGCGTAAGTCCAAACAGTCCAAAGGCCCTACCGCTTTTGTTTATACATACTTTTTTCGGATATCAATAAAGACCCAGCAGTTTTGTAGCACTTAGGTTTACCCCTAGCCACCGAGCGTCCAGATGACTCTTTTTTATTAACATGTGCTTGTCCTACGGGGATGTCAATAGTCAGCCCAAAGATTACGAAGAGCAAGACAAATATGTTTAGTTTACACCCTCGTTTACAAATAATCTCCTCTGTGACGAAAGGCGAATTAGAGCCAACCAGGTGGGTAAACGTTAGGGGACATCATTGTCTTTTTCGGATGCATTGTCTCTTTGTCGACCTGCAAGGGAATGAATGTGTAGGTGTGTAAGTGTATTTGTAGGTTAGTCAGGTGTATGCTTGAACAAATATATTTGAGACTAAAAGTGTGATTAAATGCTCTTGTGCTAGAGCATTGGTGTTGGTAAATGTATATTTATTTATCACTTCATTAGTTAAGTCCACATATAGCCACAACAGCAATAGCAACTACAATAAGACTAAAATTATTAATTACATTTTGTGGTGGCTCTCTGACACATACGCACACACATACACATTCACATACTTATTGTCATGTTGTTCAAATGCCATTGGTTGGACTAATAAATGACAGCGCGCTAATTGAAAAATTGTTCAATATGTTTGTTTTTACTTCATCACACACTTTTCCTATTGTTGTTGTAATTATTGTTTATTTTTCATAAAAATTTTAATTATTTATTAATGATAAAACGTACACATACATATACAAAAGCAATAGCAACACTTACACACTCTTTTGATATGCATACATACTTATTTATGTATTTTTAATCATTGGGCTTATTATAGGGATTTTGAACCAATTAAATTTTGTATTTTTTTTTTTAATTTTTGTTAAATTTTGACTGCTCTTTTGGCTGTATTGTGTTTAGGATAATTTAATTATTAAAATTAATGTATATTTGTTTAATTTCAAACTAATGAGATTTTTTTGCTTGTAAATTATATATTAAATATTGGCTTTAGTTTTTGTTTAGATTTACAAGGCACAAGGATTAGTTACACAGTTTGAGGTGTTTTTGGTCAATTAAAATTAATTACAATTAAATTGTAAATTTGCTATGTATTAGTAAATTTACATAGCAATTAATTAGAGAAATTCGAAAATAAAATCAAACTTTAATTATTTATTTTAGTTGTTGTGATTTTTTAAATTAATTATTAGGAGGTTAAATAAACTATGATGATAAATAAAATTAGAAAAGTTTCAAAAAATTTTCAAATTAAATTTTGAGTTTTCTATAAATATTTGATTTAAGAATTCTTGACCTCCTGGTATCAAAATCTAAAAATGTTTGACTTAAAGTGGACTTTTCAAAAAATGTTAATATATTAATGAAAAAAAGAATGACATCATGAAGAACTATTTGGAACTATTAGTATCTAAAACCTAGACAAAGGTGGCTTGTAGTTTTTCAAGTGTTCTTTTTCATTTGAATTTTCAATTTCTGCATTCTGCAATTTCTGACATGATGTCTTTATAGCAATTTTCTTCTACTCAATTACACAATTCAAAGAACATAAACTAAAGAGTTTTAATATAAAAATTTTTCCAATTACTCAACACAACAACAAATGACCTTTAAAAAGAACACCTCATTAATTACAAACAACTTTAGGGCTGCATCAATTGGTCTCCCTTAACGTATGAGTGTTATTAATAATAATTAATATTGCTCATACGTTGCATTTTATGATGATGGTCAATTACAAAGTCATTACAAGCAAATTTACAAGTAAAACTAAAAACTTTACTTAAGTATGAATATTAAATAAAAAAATAAACTCGAGAAGAAGGCAAAAGAAAAAGTTTTCCCATCTACTGCCAAGCAGCCAAATAAAAAAGTACTTATATTTTAGTAACAATATGTCTGTCCATCCGTCTGTCTGTCTCACTACTTGTCTGTGTTTGTGTTTAAATATTATTTTATGTGTGTAATGTAAAGATACTAAAACATTTTTAATCACCCTCATAATTTTATAATGAGTTCTCATTTTCTCTACTCATAATTTCTTGTTGGTTTTTAACGTGTTCCTTCTTTTGTTGCCAACTACTACATTTTATACACGTTAATGATAATGTTCGACAAATATTATACCAAAAACAAACAAATTTCTCAAAAAAAAAACAAGTAAAGTTTTTTTCTTTTTTTTTGGCAAAAGTTAATGACTGTGTTAGAGTGGATGTTAAAAAATCTCTCTTATAACAACAAACAAAACTACGAGGCATTTATAACACTGCGTTTTATAAAGTAAAATGTTGAAAATCAAAAAAACGAAATTTTGGGTCATAACCACTCTATGAAGTGCAAAAAACACCGAACAGCAAAAAAAAATTGTTTCATATTTTTCTTAACCATGTTCATAGTGTTTGTTTGTAGAAATAAAAAAATAAACTTTTATTTATGTGTAATTTGTAATTTGCCTTTTTTTTTTTAATTTTTGCTCTTGTATCTTCTCTTTTTTTAATATTACAGAAAGAACTATTTGTGAGTAAAGTTGATCCGGGTTCACCGCGCGGCGAACGTAAATTTTCGACAGCCACTGCGCCATCGATGAAAACAAAGTGGCTGAAAGCAATTAAAAGCCTAAAACCGGCTTCTGGATCAGCAGCACAAGCAGACAGGTAAGTCTCATATTTTTTCACATTTTTCTTTTTCATACGTTTACACTTAAGTAAACGTTAAGATATATAAATGATGTTTGTATTTCGGGTTCCGTTTTCTTACACCTTAAATTTTTACAGAATCACCTTAAAATAAATATATTATTTTTAAGGCTTTAATTTATTACACGTTTTTCATTTATTTTAAAGTTTAATATATATACAACAACCATTTACACTAATAAATGTAATAAATTTTGGAAACTATTTTGTGTTAGATTTTTGTTATTTTTCTCTTTTTCTGTCTCTCCTACATATGTATATTGGAAGTTTGCATTTTTTATCCTTTGAGGTCATTTGTATTCAAAAATTTAACAATTTTAAATTAGTTCAATTTTATTTTTGGTAGCGATGAATTTTGTGCTGCCTCAGCTTAATATGGCACAGTGGTTAAGGATGCTTTAGTAGCAAACAGCTAAAATTTTTGAATTATATTCTACACAGCTTTAACATCTTTTGGAAATGACAAAGCCTATTGATTAGATAGTGTATTGACAAAACTTAGGACTTATTTAAGGAAGAACTAGTCAATTGATCTGTCTATTGCAAAGTCTAACGAGTAGTCTAGTCTATGGACTAGTCTAAGGTCTTATCTATTAACTAAGGAATAGTCTACAGTCTAGTCTATTAACTATTGTAAGGACTAATTAATTGTATAGTATAAGGATTATTCTATTCAATAAGGTCTAGATAAGACATAAACTAATCTTCGGAACAAGTCTAAGGACAAGTCTATAGACTAGTCTACAGACTAGTCCAAGAACTCGTAAAAAGGAAAAACAAGTCCACAACTCTGTAAGCTAGTCTAAGGACCTGCCAAATGACTTGTGTAAGGACTCGCCTACGGTGTAATCTTTTAAATAGTGTAGAGACAAGTATGGTTTAAAGAATAGAATATAATGACTAGTCTAGTATGAGTAGTATAATGACTTGTTTAAAGACTATTCTATTGACTATTTTACTAACGTTTATATGACTAGAATGTGCACTTAGCGATTTACTAATGTATTGAATATTTAATAGAATAGTCTATTGATTAGTATATTGATTTCAATAAACAGTATACTAACTGGAATAATCATATTTTTTAATATTTTTACTAGTGGATTGGCTACTTAAGTGACAAGTTAATTAGTCTGCTATCTAGTCTATTAATTAGTCTATTGACAAGTCTAATAATTAGTCTATTCTTAAGACTTTTTTAAAACAACAGTCCATTGAATCCACTGTAATATAATATAACGATTTTAATATATTGCTAACGTTTAGGATTTTTTTCAAGATTTTTTTTTACACTTTTATACTTTCTTCAGCAGTTTGGTTTCAAATTTTTTTCTATATTCTCTAACTTATGTTTCCTGAAAAATTTATATTCATGTCTGTATTTTATATTTTTATTTCTTTCTTTTCTATGGCAACTCCATTTTTAAAAATCCTATAGACTTTAGATTAAATTAAACTAAAAACATATCGGTGAGTTTTAGTAAAACGAACAACATATTTTCCGTCTACTTTTTATCACAAACAAAATAGCTAAGAGCCACACTTCCACCACTGGGATGTTGGAAATTTAGCTGGAAAATATTTCAACCTTTAAAAATAGCTCCCACTTTAATGTAACATTATTGCAATTTTGCAAACTCAAATGCCAAAATAGCATCAACTGATGATCATCAACGTTTTCAACATCATTTTGCTGCCATTGTTGATAATTATGGTAACGTTGCTTTGAATACATATTTGATTGTTCCACTTACTAAAGCCGAAAACATACAATTTCATTTTATACTTTCTATACCAACTATTACCAATATCTATGAAACTGTCTGTAGATTGTACCAGTATGAGTAAATTGTGAATAGAATAGCAGATTCCACTTCACTTTAACAACCTCAATGTCCTTGATTTCTTCTTTTTTTCACTCTCTATAGTTATAAAAATTATTATATTTTCTTCTGTATTTTTTCTCTCCAGTCTAGCGTACTGTAGGACCATGTAATAAAACAACATTATAGGTTTTTTCAAACAAACATTTCTCTTTTTTTTAGAAAAATAAAAATATTGCCAGCATTTTCTTTTTTTATTCATATGGCAACAAAAAAAGATTCAAGCAGAACTTCTGCAACCAATGAAATGTGAAATATTCTTTTGCACTTTTTTCCGGTTCGTCTTTTTTCAATGATAAAATAGAAAATGATTATGTGTGTTATTACGAAATTGAAAATATAGATAAATCAATGTGAGAGTAGGGATATAGTGTATAAATACTTTTTGCATCTCAAGAGTTGACGTTAGCAGCAACTAATTTATTTGCCACTTTTCTATTTATTCTGTCTGAGTTTAAAGAATTCCTAGTGCGAATGTGTGTGTACAAATGAGCAATTTTCTTTTCGAAATAAATGTAAGTTTAGTGTGGCACTAAAATATTTTAAATTTATTATTTTATCTACAAAGAACACACATTCATTGCCTATTCCTTTTATTGTCTCACCAACAACATCTGTGTGCTGTAACTGTAACAATTCAGAAGAATGTTTTGGTGTTTCTGTGTATGAAGGTATAAGGGAAAAATAAACACAAAATTAATCCAAATTATAAAATGATTTCGGTTTGATATTTCACGCTTTTAAAATGAGATTAAAAAGATTTAAAATAAATTCTACAAAGAATTACATTAAATGTGAAAGACTTAATTAGAGTTTTGTAGAATTTAAATAAGTAAAAGTATATATAAAATAAATTCGGTTACTACTAATCTTGTATAACCGTTATTTAAAATTATATTTCAGAAAGGGGTCCTGTACAAAATCCTTATATGTAGATCTCTATGAAATATATAAATATAATTCGATTTATGCTTAATAATATTGTTATATATTGATTTACCAATAATTTAAATACTGACTTAGGTCAATAATGAATCGAGTTATTGACTATAGACCAGACTATAGATTAGACTATAGACTAGACTATAGACTAGACTATAGACTAGACTATAGACTAGACTATAGACTAGACTATAGACTAGACTATAGACTAGACTATAGACTAGACTATAGACTAGACTATAGACTAGACTATAGACTAGACTATAGACTAGACTATAGACTAGACTATAGACTAGACTATAGACTAGACTATAGACTAGACTATAGACTAGACTATAGACAAGACTATAGACTTGTGTATGAGTGAAAAGTTTCTAACTTTAAATTTTTCTAAAATAAAAAAGCAAACTCATTATAAGAAAATATTAGATTTTTTTAATAATTTTCTGTTTTCTATCTTTTCAAATGTACATCTAATTAGCTAACAAAATGCCAAAAGTAGCTATTCTTTATTACATTACAACTTTAGTTTGAATTCCATAAAAGTAACGTTTAACTAAATTATAAACTATGTAGAACTAAAATACACAGTCTAAATAAGTTTTGTGCTAAAAATAAACGAAAACTTTTAAAACAAATATATCAAATCCTCTATTTTTTCTCGCATAAATAAACATTTTATTTAAGTTCGTTTTTTTGTTTGAATAGTTTTTTTACCATTAATTATCTGCTTAAAAATTAAGACAAGATGAAATAATTCTATTTCATTTACTCTTAGTTGGTGTGGTTTTAGCTGAAGCATTTCTTTAGTATAAAAAAAATAATTTAACTACCCACATACTAAATACTAAAGATACTGCAGAAAACTTTTTAGTTTTTTCCTGGCCAACAAAATCAAAAAAAGCAACAGTCGGAAATAAACGTGAAAAACATGCTTTTAAATTTATTAAATCTTGTGGTTTTTGCTAGTTTTTTTAACATAATTTTTTGGCTACTTTTTCTTTGCTGTGTAAAAACAACAAATCTGCTTAAATATATTGTCAGGTAAAATAGAGATAAAATATAGTGGGGAGTAAAAAAGTAAACCATAAAAAATATACGTTACTAATATTCTGTGGGGATTTCTCTATGTTTCTTTTGTTGTGTGCTTTTAAAAAAATATGAAATAATGTTGATGAGTTTGGTTTGCTTACCTTTGGTGAAAATCAGTCAAAATAAAAATGTTTCAAAATCATAAATGATATTTTGCGATTCGCTATTTGTTTTACGAGTAAATTTAGTTAAGGCAAGCTGAAGATACCAAAAACTATAGCAAACGTATTGGAAACCAATTGTACCTTAATACAGATACCCAATAAAATATCTCAACAGAAATCTAAATATTAGACTAGTTAATGTATCCTAATGAAAGAACTGAGAAAATATCCTTTTAAAACAACTTGTTTCCATTTAAGAATAACTGTCCTTTGGCCAGGCTTGACAAACCATTATTTTCATACTTGTTTGGCTGTTAAGTAAGAATGGCGGCATCAAAGAAACATAATGGCAACAAAAAACTAGAGTCCAAAGCACAGAGAAAAGTTTCAACCAACCGAATTCAGTTTGGTAGAAAGTTAAAACGTTTATGCTGGCAAAAAGTTTATGGTCTGCACTTAATAAAAAAAAAAAAATATAGCAAAAACTAGAAAAAAATTTGCTACAAAAACATAGAACAAACATTTCTATATACAAGATAAAGTATAATTTTTTAGATTTTGTTTTTGTTGCATAGAAAAAAAAACAAACGATCTAACAAAAAAAGTCAACTTAGGTTAAAAAAACTATGAATATTTATTTTTTGTTGTTCAATTTTTAAGGGAGAGTTTTTTTTACTCTTTTAAAAAACTTCTAAAATCTGTATATTGAGAAATTTATGAAATTTTATTTTTTTAATTAAAATTGTAAAACAAGCACAAATCAACAAAATAGTTTCCATTATTAAAGACTTCTACTACACTACAGTTCATACACACCACAAAAAACTCATTGAGGTTTTTTTTTAGTAAAAACAAAACATCATTATATAATTTTTAATTAAAATATCAGACACGTATTCGTATGAAAAATCTATTTTAAGTATTTGTTTAAGATTTTAACTCGTTAGTTTTTATTCAAAACTTAATTTAAAAACAAAGCTTTATAAAGCATTATACTTCAGTCCACTATAAACTAGTCTACAGTTAATGAAATTGAACAAACTACAAAACAAATATTAAATTTTATGTTTCACTGTAGCTTAGACTATAGACAAGACTGTTTTCTGGAGCAGACGTGGACTATAAGCAGTGTATATTTAGTCTGGAATAAAGACCTGTCTATTGTCAGGACTACAGAGCAGTCTATAATCTGATCTATAGACCAGTTTATAGTCTGGTCTATAGAGCAGTCTATAGTCTGGACCTCAGACCTGGCCAGAAATTTTTTAGTTTGGAATATAAATCAATATAGTCTGGACTGCAGAACAGTCTATAATCTGAACCAAAGGCCAGTGTATAGTCTGGACTATAGATAAGTATATACTCGTAATCTGAACTGTAGAGTAGTATATATATAGTGTGGACTAAGTAGTAAAGCTGTGGTCTACAAAGCTATAATGTGGTCTATAGTCTAAATCTCAGGCCTGACCCGTCTATATACCAGCCTTCAGTTTGAACTACAGATCAATATAGTCTCGTCTATAAAGGACTATAGACTAGTTTATAGTCTGAAATATAGAGAAGTCTATAGTCAAGACTACAGAACAATCTATAGTCTCGACTATAGAGCAGTCTATAGTCAGGACTATAGGGCAGTTTATAGTCAGGAATATAGAACAGTCTAAACTCTCGACTTTAGAGCACTCTATAGCCTCGACTATACTATATATTGTATAGTCGCTTTTTTATGTTTGTTTGTAATTGATTTCAAACAGTGTCATCGTTTTTTAATTTTACCAAAAATTTTGATTTTTTTAAATTATTTTTAAAGTATTTTACTAAAATGTTATAATTAACAAATTGATAAACTCATATTTTTATATAATTATCAAATATCTCAATTATTTCCCCTTCATTTCAAAACCAAAAAATTTGAATAAAATTATTTTAACAAAATCAGTCAACCTCGCTCAAATCAAATGTATCACGCCGTCTCAACTGTTTTAACTTTAAGGTAAAATAAAAAATTAAAACAAAATTAACCAAAATAAATCCACAAAAATCTGTAGAAATTGTATAAAAATTAAGCTAGAAATTAATTAATCATAAAATAATAAAAAAAAATATTTAATTTGTATATAAAATTATTAAATATCTATTAAGCACCAACTGCCTTGTATAATATATAACCCTGTAGTTTTAAAAACCCTTAATTTTAGTAAAAGATTATTGTATATAGTACTTCCCACCTTAATCCTTTTTAATGCAACTTTTTTTAACTATTCCCTCCCCAAAAAATATAAAAAATTTGTTTGTTATATACATATATTTCTTAGCACATTGTATGTTTCCTTTTTTTTACTACAACTATGTCCTGTCAAATTTATTGCATACAAACATACAAATAGATTTTAGTTAAAAATACAATACAAAAAAATCCTTTTAAAATGTTTAGTAAACTGTTAACAAAAAAATGTTCAATTTTATCTCTCAAAAATTTTTTTACAGATTAAAAACAACTAAATTGTTGTAACAGCAATTTCATTTTTATAAATGTTTGCCCCTCTTTTCGTTTCAGTATTTCAAATTGTTTTTTGTGCAATTGTTTAAATTGAAATATTAAAAAAAAACTAACCTTACCATCATAAACAAAAGAAAAACACCTTTGAACTCATTGACATGTGAAATTAAAAGTAAAAACCATATAGAAAGAAAAAAAATATATAAACTCCTGCTGATTAAGTGAATAGAAAAACCTTTTAGAATAACATAGAATGAAGGTGTACTTAAAATTACTTTAAAAATTATAAAGAAATTTTGAATAATTATTTTTTTAAAATGTAATGTTTGAAAAAACCCAGCAGAGACGATAAAAAAATCGTTAAAATTTATATTGATTGTATTAAGTTAATTCTACATTATGAATTAATGCATTTTTAAAAGTGTTTAAAAATTAAATTATTTTTCGACTTAAACTCGATTTAACAAACTTAGCCTACCTTCTATAATCTCCCTCTTTCTCCTTTAGCTTTTGTTTATTTTTTAGATTTATATTCAACTTTAATTTCAAAAAATTCTAAATAGAAAAAATCGTTTTTTACATTTTTTATTTCTTGTTGGACTCTATTGTACATATATTGTTCATAAATATTTAATTTTTCCTTTTTTTCTGTTAGCAAAATTGTCCACTTTAATGCTAAGCAAACATACAGACAGTGGGGAAAATTAAGGAGAAATGAGAACTTAAACCCTTGGATCGAACCTCCAATCTTTACTTCTTTAGTCAAAGTTTTTTTTATCCAAAATAAGAAAGATTTTTGTTTTCTAAAATAGTTTAAATTCAAAGATAAATGTCTCAACTTTTTTCTTTTTAAAATGCAATAAACTTATCTACTCTCTTATATAAATGGACTATGGAACTTCTAATAGACCTTTTTAAAGTATTTCCCTTATACTGTTTCAAATAAAGTTTTATTCAAAATAAAATAAAAGATTGAAAACACACACAAACAGAAGTCTCTTCAAGAAGACAAGAACAAAAAACAAACATGTGAAATTAAAAAGAAATAAAAACAAACAAAACAAAAAACAAAGTTAAAATGTACAAAAAAGAATGCATAAAAGGAAAACTAAAATTACACTTTTAGATTTATGAGACCGTAAAAATTACAGATTTTTTTAACTGCTGTTAAGGATGATGCTAAAATTATGAAGTTTTTTTCTGTGATATTTCAAAACAATCACAAAAAAACTCATAAACTTCTGCATGTTTACACTTAGATGGGAATGTATTTTTTCTGCAGTTTATTTAGCCTTCTGTCATCCGATTTGGGGGTGTTATAATTTTGTAATTTTATGGCTACGTAACCTAGAATTGTTAGGAAACTAGTTTATATTCTGTCTGGCTTTAATAAGTAGTTCAGCATGAAATTGTTTTTATTAAGGTGACTTAAATGCTTATTGAAATTGCATTAACCTATACATTTTTAATATTTTAAAACTATCTTCTATAAGATTTTAGGGATTTGCTAAGAGTTTGTAAATATTATTTGTTACTTTATCTTATGACGAAATTTAAAAATCAAATCACATTAATAAAATATGACATGAAATTGCACAAGTTAGTGCTTAACTTATGCAATCTGTCAAAAACATTCGCAAACAAATGCAAAAAGGCAAAAAAATACAAATTATATAAGTTTGAACGCTATATTGGTTTGCGTGGAATCTTAAATATACTTACATAAGCAATACTCAGCGCCAGGACAATAACATTAAACATCTTTTTACACTAAATTTTGAACAATTAATAGACCGCTTAGATTGTTGTTATTTTAATAATAAATCCAATAGTTTTTCAACTACACGTATGAGTTATATTTTTTCTCTCACTATATTTAAAAACAATCATACGTACAGTTTTATTCTGTGCATGTTAGGGTTCTATAAATCGACTTTCGATTAATCGACTTTTTGTCGAAAAAAGTCGAAGTCGACTATTTTGTTCCATAAAAGTCGATAACTCGACTATCGTCTATAAAAATGTCAAAAAATCAACTTTGTAAATAAAAGTCGAAAAAAGTCGCAAACTATAATATAGTAAAAAAATAGTCGAAAAAAGTAAAAGTATAGTCGAAAAAGATCAAAAATAGTCAAAAAGTCGTAAAGCCGGAAAAAGTCAGAAAATGTCGAAAACTCGAAAATAGTAGAAAAAATTCGAATGTTTAAAAAAAAGTGGAAACAAGTCAAAAACTCTAAATAGTCGGAAAAACTCAAAAAAAGTAAAACAATAGTCGAAAATAGTCAAAAATAGTCAAAAAGTCGAAAAATGAAAAAAAGTCGGAAAAAGTTGGAAAAAAATCGGATAAAGTGGGAAAAAACTACTATTTATAAAATACTAAAAGTCTAAAATTCGACTTTTATATAAATGAAAAAAGTCGAAAAGTCGACTTTTAGCTAAATGCAAAAATTCTAAAAGTCGACTTTTCGTTTCAACTATAGAACCCTAGTGCATGTTCGGAATAGACAATTTAAATTTTAAAATAATGCTTATTTTTACTTAAAAAACGTTTAAATCTATTATTGTATTATATATAGCCCTAATACCTACTGACTTGACTAATCCACAGATAGTCTTTCGACTTCATTACTAAGGAATATATAGACAAGTCTATTGTATAGTACGCAGATAACACTATTAACTTATCTATCACTAGTACAATAAAAATTTAGTGTTTTTCTAGGATGTCATACCTATTGACTAGCGTAATGCACTAGTTTATCTATTTCTTAATAGATAAATATTGTTGTAAAGTTAAGTCCATAATATACTGAATATATTTATATTTCTGATATTTCTTAGTATTTCTTAACAAACAACTAACTAAGAATATTAATGTAATGCTTAATAAGAAAATAACTTTTTACCATCATGAACTACATACAAATAGACACTGCAAATAATGCAATGTTAAAGAACTTTTAAGAAAAAAAAAACCCTACAAAAGTACTAGCAAAAAACAAAATCGAAATATAAAACTAAAAGGCACAAGAAAATTACAAAAGTTTTTCCATTGGAAAAGTTGTTTGTTTCTTTGTTGAATTCATTTCTTATATTTCAGCTTTTGCTGTGCAACCAAGCAACCCACAGCAACAACTTTTTGTGTTGAGTATCATTTCATGTAATGTTGCTGCATTTTTTACATTTACACCATTTCATAAGTAAATACACAAACAAAACCATGTTGCCACAAACGCCACAAATACCAATGCAGCAAAATATAAGTAGAACAACAATAACTAAAAAAAGTAGACAATCACTGCCCCAATAGACCGTATTTGTCTTATGAGTATTTAGAAAATATAACAATATACAATACGCCCCTTTAAGTATACCTTACAATTTATTGTTGTAAGTGTTTCTTTTACTACAACATCAAAAACACCAAAATATAGAAATGATAAAGTACAAAAGTTTTTAAATTTTGTTGCTATGTATTTGTCTTGTTTTAAATAATATTTATTTTCCAAAATGAAATTTTATAACTTCACCAACTCTAACAAAAAATTTTTTTAACAAATATTAATATATTTGGTATCCTTAATCTTTATGAATTTTTACTTACCAAATATGAAAATATTACTTTACTTTTTTTATAACTATAGATAAAATATTAATTAAAAAAAATGTGATAAATTTATTTATAAAGTTAAGTTTCTACTGCTTTTTGGTAGAGAAAGTTTTCTATATTTTAAATAAGTATACGCCCAGTTGAACATTGCTTAGAAATCAATTTATTTCTCTAACAAACTGTTATTATTATTATTCAAGTAATAAACCATTTTGTAGTTTATATATTTCTCAATTAAAATAGGAATATGTACCAGAACTAAAAGTTAAATATGTATTTATGCAAGTCAATACCTATGTGCATAATAATGATGTAAATTTGACATTGCTTAACTGACCAATTTTTTCCAATATAAAATTTTAGTGACAAATAATATTCGAATGTTAAAAACTACTTAAATCATGAAGCAAAAATTATGTAACATTAAAATTTCATCATTTTTATATGATATAAAACCAAAATATATATATAAAACCAAAATATATATAAAAACAAATTAGCTTTGTTAAATAAATTTATATAATTTATCAACAATTTCTACTAACAACATCAAACTGTTCTATTTATAAATAATAAACATCATTAGTTTAAATAAATTATTTAAATTAAAATAAACTTGGTAAAGTTTTTTTTAATAAAGCTAATAAAACTAATGTGCTAAACAACTTTTCAGAAAAAAATCAATTTTAAACCGGCATGATTTTTCTAGGGAATTAAACACATAATTTTGCTTTTAAAAATAGCAATAAACTATGAAAAATTGTTATGGTTTGAAACACACAATTAGTTTTAAAAAAATAACTAACTTTCATTTAGTCATCATATTACTTTTGTATATCATGTAATCCCTGAAAAATCTAGCTATTTGTTTAATTTTAATTCATGTTTATTTATTCATTTGTGTCACCTTATCGTATGAGTAATATTTTATTTAGTTCATTCTAATATGAAGGAAAAAATCAAACTCATACGTACTGTTGTATTTTTATTATAGTTCAGAGTAGAGATGGAAATGGGATATAGTACTTACTAAATAAATACGACTAACTTAACCAAAAATGTACTTTTTTATTTATTTCTCAACAACTGGCACTCATGAAGGCGATGAGACTTCTGACTAGACTACCGTCTACACTATGGACTAGTTAAATGACTAGACTATTGAAGAGAATAAGATGTACTCGACTGTATAGACTATGGATTAGTCTATTTATCAGACTATGGAAAAGTCTATTGACTAGGACTTGTCTAATGGCAATAGACTAGTCTAGACTATTGACATGACTATGGAGTAGTTTCTTGCCTTAAATATAGACTAGTCTACTGACTCAATTATGGACTAGTCTAGGCTATTGACTATATATTGACAAAATCATTGAATCTATGAAACGTTAATACACTAGCCTTTTGACTAGACTACCAGTAAATGAACTAAACTAGACTAATCTGTTTACTTCAATATGAAGCAATCTATTAACAAGACTATAAAGTAGTCTAGTGTCTTAACTTTGAAATAGTCTAGTGACTGAACTATGAAGTAGTTTATTGACTGGACTATAGACTAGAGCAACTAAAGTAACTAGCAGCACTAAAGTAAATTAAGGATCAGATTAGACTATTTACTAGACTAAGAAGTTGTCTATTGGCTAGACTATGGAGTGCCTTAACTTAACTAAACTATGTAGTAGTCTATTTACTAAACTATAGAGTATATAATTGACAAAACTATGAAGTAGTCTTTTGACTAAACTATATAATAATTATGGACTAGTATATTTATTAGACTTTGGAGTAGTCTACTGATAAGGAAATAAACTAGACTATTTACTAAACTAAAAAGTAGTCAATTGACTAGACTATTGACTGAACTATTCATAGTATAGTAATAACTAGTTCATAGTATAGTAATGAACTAGCCTATTAAGTAGAATATATCTGGACTATGTATGAACTAGTCTAGCCAATAGATTAATAAGTGGCTTTTTTACGGCTAGTCCATTGACTAGAGTACGGGCATCTTCTAAATTAAGGACCTGTCAATTGACTAAACAATGGATTGTTTTATAAACTAGACAATTAATATATTTACAATTAATATATTTATTATGCATTTATCTATATATGTATATTTGTTTTGTTATCAAAAAGTACCAAAATAAAGTACAAAAGTACTGAATATTAATTCATGTTTCAGATTCGTTTTATTTATTTAAACTGACATATTGTATTTAATGGATTCATATATTTTATGACAGTGTTTATTTTTGCACAAACAACAAATACAACAACACAAACTTCAACTAACTCAATTAACATGAATGACATGCAATAATTAACAGGTGTATAACTACATGCATATATGTATATATATGTATATAAAAATGTATCTCTGTATGTTTGGGTAAATAAATAAAAGAGTTTGTAAAATTGAAATTTACAGTTGATTTTCATAAATCATGACATTTGCACACATTTAGTAAAAAATACAACATATATTTTTCTAATATTTTGCATGTAGTTTATTTTAAATATTTTTTTTGTTTATTTATTTTAAATTAAAATCTTTATTTTTAAAATTTCATTTTAAATTATCTTAATTAATCATACTCATACTAGTATTTTGTGCATTTAGTTTAAAACACCTAACAAAACCAGTAGATTTTAATTTATATAATTTGATTATTTGTATTAAAATAATTTTAGCTAGAAAATTATTTTGATTATACAAATAATTTATAAACAACATTTAGTTGTGTATGCGTGTGTGTGTATACCCAGAGTAGATAAATAATTAAATAACCGTAATGGATTTATGAAAGCTAAATAAATATAAATTTATATTTATATGTTTGTATGTACATATATATTTATGCAATTAAACTGGTAATTTGTAAATAAATATATAAATACATTTGTTTATTGTGTATATAGCAAAAGAAATGAGTAAATATTTAAATAATAAATCATAAGAGAAATCTATTATCTAATAAATCTTTAAAATTTTAGCTAAAATACATTTTTTTTATACTCAGTTCTAGGTCTTATGTGATTTATATTGTATAGAAATTTACTTTTTATTTGATTTAAATTTTAATTAAGTTATTAATTATTTTCATTAAGATATTATAATTTTCCTAAATTAATATCTTTATTATTTTGTATTTCAATATATGGTGGTAGATTTTAAAGGTATCCTTTACAAGTTTAAAATTATTACATTTTGGTATTTTAACAAGAGTTCAAAATATATTTTCACATTCAATATCTATGAAATTTCATTGTCATGATAAAAACAACTTCATATGTATGTCAAATATTTAAAAAATAACATTTTGTTGCATACTTTACAGGGTAATAAAACCTTATCTAAAATATTCTGGCAACATAAAAACATTTAATTGGATATTGACCAAAAATCAACCAAACAAGATGTTTTTAATTTGAATAACTCATGGAAACATTAAAAAAATATCGTAATTTGCATACAACTTTAACAATATCAAAGTTTTATATGTGAATGTATCTATCAGGTGAATTGTAGTTAAACACGAAAAGGAAACAAAATATATTTGTTTAACAAGTGTCATTTCGTGTTTTTTTCCTTATTTTGAATAAAACTTGTATTTTCTGTTTTATAGAATACGATTTCAAACTGTTCAGGGGTTCAGAAATTTTGCCTGAAACACACTTGAAAATACAACCAAATATTCAGTGATAAAAGCCAATACACGAATACATGACAATGATAAATGGTTGAACAAAAATATCTCTTGTGCACTCTGTTCACCATAAAAAGCAATTAAAATATTTATTTCTCACCATTGAATACTAAGAAAAAAATATGAAAAAAATAAAAATTGCCCCTAAACAAAAACCACCCACTGGGAGCTAACAAAGAATAACAAGGCCAGTTAACTGTCTGTAAATAGTTTCGAAAGTTGGTTTTTAGAAATTTATATAACTGACGCTAGAGTTTATGTTGTTTTTTTATTTTGTATTATTTATTTTTCATAAGTTGTTGAATTTGTTTTATTTTGAAAGATCCTTTTGATTAGATTGTTTTAGTAATTTTGTTTTTCTCTTTTATTTTCTCTCTCTTAGACGTAATGGAGCCGCTGGCAGTTCATCGCAGCCATTACGGCCCAATGAGGATGGTAGCCATCATTTACAGGAATATACTTATAAAAAGATAACAGCCTGTGATGTGTGTTCACAAATATTAAGAGGTAAATGTTATGGAATTTTTATTTCTTGGATTTGACTTTGATACAAGACATCAAGAGGAGCAAAAACTTGAATAAAGTTAGATAAACAAAACGGTGGGCTTAAACTTTAAAAGTTTGGACAAACATAGCCACAAAAATAGACATAAACACATACAAAATACATACTTAACCCAATATAAATTCAACAAACACAAAATTTTCCTCTTAAAATTCTTTTAAATCTTTCCTTAAACGATTTTAAAATAAATCTCATTTTCTACTTCTACAACTATACTTTATTAACTTCTTTTTTTCTCTCTCTCTAAGGTCACACACGTCAAGGTCTACGTTGTCGTATATGTAAGTTAAATGCTCATGGCGATTGTGCCTCGCAGCTGCCACGTTGTCAGCCAAAACAAAAATTGTTGAGACGTCAAAAAAGCACTTCGGAATTGGAAAATCGTATAGATATCGAGGAAGAAAGTGAGTATTTGTTTAAAAAAAATTTCGCAATAATTTAAAAAAACACCGAATTTTACAACAATTTAATTTTTGAAAATAAAAAAATAAATATTAAAAACAACAGCCAAACGCTTAAAATAAGAGACAAAAAAGGTCATAACTATAAAGGGCTAGTAGATCCTAATCTATAGAATTTCTTTCTTTTTAATTTACAAATTTAAACAGATTTTCGTTTGTTGATTTTCTTTTTCAATACTTTCTTATTATTTACTAATATTTTTGCTGCATTTTTTTCAATACTTTTTACTTTTGTTATTTCATAATAATTTTTTTTAATTTATTATTTTTATTAAATTTTATTTTTTTTTTTCGTACTCAATTAAAAAAAATCTATTTAACATTTTTTCTTATTTATAATATACTTATATGTAATATTTAGTATAGTATTTGAGTTTGGTACGATTGTAAGTATGTGTGAGTGTGTGTGAGTCTGTATCTAATAAAATCAATATTGAATGAATCTAAATGCTTTTAACCAAAATAACCAAATGTTGGTAAAAGGGATGTTATGTTATTGACACTAAATTGAAATTGATACTGAAGCTGATATTTGTAACAACAGCTTTTAAGTGTATTGCGTTTTCTAAAATTTATACATATGTATATCTTAAGTATAGGTAGGATTAATAAATGATTTTTGTTTCTAACAAATGTTAATCATTTTCTTCTTTAACAAATTTACTTTTTTTTTTGTATTTTTAAGTAAAATTAAATAAAAATATATGGTTTTAGAAATGTACAAACTGTGTCTAGACAAAGATGTTGACAAAGTTATAGTTCAAAGAAATTGACATATACGTGGGTATTGACAAGTTATTATGAAAAAGACACAGATATTTAAATTGATTTTCATGTAGACATAATATTGACATGATATAGACATAGACATAGTATAGACATAACACAGACATAACATAGACGAACATATAAACCACATAGACATAATACAGGCATAACATAGAAATAGCATTGACTAACATCGACATTTGAAATGTTGATCCCTAATAGGATGTCTTGGTCAAAAAAATACTCGCAGTTATCAGTTGTTACGTGAATTGGCTACTTTTATTGGTCTTGTATTGAAGTCAAGAAACAGAAATATATTAACGTTTACCTAATCACAACTAAAACTTTCAGGCAAAAGTCCGAATAACGGAATGCGTAGAGTGTTTATAACAAATATGACGCTCGGCTTAATATATAAATCGATAGCCAGAAGGCAATTAAGGCGATATCAGGTGATAAAGTTAAGTCTAAGACCGTATTGGATTGTTAAAAGAGCTTTAACTGAATGTTCTCCCAGGGGTAAGGTTTACAATGTAAAAGCTTTAAAGGGAAGAGAGCTAAAAAGAGTTTATCCGAGGAACGCAAAACGATTCGTCGCAACGTAAGGTGAATTAAAAATGAACATGAAATATATCTATATCACAGACATAACATAGACATTTTACAGACTTTACATAGACATAACGGAGACAAAACATAGACATAACATAGTCATAACATAGACATAACGAAGACATTACGGAGACAACCCCTAGACATACCATAGTCATAACATAGACATAACGGAGACAAAACATAGACATAACATAGACATAACGTAGACTTAACACAGACATAACGAAGACATAACGGAGACAAAACATAGACATACCATAGTCATAACGAAGACAAAACATAGACAAATCCTAGACATCACATAGACATATAAACTTAAGCATTAGTATTATGAAGCTATGACACTATTCTTCTTAGCCCCGTTAACCCCACCTCTGGTTATCGCTTAACCGAAAGTTATTCTGCCGATTAAAATATTTTTTGTATGAAAACTGTCAATTTAACCTTAAGAATAACTAGACATTGTGTTATTGGGAGTTAAAAGTTCAAAAAAAAATTTATAAAATTGACATAAAGTTTCCAAAATTCTAAACTAATTCTTACCTTAACAGAAATACAACAATTAAATTTTTCTTAAATAATAATTTTTATCTGCACATGTGAACTTTCTCCTCCTTCAGCACTCACATTATTATTAAATAATAAAATAGCAAACAAGAAGGAAAAAAAAAGTAACATAAAATTGATTATCAAATATTAAATTTGAACATTTATGGACAGTAAATGTTCAATGACCATTTTGATTTTTTTCTCTCTTTCGATTGTATATAGCAAACGTTATAGCTCGAAGATATTTATTTCACATTATACTTTTTTTATTAAATATTGATTTTATTAGATAAAGAAAACATCAAAATAATAAAGAAGAATAAAATACCATAATATTGATAATAAAAATATATTTATATACGAAAAAGAAAGTACTAAAATAAAAAAAGGACCAAAACACATGCATACTACATACGAAAGTTTTACAAAGGAAAAGCATGATGTCAAAACAATAAATAGTATAAATGGTTGTGTATTACATTAGATTACAAAACATTACATTTGATAACACACAATACACATTAAATGTTAACAAAATATAATAAAAAAAAATAGTAATAATATTAATATTAAACCACTGCCACAACTGCTATTTAAACAAATTAGAAATTAAATAAAAATAAATAAAATTTTACTTTATCAGTCAATTTTATTATTCAAACAAAGTGTTTGTCTAAATGAATATATTTCTTAATATTAATATTAATGTATATGTGTATTGTGTATATTGGAATGTGTGGTGACAACTTAGTAGATGAGGACAATACAGATATGACGTTTCAAGAAAATGAGGCAACTGCAGCAGCGTCATTGCCAGCGAAAAAATTTCGTCAAAAAACACCTTTCATCGAACGCATTGCTCAATTAGGTATTTGGGACAAAAAATAAATCAAAACAAAATTAGTTATTTATTGATACCGAAGCGAATCAATTTAGATGTATTGCTTAAACAAATTTATTATATATATAAATACTTAAAAAAATGCTAACTAATATATATATATTTACAAATAATTATTAACTATTAACTATAAACATATACTAGAACTTAGCAGCTACTAAAAATCAAATTTCATTTAAATTTTATTTTTCTGTTATTTGTAACAAACTTGGGGTTTATATAAAGTAAAGAATTTTTTAAATACTATATTAAAAAAAATTAAAATTTACTAAAATGTAGTTTTGAAAAATATTATATTGGAATCTTGTTTTATTTATTAACTACTATTATAACCCCAAATGTTTGTGTTTTTAAGCCAAGTTAATATAAATTGCTTGCTTTTTATACATAATTTAAATTATCATTTAATAATTTGAAATTTACACCAACACTTAAAAAACAATGAAACAATTATAAATTAAAACTCATACAATAACAAATTTAAATTTCAAATATAATTCACATCAATTTATACTTTTTTGTTAGAGAACAAGAGCAACGAAAAGTAAATTTGGAAAAATCTCAAAAATTAAGCATTTATCTTGTTCCCTCTTATGTTCTCTCACACACATATAAATGTACAAAAATATATATAAAAATTTATTATTAGTGGAGCATGTGTTGAAAATCAACAGTTAATAGTCAATGAAAAACTTTTTCATAACTCTCAGCTTCATTATTATTTTTTTATATATACATATAACTAAAATAATTACAATACAAACAACAATAACAACAACTAAATAAAAGTTATCGAATTATGAATGAAAGTTTTTGTATGAATGTGAAGCGTGCTTAAGTGTGTGTGAGACTTTTTTAAGGTGATATAGGAAAATAAAAATGCACATACATATGTATTTAGGCGACTTGGTTAGAATTTAATCATGATTGTAAGAGAAATATACATTATTTTTTATTATTTCTGTTTTTTGCTTCATTCATCTTTACAACACCATTAAAACCAAATCAATTTTACACATAATTTAATATATTTATGTTCATTAGGGCGGTCCTTAAACAAAATTTGTTCCTAAATAAAAGATTACATTTATTAAAATAAAAAAATAAAAGTTTACATTTATTTATCAAGGAACAAACTAAAGACTAGGATATATTGTAGACATAGACTAAACTATGAACCAGACTATAAAAAAAATTATAGACTAGACTATAGACTAGACTATAGACGAAACTATAGACTAGAATATAGACTAGACTATAGACTAGAATATAGACTAGACTATAGACTAAATTATAGACTTGACTATAGACTAGACTGTAGACTAGACAATAGACTAGACTTTAGACTAGACTACAGATTAGACTATAGACTAGACTGTAGACTAGACTATAGACAGGACCGTAGACTAGACTATAGACTAGACTATAGACTAAACTATAGACTAGACTATAGACTTAACTATAGACTTAACTATAGACTAGACTATAGACTAGACTATAGACTAGAATATAGACTAGACTATAGACTAGACTATAGACCAGACTATAGACTAGACTATAGACTAGACTATAGACTAGACTATAGACTAGACTATAGACTAGACTATAGACTAGACTATAGACTAGACTATAGACTACAGACTAGGCTATAAACTAGGCTATAAACTAGACTAGACTACAGACTAGATATAGACTAGGCTATAGACTAAACTATAGACTAGATATAGACTAGGCTATAGACTAAACTATAGACTAGATATAGACTAGGCTATAGACTAGACTATAGACTAGACTATAGACTAAACTATAGACTTTACTATAGTCTAGACTATAGACTAAACTATGAGCTAAATATCAAAAAGTAATTACTAAATTACTGCATATTTTATGCTTAAGATCTGTTAGTTGAAGCTTAATTATTAGCTAATTTTGTTTTGGACCACCTTAATTCATACAGATTTGAGTACTATTCAAGAGTTAATTCAAGCAGTATTTTATTAAGCGACTTGGTCACTATTATCAACAGCATAATATAGAACTCATGTTTAAAAAAAATACATTTTTAAGTGGTATCAACCATTCTTCATCGCTATATAATGTTTATAATAACGTATTAAAATAGATAAATTTTAAATATTATTGAAATAAAATTATCACACATAAAAGCTATTAATTATTTTATTTTATTTATTAAACTTTAAAACTCACAAATTTTTTTAAGTATTTTCCTAACAAATATCATCTAAACATTCATATTTTTAATTTAAATAGAAACTAAATTATTAACATTTATAAAAATACCTTCATTTTAAATTCTATGACAATCCTTCCTCGTTAACATTTGAAATCCTCATGTGAACCAAAAACTATTACAAAAAACCAAACCAATACATATGTATATCGGCTAATGAAATTTGATGTAAAATTAATGCAACCCTTCCCTTCAAAAATAAATTAAAAAAAAACAAATCAAAATAATTCGCATACCAATTCACTTCACCACCCCCACGAAAACCAAATCAATCGAAAAACAAAAAAAAATCATCTCATATTGTATTAGAACTGACCGATATCGATCAAGTATATCGCGTTTTAAAGCAAGCTGGCGAACTTAAAAACGCCACTATTGCAGCTGATAAATCCGTCCAAAATACAGGCTCCAAAGGAGGCGGCGATGGTCAACAACAACAGCAGCAGCAGCCCGATATACCCATTGTTAATGTGCCCGAATGTCCCGAACGTTCTGATCGGCCCTCAGCGACAGGCAGTGCTGGAGTTTCTGGTTCGTCAGCAACTCGAGTTGCTCGAGGCGTACGGCCACCGCCAGTGCCTATGCCCATATTGGGCGTTCAATTGCAACAACAGGAATTAGCCCAACAAAGAATTGGTGGAGGATTAGGATTGCCAGTGCCTACACAAGATATATCTAGTAGTTCAGGTCCGCCATTTAGAATTATACTTTTCAACTTGTTCTTAATTTTTTCTTTCTACTCGTTCTACTACTTTTACCTACATTCTCAAGTTATTCTTTACGTTATCCATTACTTGTTGCCCTTTTGCGTTACACTTTTTTTTAAATAAAACTAGTTTTTATTCTTTTAAATAAAAACTAAATATATATATTTTTTTTAAACTTTTGCCAAAAAAAAACATAAACACTACAATTTTATTCTTAAGTACTTTTTTTATAATTATTTCAAACAACCAACATGTATACTTGGTTCCTTACGTTTTTTTGTCCCTCTTTAAGGAATATAAAAAGTTTTTCTTTAAACTTTTTTTATAGTTAAATCTTCATCTTTTTCTACTTAAAATCCTTCCTGTTGTTTTTTTATATATATATTTTTTTGTTCTTTAATTAGCTTTTGTTTTGTTTTAGTCTTAAGTTTCAATTTATTATTTTCTTTATTTTTTTTAATTATTCTTTTCATATCTTTTTGTTTATTGCCAACATTATTTTTCTTCTTTGTATTAGATCTCTGATTTTGTTGTTATACATATGTAAAAAGTTATTTTATTGTTTTTGTTTTCTTATTGAAACTAATTATTATTTTTTAATTATATTCTTATGAAAATTTTAGAAAAAAAGAGATAAAGTTGAAAATATTCCCAACCCAGCCCTGTTTTTTTATAAACAAATTTCTTCTGCCACTTTGTATTTTTGTATTTCTCCTGCTACTAACTTTATATATACCTGTTGATCATGATTAAAATTGTATTTCTTAACATTTATTTTTAATCACAATTTTAAACACCATTTAGCTAGTGCGTTAGTTAGTTAGTTTAGTTTTAGTTTAGTTCATTTTGCTTATTAGTAGTTAGTTATTTGTATATTTCCTGTTAAATTATATTAAAAATTCAAATTTCATTTAACATTTACACCAACATACATACATAAAAGTGAAAATATTAAGGGTATTCACAGTTTGAGGTTTTTTTTAAATTTGTTTGTTATTCTATAAATAATTACATAATTTGTATTTACTGTATTTTGCGTAGATTTAAGCAAGAAATTTTTACAACTTTAGGGTTTCGTTTAATCACAAACTATGAAGACCTTTATTTTCTAAATATATTTTACCCAATGATTACAGAATTGTTTAGGAATCGAAGTTTGAGATTATTCAATGATCTATTAGTTCTCGAACCTGTTCTCGGAAATACCGCTATTTCCAGTTTAAAATAACCTTAAAATTTTATTCATTTATTTCACATCAAAAAAGACCTCTAAACCTTTACAATTTATTTTTTTAATATTTGTCATTTCAAAAGTTATTTGTTCAATTCACATTTCTGTGATATAATTGTAACGTAATTTCGTTGTTAGTGTTTATAACCATTTTATGGAGTCCTATACCCACCATTAACTAAACCAATTAAATCAATATCATTTTCAGAATCCTTAATTCACGTCCGTCTATCCATGTCTATACCTACAAAAATAGACACAGCTACGTATTATACAAGTAGGCCGTAATGTACGTCCCATTTTAAACCCTAGCACCCTTACAAAGTCCCCCTTTGAGAAAACTTGAACGTCACTAATTATTATATAAGCATTAATATCGATTCATATATGACGTGCTATATATAGCCTGTAACAGAAAATGATCGTAATAAAAGAAAAATTCAAAACTAATTATATTTATATTAATAGTTACAATTTTTTCTACATACAACGATACGACACTGACTGTGAATTGAACAACTATCAACTTTTTCAGATTTTACAAAATTTTTTTAAAATTTGTCAAGATAATTTCTTACACTCTGTTTTTGAAGCAATGCGTTTTCCTAGAAAAAGAGTGCTCTGTATCGATCGAAACAAGATATAAGTTCTAGGTTTCTTATGAAGGGGTTTAGTCAAAACTTTTTAACTAGTACTTTTTAAAAGGCGGGGTGTCTGTATATTCTCGGAAGTATACGGACAATGCTCTCTTTTATACTCTTTGATACTCTTTTCAGACTTCAACAGCTCTTAATAGACCTTTATAATATCACCAAATACAGAGCGAACCAATTAGCTACAGGTTCCATATGATACTCTTGCCAGATTTCAACAGCATTTGTGGCTGAGACGGACTCAGTATGCAAAATCATCTATCATGAAATGAAAAGGGTATTTTCATAAACATTCTAGATGATTATAGATAGCCTAGCAAAAAATCTTCAACTTTTGGTAATGAGTAATTTAGATAATGTAGTTATTTAATACATTACCTGGTAATGAGTGGTCGTTATCAATAACATTATTTAATTTTTTTCAATGGCACTTGTATAAACTTTATATGTACTTTTTTGTAAAAACTATTCCAAAAAGTACTATAAAATAACTTGTTAATTGAGCACTGAGTAAGGGAAAAGACTAAAAAATTAAAAAAATTTTGCCTTATCAATTAAGTGATGTCCGTCTGTCTGTATGTTTGTTGAAATCAATTTTTTAATGAATAAAGATATTTGCAAGTTTCATATCTTTAGTGTTATAATGAATACTATGTTCGATATGTATAACAAAAGAACAATAATCAAAAGTTTCCAAATTAAACAAAAAAAAAACCGAAAATTACCTAAATATTTCTATAATCATTGTGTAGAATTATCAAACAAACAACACATATACACTAATTTAAAAACACCCAACAAAAATATTTCTACGACTTGTATTATTACAAATTTTATCATATTTATATACAAAAATAACAAAAAAAATTAAAAATTATCATATTTATATATAGCACCTTGAAACTCTTTAAAAGTATTTAGTTAAAATATTCAAATATTTAAAGCTTTGCTTAGAAAAAGTGTTAAATATAGTAGATAAAATTTTTCTTAAATTTAAAACTTTAAAATATCAATAATATTTTTATATTTATAAAATGATGTACTTAACATATAAACATAATATAATTAACTTATAAAATACAACTAAATATTTATAAATTGTCTGGTTTGACTTTATTTAAATTTTGTTTATTTATTTTTATACTTTATTAAGTTTTCTTTTAACTGCTTAATTTGTTTAATATAATTTGTTTTAAGCTTTCAAAAAAAGGATAAAATCCTAACTCATTGAAATAGGCAACTGCGTTTTTTTTTCTTCTCTTTATTTTTCAAAGGCTACTTTAAAGACCTAAAAAAACAAAATGCCTTAAGTTTAATTTACTACGATTTTAACCGCCATAAATAAACAGCAAATGTAAAAAAATGTACATAAAAACAACTCGTTACATAAATTAAAAGAAAAATTGTAAAAAAATAGCAAAATCTTAGCCCTTAACAAATTATCCTAAAACCTTTTAGACAAATGCATTACTTACATTACATAGACAGAAATATTCCAACAACATATAATAAATAATAGTTATCATATCTTTAGGCTTATGTATTCTAGTTTGTTGAATATCAATTCCGTTTAACTGTTAAGTCAACCAGAATCAAAAAACTCATAAAACCCATAACTTCTTAAAAATGTTATAATAGAAACCGATTTTATGTTGGTAATAATAGTGTCACCACAAAAGACATTAGATTAATGTTAGAAAAAAGCTTTATATACGCCTCAGAAACAAAAACAAAAAAATTTACTAACACACATACGTACTGGGCCGAATGCAGGCAATAGCATTCACCGCCATCAATAATATTTTTGTAATGAAAATTCCTAAAAAAAATATTCAACCAAAAATACCACTAACAAATGAAACAAATAAATGCTTGTTTCCGTTTCCTCTGTAGATTTGCTTCGTACACACTTACACTTATTTGTACTCACTCCTAAAGGCAGGCAACACAAAGTTTGTTGCTGTTTTTTATTACTTGCTGGTTTAAGGCTGCGAAAAGTACAAGAGAGAAATTTACGAATTTTTCAAACAGACAAACACACATAAAAATAATAGATTTTATGCAGTGGTATTGTAGATATACCTTTTAAAACCCCGATGTTATTAGTGCCATCTTCTAAAAGGGACATTTTTAGTATTTTATATATATACATTAAATATCGTTTTAATTTTAAAAATATAAAACACAAATGCTTTTTATAACCATACAAAATTTGTGAGCGTTAATTTCACAGCCACGCCCATTTATCATGTTTTTTTAACTCTTGAGAATTCTCATTTGATCACATTTTAAAGCAAATTTATGCTATACAAATTGTATATATTTTAATAATACTTTATAAAAAAGCTAAAATTGCCTAAAATCCATACATTTTTTATATAAAAAATTGCCTAAAATGCATACATTTTTTATGTAGAATGTAGGCGTATCCTTATTATGAAAACGACTGCCAATTAAACCATCTCGATCTTGTAAGGCTCGATTTAGCTAGTTATTTTTTATATTGTTATTATTATTTATTGCTTTTTGTTGTACTCAGGAATTTTAAAATTAGCTCTAATGAATACTGACCTGACTATTCCCCATCATATTCTAGCGTCCCACTACACGAAGTAAGAGATACCGATCGGGTTTAGGAATCCAGCATATGCTGCTTTGTACACAGACCTGTTTGAAGAGAGAATTATCTAACCCATTAGGTATAGGATATATCAGTCATTAAACCAACATTCTCTCCCGCGATTTTGGGTATTAAACTACTGCCACTACGTGGATCCCGAAGGAACCTCAACCAACTGACCAGCCAGGACATAGTCCTGCAGGCAACTGGCCACCTGTAGTGCCAGATTATATGGTGCTCTGGTTAGACCTCATGCCAAATCATTCCGAGGCCAAGCCAAGGATACATTTGACATCACCAGATTGTAGTCCCGGCAGACTAGAAGTATTGGTAGCATCTCTTTACCCCGGGATTGCAATACACCATGATGGAGATTTTATCATGGAAAAATGCCCCCTGGTTAGGGGCCCAAATGGAATATCTCATAAACTCAAAGAGATCTTCCATATTGAGAGACTTTTAGAACGGTTCTTACTCTTTTCCAAATAAAAATTGTAAATGTATTTGTTCATTTGCTTCTTTCTACTGTTTGCCACACATTTATTTGGGCAAGTGAATGGTTTTGAATTTAACACATTAGGTCCTCTTTGCCATTTATACTTTAGAATGACAAATATATTTTTTTGGCATTTATTAAATGTTAGTCCAAACACCTAGTAACACCAAGACCTCCTACCCAATTATCAGATATATTTCTTGCTTAATGTCTGTGTACTTTGGTCTCAGTCTCAATGTTTAAGGCAAAACTTTTGTTCAAGTGCGTTGTACGAATGTGTGTGGGTTTTGTTTATTTATTTTTTTGTTCTTTTTTACTTAATTTCATTAAATGATTAATGCTTTTTCGCAAATCTCTGTATGTGGCCTCTGTGTGTAAATGCATTAAAACATTTTGCTGAACACCAGCAGAGCTAGAGGTTGATAATAATCTGGTGGCATTAAAAAAGACCTCACATATAAATTTTGAAACTTGTCTAATAAGTTTCCTAATAACAGTCTTAATTAGGCTGATTAGAAGATCAGTATGAGGAAGCTTTTGTGTCTTGAATGTCTTGTTACTTTTGTTACGTTTTGGTTTAATTTATCTTAAAGAGTAGAATTATAAAGATAAAGATATATGTATGTATACAATAAATATCTAAAAATATCAAACAAGAGTTTCAAATTCAAATTAATAAAATTAGTTTTAATTTTTGATTGCAAAAGGAATGTGTAGTCAACTGAACAAAATCTTCAACACAGCACAGCAAACAGGACTCGTAAAAATATTTCAAAATACTAATTATTCACTAGCTACTCTGAGTGTTCACTATCAATTATAAAACAGAAAATAGCAAAATCAACTGCTTTCTAATATGTACTTACTAGTAGTAGCTACAACAAGCCTATTTACTAGTTACAGCAGTAAATATGTAGCTTAAAGCTCTAAAACATAACCTTGCATTTTGTTCTCTTTTGACTATTTGCTAGTCTGTAGGATATAAAAATATGTGTATGGGTGAATAGATGTGTGTGTGTGTGAGTTCATTTGCTACTTCTATGCCATTCTTTTCAATAATGCCACAAGCACCATTATGCCTTTTAACAATGTTTTAATAGGTCTATAAAATAAATATGGGTGAGAACATTCTTGAAAATTATGTTTAGAGAAAAAACATGTTGTATTTTTTTTCTACTTTTTCATCTTTTTCACTTATTTTACCCATAAGTATGCTATGTTTATATAAAGGATTATAAAAAATATACTATTATAAGGTTATAAATGCATATGTGACTAAAGGGAGCTAGAAATAGAGTGTGTAATGTGTGTGTATGTGTAAAAGAACGAGCATTCTGGGTTTGATAATAATGATAATAATAAGAGACAAATTTTTATAGTTTATTCTTATGACACCCTTTTCCATATTTGCCAACATTTTATTGGTTTTATACTACAAACACGTTAGCAGACATCATTGGCATGCACACACTGCATACACTCCCCACTAACGATAAATGCTTATTATAGGAATATGACCAGGATTTGAAATGTCTATATGTATGAGTAATTTTTTAAGTAATAAAAGTCTTTTTAACCATCCATACACCAGTACTGTCTAGAGTTTTACCATTTTTAAATTAATTTCCTTAAACTAGTTAACATATGAGTCTGTAGAGTCTATACTAGTCGAAAGATATGTACATAGAATCGACCAAATAAGTATACATTGACTAGTCATTGGAATAATATGAAGACTAGTTTATTGACTATACGAAATACTAGTTTATAGGATGGTCAAAACCAATTGGCAAGTCCATAGAATAGTCAAAAGACAACCCCAGAGGCTAGTCCAATACCTAGCCAATAGAAAAGTCCTTGGCCCTACTCAAGACAAGTCCACACACTCTTCGAAAGACCAGTCTTTAAACTAGTCAATTGATTAGAATAGACTAGACTAGAATTAGACTTGAACAGATTAGTCAATAGACTAAGTTCCAGTTAAAATAGTTGTGCATAGACTATTTGATATCCTATACCATAGACTAGTCGAATTACTTGTACATAGACTATTGGATATTCCATGTAATCGGCGAAATACTAGCCCTTATAAAGTGGATAGATTAATCCTTAGAACAATTGAAAAACCAGTCCTCAGAATAGTCGAAAGACTACTCCACTATTCGGAAAACCAGGTTATAGACTAGTCGAAATCCTAGTTAGTAGATTAGCTAATTGACTAGTCGTTGTATGAAATCATACAATCGGTCAACACCGTCATCCTACAAGTTATTTTTGTAAACCTACATACATACATATATAGACTGGTTGCCTGGGTGAAAATAACTTTGTAAACGTATGTATGTGCGTGTTAATTCTTTTTTGGCACTATTTGATAATAAAATGATTTAAGACTTTATCATTTTATGCTATGTGGTAGTCATGGAATAACTTAAATTTTGTCACACACAATACAATTTTAACATTTTCTAGTTCATGTGAAAATTTGGTCTATACAAACAGGAAAACGTAAACCGTGTATATATGTAACTTCCAGGAGTAGTATTGTACAAGTTATAGAATGAATTCAGCAACTTGTATAACATCAATAGCAGTATTAGACATTATGCTGCTAATGTCTGTATTTTGGTATATGTATAAGGTTTGTATAACTATGTGTGTGTATAATATAGTGTAAAAGCTACAGTTGTTGTTATTTGAAATTTGAAAGTCTCAATTTATTTAACCAACAAATAGGAAATACAGTGAAAGCTTAGAAATCGACAAGCAGCCATTGCCTGGAAGCTAAAAATCACAAAATTTTTTTAAAGCTTCAATTCTTTTACATAATTTTCCACAATTATCCATTCTCAAGAATTTTACTGTATTTAAGTGGCTAAAAGTATGTATGTGTGTGTAGGCAAAATATGACCACAATTATGTGGTTTTAGTGGAATTGTTACCAACAAATACTACCAACTGATTATACAACTAAGTATAACAACAACAAGTTACACCTACCAAGACTACAAGGACTAGAACGACAGTAGGATTACAACAATAAAAATATAATAAAAAAGTAAACTGCAATGTAATGTTAAGAGGCATATACTTGAAGTTTAAGAGGCAGTTAAACAAACACTTACAACAAAACTACTTTATAAAAGTAATAATAAGGACACCAACAACAACAATAAGAATAACAATAAGCTTCGAAGTAGTCTTTAGTAGTGAAAAAAGTAGTTAACTTAAAATTTGTTATTTCCGTATTTAAGCTAAAAGGTGTTATGAGTACAAAAAAGGATTAAATTCCATAGGAAAATAAATGTTTAAGCTTAATCTGTGGGTATTTTAGAGTTGTAATTTTTCATAAACTTTAAAACGAAACCATTTTTGAAACCTTTAAGCCTCTAAAGACTCTATTAACCATTCTTATTTTTACTTGCTTGCTTACCAAACAACCCAACAATTTTACACACCAATACCATCATTGCCCCTTTTAATACCACTACCACCACCAACCATCTCGTTAAAATCTGGTGCAAATATTTTCTTTAAAATCTGTGTACCTTCATTATTTTCTCGTACGAGTAGTAGATTACCGTTTATTAAACATGGCACAAATGCCATCTGTGGCCAATATGACAACTGCCGCGTATTTAAGTAGTGGCATTGGTATTAATTATTATGCAACATCAGCCACAGCCATGTTGCCAACCGGTCAAACAGCTTCACTACAAATGCAACAGCAGCAACAGCCATCTACATCAGCAGCCTCGGCTGCCTCAACATCTTCGAATTCGGCAGCTGCTTTGGCAACCACAATTTGCCAACAATTGCCACAACAGCAGCAACAACAACAGTATCCTTATATGACTTTGCAACAGCAGCAGCAATTGCTAACGCAACAGCAATATCATCAGCAACAACAGCAAATACTGCCAGCAGATTCGGGTCTTCGACGTCGTCTATTTGCTGGTTTTCGTCCAATGTCTGGTTTTGGTCGCATACGTTCACGTTCATCTCAGCATCGTTCAATATCATTGCCTGAAAGTAATTACATTGTAACATCTTTTCTACTACAACTACTACAACTCCCCCATTACCCCTACTAGCCCTTTTCCTCCGTCTACATTTGTTTCTGTGTCACTCTTTATGTGTGTGTATTTCTTTATATATATTTAATTTTTTATTTGTTAAATCTCACTTTGAAACGATGTCGTCATGTAAAATCTTGTGAATATGTATTTATATTTGATTAAATTTTGCAGGGAACAACTTTCCACCAAATTCCATTTATAGGGAAATAATTTTTGTAATTTGTTTTAATTTTAAGTGTAATTTTTATACCCTACACCATTTGCAACACTTTTTATAATACTCGAACAATAACTAACAAATTCCAGTAATTTTCTTTATCCCAGTAGTCACTCAAAAGTATCGTTTACTCGAAAAGATGAAGAAATGGATTATTCATGTAATAATCGAAAATTTTCACACTTTAACATATGTACACAGAGAGAATTTTATATATACACGCCTGGTACCAAATTGACACCAAAGTGTTTATAATTTTTCAATAACATTGATGTCAAAGTATTAAGACTATTGACAACGGATTGTTTGTCATAAGTGAGCTTACCACGCTTGTGTATAAAATTTAGATTTTGACAACGAGTGTTGTCTTACGTATTGCAAGGGATGTTATTGAAAAATTAAAAACACTTTGGTGTCATTTTGGATCCAGGCGTGTATATTTCCTTTTCCCTCTGAGTATGTGCTCTCTCTTTAAACTGTCTTCTAGAATTGGATTATGCTTATATAACAAGTCGATAAAAATTAACTATCACCCGAAAGTGACTTCAATATGTGCATATAGAAGATCAAAAATATATAGAACATTAATGCTATAAAATGATTACTGCCATCCGACATTTATCGAGAAGTGTCTTAAGTGTATGTAAAAATGTTATCTTTTTAATATTTGAGAAGCGTTTTCTTTAAAGTCCATCTGTCGCATCCAGAAGCTCTTGAAAATTAATTAAAAATTTTCTTTTTTTCTCTGAACAAAATGTGTAAAAAAGTCGGTTTGAAAAATTCTTCGGATTTTTAGTTAATTCCTAAAATAACTTTAATTGTGGTTTTGAATCTGCGGCACATTATAAAAATCACTGGTGTAGGGTAGAATATAGTCTGACATGCACGACTATTATCTCTTTCTTATATTAATTGTATATTTTCTGTCTCCACGTAAGAAACACTTCTACTTCGATAACCTTCGTTTTACTACTCGTTGTCAAACTTGCACTCGGAAAATTTTGATTTTATTCAAATGTTTTTTTGTGAAATCGTGTGAATGACTTTCAACTCTCCATCTTATAGATTATTTTCTTTATGAAACACCTCAAAAACTAAATGTTTTGTTCTTTATTTCATTATTTCAAAACTCAAATTTCATAAACTCAGTCACATCCATCTACTCTTTAAAAGTTCAATAAATGTTATGAGAAATATTTGCAATATATATTTTTTTTTGTTAAATATTTGTTCTAGTTCCTCGTGTATGACTGTTGCTGTTTCCTTTTTTATCTTTTCATTTTTCTTCAGAGTTTATTATTTGATTTAGTTCTTATATGTAGTATATTTGGTTTTCGTATTAGATTTTGTATTTGATTTAAGTTTAATATTGAAAATTGTTAGTTGGAAATGTGTATTTGTGTTTATCGAAGAATAAGGTATTTCATAATTAAAATTTCTTGAAAACAAATAGAGATTATGTGGTACCTACATACATACATACATACATTTCAAGCAAAATTTTAATTTAATAAAACTTTAAGTTTATAACTAGATAAGGCTTTAAAGTAGACAATTTAAAAGCTTTTATTAATCAAAAAGCTAAAATTCAAAGAAAGCTTACACAAATAGAGAAATTGTTTCAGCATAATTTTATTACAAATAAAAGTTTGTTTTAAGCTTTATTATTAAGCTTTGAACTTTTACTTCAACTAGTGAAACCATTACAATTACTTAAACAAATAATAAGGATGTTGCTGATTAATTTATACATTAGGTTTAAATATTAAGCTTTTAATTAGTCAAAAGCTTTATATGTAAAAAGCTTTAACAAAATATATTCTCATTATAGACTTAAAATTTTACTTTTAATTTTCTTAAGCTTTTGTTTGCATGTTTTAATTCTAAAAAATAAATTTACAAATATTTCAAATTTTAAGCAGCTTAAACTAATTTATTAATACTTTCTACAATTCAAACTTTCATTTACATTAAACTTATTAAATAAGATTTTATTGTCATTTACCTAAAAGCATTTACACTTTATCTATATTATGACAAATCACTTACTTATTACAAAAAAAGATAACATATCTATTTGAAATCTCTTAATCCCCAAACAATTTTAGTTTATTGGGGAATACACATGATACCAAAAACCATTCATTTCATTTCAAACAACTCTAAAAGAGCGAAAAAGGAAAAAAACATAATAATTAAAAACGAAAATGTAAAGTAAATTATATATTTCATATTTTAATGGTGTTGCTGCAACATTCATCACAAGCCAACCAACCAACCATCCATCCTTCAATTATTCCATTGGACAGTAATTTCGACATTCATTCTCCATTAGTGTTGTTGTTCTTTGTACAATTTTGTTCTTCTTGTGGTCACTGCGTAAATCGGAATTTATCCAGCATCTCTCACTTTTTTGTATGTCCTATTATGTCACATTTTAAAACTGCTAATTAGTTCTTGACCCAGTTTCATATCTCTTTTTTTCTTCATTGCTTTACTTTTCGAAAAATTAATGATGAATTGTTGTTCATTTAGGGGTTTGTTTTTTGAGAATTAAAATAAATCTTTTCAAGTTTTTTTTCGTATGTTTTTCATTCTCTAATTGCATTAAATTATAATTAAATAATAATGCAATTTTATGTTTAACTAAGGCGCTGTAGATGTTTGATTTAAATTGTACAAAAAGTTTAAATTTATTAATTGTTTTCATATAAAATCTAAAATAGCTCGTAAAACTATACTATACATTGGCAAACATTAATTCTCCTAAAAGTATGCCACAAAGTTTCCTTAATAATTTCAATCCCTACAAATTTGTATGTCACTTTCTAAAAAGTTGCTTCCGTAATAATCAATCTTGTGTTATTTAATTTTCATTTTTTGCCACGCTCCAGTTTTTTTGTTCTTATTGCCTTTAGAAGCTCTTTCAATCACATCAATATTAATTAGAGCGAAAAACACGTATTCCTAAGGGCGTTAAAATGCCAAAGACAAAACATGAAAAAACACCAACTCTAGTTAAATTTTTATCAATTGCTATAGTGATTTACTAGTTTTGCTAAATACTTTTTAAATGTTTCACTACTCATCACACAGTCTGCCTTCCCTCACTGTAAGATTTAGTCAATGTTAATTTTTACATCCAAAACTAGTTGATGGAAAAAAAAAACAAATTGAAAATAATAAAATAACGAAACAGTAAAAAATATTTTCAAATTAAATTAATATATGGTCCAGTCTTTTGATTAGTTTGTTGGCTTGTCAATGGAGATATAAATTGACAAGTTCCCCAAGAAGTATTTTGACTAGCTTATTGACTTGTCTACTCTATTGTTTTGTCCCTATTGACTAATCTATAAACTAATCTCTTGTCTAGTTTATTTACTAGTCGATAAACAAGCCAATTGACTATTCTGGTCTGTTGGCCAGTTTATGGACCAGGTTTGTATAAAAGCCTTTGAAAATCTGTTGACTGGTCCATTGACAAATCTATACACTAGTACATTAACTATTAATCTACTGAGGAGTCTTTTTATTTACCTATTGACTAATTTATGGCTTAGTCTTTTAACCAGTCTATAGAGTAATCATTTGATTAGTATCTTGAATAATCCATCAGCTAATCTTAAAACTTGTCTATGGACTAGCCTTTGACTTGTTCAAAAAATATTCATAGTTTATGGACCAATCTATGGACTGATACATGGACTAGTTTAGTGACTAATTTATTGCCTAGCCTATATACTAGTATATTAACTAGTCTATGAACTGGTCTATTGGTTAGTCTATGGACAAATCTATTGGTCAGATAGATAGATAGATAGATAGATAGATAGATAGATAGATAGATAGATAGATAGATAGATAGATAGATAGATAGATAGATAGATAGATAGATAGATAGATAGATAGATAGATAGATAGATAGATAGATAGATAGATAGATAGATAGATAGATAGATAGATAGATAGATAGATAGATAGATAGATAGATAGATAGATAGATAGATAGATAGATAGATAGATAGATAGATAGATAGATAGATAGATAGATATTCTGAGTCGTTTATTATAGAGTTGATTGTGTTGATGTTAACGAATAAAAAAACAACGTTGTAGAAGGTATTTAAAAGTCATTGAATCTCAAAAAAATCTAACTCTTACAACAGTAAACGGCACCAATATATCTTTTGTTAAAAGAGAACAACATCAAGTAGGCAGAATTTTTTTTTAAATATTATTTTTCTGCGTAAGGCTTTTTCAAAGTAATTCCTTTGTTTTAAATTTCAAAAGTAAAGCAACCTTGATATCGCTTTAAAAATATGAATGAGAAACAGGTTTGGTGGCTTGAAAAAAATCATTCATTCAAAGTTTTAAATATATTATAGGGGATTCAAAGAACTTACTTTTTATATTTCGTTGAAACTTTACATAAAAAAAATTATTTCTGTAAAATTTTATTCAAGCAAAACCTCAAATTATACATAATTATATTTGAGGAATAAAAACAGCCAGATTTGTCACATCAGCATTTTTACATGTTTTTCATTTTTTGCTGCGTGTTTCTTTTATTTTTTACTGTTTTTTTTCTTCTTTTTAATAAATATAAATTTATTTTTATATTTTTAGTATTTCATTCATAGTTACACATAAATTTTTACTTTGAGAACATTATTCTAGTTATTATTTGCAACAACAACAACAACAACAACCTCATCATTATCAGCGTTGTCATACTTTTTATACAGTTTTGAGGAAAGAACCAACCATACTCCTTTCCTTTATTTATATGCATGCAAAAATTTTAACTTCCTTTCCCGCTGCAGTTTCTTCTTTTTTTTCAACTGTTTAACATATTTTGGTTTTTCACATCTCCTAGCTTAAGTCTTGACTTCATTCATCATCAGAATACTGATGATGAGGTTGCTGTTGATTGCACAAAGTGCGGTTTAATGTTTTTGGTGCATGATGACTGTATATGGTGTGTCTCCGCACTTTTTAAGACCAACAAAAATTTTATTTTTGTAACTGTATTTAAAGCTGTTTTTTTAAGTCTATGTATTTATGTTTTTTTTTTTACATTTTTGCTCTAAAGTTTGCTCGAATTTTTTTGCTGTGGTTTTGTTTTATGCTATTTCATATTATTCATGAATTAATGAATCATAATGAAGTATGCCGAGTTTTATTTCTTTTTAAGAAGGTATAGAAGCAAAAGCAGCTATCGCCATTTTTTTACCAACTAACAATAAGTCATATTAATCTTCAATACCATTTAAGTTTAAGTTTATACTTAGTTTGTGAGATTAAAAATATCATTAGTTTGTTAGCGGAGTTTGTTACCTTTGCTTCTATACCGTTTTTGTCTATCACTGTTGTTTTTCTGTCTATGATGGTTTTACGTCCTTTTTCTTTCTGCCGCATTTATAGTTTAAGCTTTTTTTCCGTTGCATTTTTATTGTATAGTTTTTATCAGTTTTTCTTTTACTTTTTAATCTTTAAGCAAGATTGTTATGTTTTCTCTTAGGTTCTTTGTTTTATGAATTTTCTAATAGATTTTATTCTTCTAAATCATTGTATTAGTTTTAAAGCTTTAAACGAAAAAATCACAAGTTTTTATTACTAACTAGTATTCAATAAATTTAATGCATATTAAAATGTATGTTTTAAAACCAAGTGTTAAAATATTGTCAAAAAAACAAATTTGCTCAATTTTTAATTTACCCTACGTTGCACACACCGGGCCAGAGATCCCTTTTTTTTGGCCATAATTAGAATAGTGGATGTATGAAATAAATAAAAATCAGATATACGGTCTCCAGACTTGAAATATATAATTTTTTTCTTCTCTACCCGAAATGGACTTTTTGCCAAAAAATGGGATCTCAGGCCTAGTGTGCTCTGAGCAAATCAATTTCTCATTTGTTATACGAATAAAAATACTACACATGATATTCGTGGACCACTTTTTCTCTAAGAATACATTGTTAACGAATTAATATACTGAACACTAGAAAAATAAAATCTTTTTTTCAAATGGTCCCAGCAAAAACTTTCATTGGCAAGTAAAGATCAATGTAAATCGTGTGAAAAAAAACTGTAAACGTCATTACGCAGTTGCTGAAGAATGCATTAGAAAGTATTTATATAACACATTATTTAAGTACTGATATGTAATCAAATCAGTATACAGAAGTCATTGCAAGACATTACCAGTTATTAAGTCAGTCAGTCAATTAGTAAGTTAGTTAGTTAGTTAGTCAGTCAGTTAGTAAGTAAGTTAGTTAGTTAGTTAGTTAGTTAGTTAGTTAGTTAGTTAGTTAGTTAGTTAGTTAGTTAGTTAGTTAGTTACTTAGTTAGTTACTTAGTTAGTTAGTTAGTTAGTTAGTTAGTAATTTCGTGTTCTAAGCTAACGTTACCTTAAGATGTTTTTGACATTGCATAGATATTTAATTTATAATTAACATTTAATTTGTAATTAAAAATTGTGTAAAATCATTATTGATAACAATTTTGACAAACAAATGAATCTAACTACATCGAATTTCAAAACCCTACTAATCATGCAATGATGTTCTTAATGATGCTTAATGATGAACCTGAATAAGAACTAACCTACAGCAACTTACTAACCAGCAACAAACGAAAATTTGTATCCAAAAAAGAAAAAAAAACAATTCAGAAATTCACAGAAGATATCAAATTTAAAACTTTATTAAAAAATCTAAAATTTATTTTAAACACCCTCTAGCTGCTGCCGATAATGAAACCAAAAGACCTTTTGGAGAACCTTTAATGTTGCATAAGAAAATCCTAATGAATTCAACGGCACCAGCTGGTGGCAGTGGCACTACTGGCAGCAATAATCACAAAAATGTTAAACAACATTTAAACACCGCTGCAGCGTCAGCGGGTGCAGCAAGAACAGCAACGACGGCTTTAACAGAAGCGAATACGAAACCTGTGAAAAAAGTTCGATTAAAAACATAAAACGTCCCACAAAAAAACCCTTAGAAAACCTAATCGTCCTTAGTTAAAGTGTCTTCTGTAAGATGTGTCTTAGAAAAATTCAAATCCTTTACCTTGTTAGAGAAAATGAAATCCTGCAAAAAAAAGTCCTGTGTTACAAACAAAAAAAAAGAAGAAAAGCCTCAGAATAAATAGTTCTTTTAGAAAATATTTATAAATTAAAGAAAAAACTAAATAAATAATTGAAATATATAAATATAAGTTTTTAAATTTTAATTTACTATAAATTATTTTGTTTTAATTAAATTATCACCTAAATTCATTATTTACTTGCATAGATTTCCGTTATGATTAAATTATTTATTTTGAAAAAATATATTTCATTTAAGAAAAAACCCAGCAAAAAGTTTGTTTAAATAATGTTTTAGATAATTTAGCAAAATTTTTTTGTTTTATATTAACTCCTTAAAACTAGGCAACATTTATTTAAGTAATAAATGTTTCAATATCAAGAACATAGAACTAAATTCTTGGAATATTCTCGAATATTTTTGTTTTTTAATTTTTAAAAATATTTAAAAAACCCGTAAGAAAATTGTTGCTGGGTTTTTAATTGTATTCATTATTAGTCATAATGTATCCTTTTAATTTTTCCTTTTTTTCTAACTCTGGCAAATTTATTGAAAATTCAATTAAACATCACTGTATATGGTTTTTATGTAATATTATTATTTTTTGTAGTCTAACCTAAACAGCATAATAATTTAACAATTATTTTTCATAATAATATTTACTTAAGCACTTTTTTGTTATTGTTGTAATTGTTATTATTATTATTTTTTTTGTGTCTAATATAATATTGATAGCAAACAAAAAATTATATAATTTATTTGTTTTTTTTTTTAATATTTGTTTTAAACTTTATATTCATATTGTTGCTGTTTTTTTACTTCTTTTTAATATTTTTCTCTTTTTCTATTTAATTTGCATATTTTGTATAATATTTAATGATGATTGTAAATATTTATAAATGTATTCAGTATTTTGCATAATAAATTTAAATGTAATTCAAAAATAATTCTCTATATATCTATTATTTAATAAACATTTTGTTTTTGTTATTGTTTTTTTGTTCTTAACAAAAACTCTATTCTGCATTCAACATAGAAAAATACATTAAATACATCTGCGTTTTGAATTCAAATTTGAATTCAACAATCAATTTTCATTGAATGTTTTTATTTCATTTTAAATTCATACATATAAACTTGTCAACAGTAATACATACATAAATACTATTAAGTTACGTCATACATACATACATACATACATACATACATACATACATACATACATACATACATACATACATACATACATACATACATACATACATACATACATACATACATACATACATACATACATACATACATACATACATACATACATACATACATACAGTTTAAGAATATAAAAACAAACATTATTATTAAGTCGATTTTAATATAAAATTGTATATAATAACAACATTATACCTAATAAATATTTAATAGGGGAAGTATGATATGTTAAAATATTTTATCTTTAATTTCAATTAAAAGTTGTAAATAAAGCTTATTAAACTTAAAGCTGTAATGCCAAAGCCTATTTTTCATAAAATTAACAATTTTTACATTTTTACTTTTTTAAGCTTATTAAAAACATAAAGTATAATAAAGAAAGCTTTTAATGAACATAAAAGCTTTCTTTATTTAAAAACATCTGTTATTGCGATTTATACTTAAATCACTTAGAAAGCTTATTTTAAATTAAGATCAATAGAAACTTTTTTATTTAGTTGACAAAGAATTAGTCTTCTAATAAATTAAAGCTTTTTTTATTTAAATATTATACTTAACTTCAAAATTAAGCTTTAAAGCTTTTTATTAGATAAAACTATAAAAATATTTTGTATAAATAAAATTTCCGATTGCTTTGTACTTTACATTAAAATAAAAATAAATTTAGGAAATCGTAATTTAAATCTATGCTCTGGACTTTAGATTAATCAATAATCATGACTATAGAATATTCTACACCCTGGACTACAGAATAGTATATAGTCTGAACTGAACTATACTCTGGACTATAGACTAATATATAGTCTGAACTATAGACTAATGTAGACTTTTGACCAGTAGAGTATATATTAGTCTGAACTATACTTACTCTGGAATATAGACTATAGACTTAACAATAGGCAAGTCTTTAATCTTGACTATAGACTAGTCTATATTCCAGAGTAAGCATAGTCCAGACTAATACATACTCTACTAGTCATAAGTCTACATTAGTCTATATACAACAGAGTAGTCTATACTCTTGTCTATAGACTGTTCTATACTCTTGACTATGGACTAGTCTATACTCTTGACTATAGACTAGTCTATACTCTTGACTATAGCCTAGTCTATACTCTTGACTATAGATTAGTCTTTACTTTTGTCTATAGACTAGTCTATACTCTTGTCTATAGACTAGTTTATACTCTTGTCTATACTCTTGTCTATAGACTAGTCTATACTCTTGTCTATAGGCTAGTCTATACTCTTAACAATAGACTAGTCTATACTCTTAACTATAGACTATTCTATACTCTTAACTATAGACTATTCTATACTTTAGACTATAGACTAGTCTATACTCTAGACTATAAACTAGTACAGTACTTTTGTCTATAGACTAGACTTTACTCTTGACTAAGGCCTAGTCTATACTGTGGACCATAGACTAGACTATACCTTGGACCAAAGACTAACAGGTATATACATTAAACAAAGCGACTAGTCTATCCTCTGATTTATTGAATAGACAATACTCTGGATAATTCATTAAAATATTAAAAATTTTGAAGTCAAGTAAAAATTTTACAAAAAAAATAAAAAAATACTTCAAAGTCGCAAGAAAAACTGAAAAAGTTATTCTCTTGGCGTATACTTAATATTTGTAATATTAATAAATCATTAACACGTATACGTAGAGCTATTATTCAAAGGGCAATTCAATTTCACAATGTAAAACTTTATACTTGAAATTGAAAAATTAAAACTAAAATTAAAACAATTTCTAAAATAATAAATCAAAATTACTTAAAATATTAAATCAAACGGTTTACAATAAATGAGCCATAGAAAAATATTATTTTTTTTGCGAAAATTATATAGAGATTGATAAAAATTACATTACTGTTGGTAAAACTGGTAGACGCGGATCATTATTAATTTTTTATCACATATGATTATATAATATCCGGATATGGTTATATTTCCTTGACTAAAACAATGACACACAGTGTTATTCTGCGATTATTTTAAAAATAATTTTTTTTTAAGTCAATAATTTCTATTACACAAAATATGTAAACTAAACTTTAAGCTCATACTTCCCTTGTTAGCTAAAATTTACAAAAACACATACAAAAAACTCAAATTTTGAAAGTAAATCCTCTCAACAATTCCCAACTTTTCAACAATTTCAACTCACTAACACAAAACAAAAAACTTACTATAAACCACTACTTCTACTACTACACGGGCACAGAAAAAAAACAACACTGGTGTTAATTTGTTTCTTTAATTAAAATTTAATTCAATGTTATATATATTTTGTTTGTCTACTTACACAATTACTTTTCCCAACTTTCACTATTTTACTCTACTCTTGCAACAGAAAAAAAAAAACTTTAAACTTTTTCACTTGAATTTATGTTTCACTTGTTTTGTACAGAAACAAAATTTAAAAACTTTAAATTAAATGTAGTTAATTGCTCTATTATTAGTATTTTTATAAATAAATATTTAATAGTTTAAAGAAACATTTATATGAAAATAATTATATTAATATTATCGTTTTTATTGCATTAAATTTATTTTCTTTGAAAAAAATAACAAAAAAACAAACAACAATATGCTGCTCATTATTAAATAAAAATCATCATCAATCATCATACAAAATATGAAAAAATATCTAAAAAAAAAACACTAACAAACTACAACACTAAAACAACAAAAATTATTTTAAATGGGTGGCCAATTAAAAACCCAACACGTTTGCAATTGAAATTTAAACCAAAAAAATCCGAAAAATAAATAGCACCCCATTCACCAAGAAGACAAAAATTAAATTTACGCATGAAATCCCTGAGTTTGGATTCACCCGAATCATCAGAATTACATGGACAAATGAGACGTAGACAACCGGCAGCTGGCCCCTCTACCACGGGGGCCTCCAGCAGTTATTATCATGGAGGTTCGGGTGGTCATTTAGAGCACAGTACACCACCTTCCAATAATAGTCGTTTGCATTGTAAGTAATTTATATCTTTGATTTCTATTGCTCCCCCACCTCCACTCACACTGTCTCTCTCACACTACTTGTGCTAAAGAAAAAAATTAGAAAAAAAACTACCACTTTCCGTAATTGTGTTTTTTTAATTGTCGTCACCATTATTAAACTGAATTATTGATGTTGTGAAAATTTGAGAAGAAAAAAGTGAAACTCCTCCACCCTGTCAAAAATCCATTAATTTATTTGTTTTTAATCTCTAATAATTGTGAACTGTATGTATGTGTGTATTGATTTATAAACCTTTATTAATAGCAACTTCAAGAGGAATGTTAAGAATTCTATTTTTTAAGGTTTTATAAGCCCCTTGTTTCTACTACAGGGTTCGATTTCTTACTTACCGACCGACAACAAATTGACACTTTACATTTTGAAATCATTTCATTGCAAATCGCATCGTAAAAATTTGACCCTGTATATAGATAAAACTTGCTAATTAAAATTTACTTTAAATTAACACCATTAACATTGTTACAAAGTAGTTAGTTAATGTAGAATATTTGTTAAAATTTTTATTATTACTACTAATTAAATACAAATTAAAATTATTACTAAATGCATTTTTTGTTCAGACAAAACTAGTGGTAATTTTGTAAAGCATCGGTAGAATCTGTACGTTTCTATCGAAAAATATTTTAAACACTAGAAAGTCAATTTTAAGTTAAGAATTTACTATAAATATTGCTGGAATTGTCTAAGATATAGATGGTCTATAGATTAGTCTATAGACTTGTCTATAGATTATTCTATAGACTTGTCTATAGATTAGTCTATAGACCGGTCTATAGATTAGTCTATAGACTGGTCTATAGATTAGTCTATATACTGGTCTAAAGATTAGTCTATAGACTGGTCTATAGATTAGTCTATAGACTGGTCTAAAGATTAGTCTATAGACTGGTCTATAGATTAGTCTATAGACTGGTCTCTAGATTAGTCTATAAACTGGTCTATCGATTAGTCTATAGAATGGTCTATATATTAGTCTATAGACTGGTCTATAGATTAGTCTATAGATTAGTCTATAGACTGGTCCTTAGATTAGTCTACAGACTGGTCTATAGACTGGTCCTTAGATTAGTCTACAGACTGGTCTATAGACCAGTATAGATTTGTCTATTGACTGGTCTATAGATTAGTCTATAGACCGGTCTATAGATTTGTCTATAGACCGGTCTATAGATTTGTCTATAGACTGGTCTATAGATTTGTCTATTGACTGGTCTATAGATTTGTCTATAGACTGGTCTATAAATTTGTTCATAGACTTGTCTATAGATTAGTCTATAGACTGGTCTATAGATTAGTCTATGGACTGGTCTATAGATTAGTCTATAGACTGGTCTATAGATTAGTCTATAGACTGGTCTATAGATTAGTCTATAGAATGGTCTATATATTAGTCTATAGACTGGTCTATAGATTAGTCTATAGATTAGTCTATAAACTGGTCCTTAGATTAGTCTACAGACTGGTCTATAGATTGGTCTATAGACTGGTATATATGTAAGTCTATAGACTGGTCTATAGATTTGTCTATAGACTGGTCTATAGATTAGTCTATAGACTGGCCTATATATTAGTCTATAGACTGGTGTATAGATTGTTGGGTAATATTTGATGTTCAAGTGAAATTTTTTATATAAAGTTGACTCTCCATTTTGTTTTTTATTAAAATAAAACAGTATCTCTGGACTCTAGATATTTTCAACTTTTTTTTAACAAACGAAACTTTCTTTTCAAATAAAATATAATTTTGAATTTTTAAATTAAAATCAAACAAAAGAAACTTTTTTCTTAATTCTCTAAAACATTATCCCTTGTGTTCGCTTTAACAGTTTTCCTCTTAAAATTCCTTTTTGGTTTGCAACTTCCTTTTAGTTTAATTTTACGCATGAACTACCTTCGTAACATTTAGTTACAGTATTAAATTCAGTTTGATTTGTTAAACATTAATTTTTAGTTATTTATTTTTTAAATTTTATTTAAAAATCCTAAGCACGTTTTATTTAATTTAACTCAATAATTTTTGCACCAGGTTTACTAGTTACTCAGCCATTGGGTAATGAATAATAATAATAATGATAATGATTCATAAAAACTATAAATTTTACCCAAAAAATATTACAGCTCCCTCTAGTCCCTCGCATCAGGGTCGTAAGTTGTTGTATGCCAGTCGTGGCATGCGTGGCGGCAGTGTGGATTTACCCGATGAAATGGAAAAATCGCAATCATCGGCCAGTACTTCACCCTGTCCCTCCCCAGTAAGATATTTTCAGGTATTTTTTAAATATTTTTTTTGTTTATTTTGTAAAAAAAACAAACAAACCAACTAACGACCAACAAATTGGTAATTTAAATAATTTTCATTTATTTCTACTTTTTAATATTACAATATTTTAAAGGAATATATTTGTAATTTATATTTATATCTTTTTTTTCCTAGAAATCACATCGTCTGTTGCCCACAAATTTATATGTCATACTGTACAATTTCAAAGCCAGACATGCTGATGAGTTGGATTTAAAAGCGGGTTATAAAGTAAGTTTAATATGTTTGTAATATCTGCTTTTTATTTATATACTTGTTATATTTCCATAAGTATACATATGTGTATATATATATATGTCTGTACTTGACCTCTTAATATGGATCTGTATGATAATTGTACATTTTACATTAACTTTTCTAAATAATTCCTTCCTACTGTGTTTTCATACACACAAAAGATGATATTGTGTGTTATCTGTGTCCGAATACAATCATATCAATTTGGTAATATCTCTTTGGTTACAATTCTACCACAATGCTGCAATTCAAAAACCCCTTAGGGTTTCATAGAATAACTTTGTATAACATTTTTTTTGTAATGTGTATATGTCGGAATGTATATTGGTCTGTATTGGAGACTGTATAATCTTGCAATCATGTTGTGTTTGAAAAAATAAATTTTCTAAATCTTTTGAAATACCATTAAACATAATAAAACATATGTTACATTCTTCTACAAAAACGATATACATATATGCATTCGTATAGAAGTTCACAAATTTGAAATTTAGGAAATATAAGATACGATTGGCTTAATAATAAGTACCAAAACAAAAATATTAAAAAAAGCACTAATCATTTGATTACCTTTCATCAAGCACCAATAAAGTACTTTTCTGCAATCTTATATTAAAAAGTATGTACATTTTACATATATATATACATTAGTATTTAATATATCCTACTCTGCATTTTCGCTGGACAAACACTTTAGAAAAACTTCACAATCAAGTTAACAGCTTTTCTTCATGTTTTCCATACTAAAACCAAACAGTTTCATAAAAGTAGCAGCAAAAAAACGTACAACATATGTTTATACCCATGTGGTATTGGCAGTGTTTAGCCAAACTCTAAACAATATTTCCCTAAGCAAATGTTCATAAATTCAAATACATATACAAACAAATACATATCCATACACAGCACTATCGCATTTTTCTCCTTTTTTATATTTTATATAAATTTTATTTATAACCAGCATTTTGTTTCGTCTGAAATCTAAAGATGAAAGTAGTCAAAGAGAAACCAGCAGTTTGGGGTTAATATTCGAATAAAAAAATATCTACCACTCAGTATAACTATTGCCCGTTATTTTTTTAATATCTATTCTCTGTATCTGTTAGTTACTTAGTTAGTTAGTTAGTTAGTTAGTTAGTTAGTTAGTTAGTTAGTTAGTTAGTTAGTTAGTTAGTTAGTAAGTTAGTTAGTTAGTTAGTTAGTTAGTTAGTTAGTTAGTTAGTTATTTAGTTAGTTAGAACTCCAACAGTTGTTCACTTTTTCATCTGCACTCAAAATTCTTTGTTGGGTTCTTTTTTTATTGCACAAGTTTTGTCAGTTGTACATTCTTTTAATTTTCGTTTACTCCAGGGAAAAATAAACTGACAATAGTTATACATACCACAACAAAAATTTATTTACAGTTGAATTAAAATTATATTAAAAAATATTTAACTCTTTTTTTCCAAAAGAAAAAAACAACAATTTTATTTTAGCCTTGTACTTTGACACCAACAAAACTATATAAAAAAGGGAAAAAGCAGAAAGTTTTCCTCAAAATCAGGTCAATAGTATTGCAAAACAAAGAAATAAAAAGTAAAATATGAAGAAAAACAATGATTACGAAAGGCACAATTCCTTCCGTTTTTTTGCTATTTGAACATCTCAAAATAACCATAAAATAATGGCAGAAATGGACACAATTGTAGATAATAATACAAACAACAACGACTTGCTACTGCAGCAGCAGCAGCAACAACAGTGAAAATAACAAGAAATAACTAAAGGCACAATTGACATTATCTGGTGAATATTTTTAACTACGCAATCAAGTCATGTTTACTTCCTTTTTAAACATGTTCATTGTAATTTCTACTTCTCGACTTCGTTTTTCACTCTCTCTGTTCTCATGGTCTTTTGAAAATCTGACAAAAAAAGTGGCAAAAAGACCCGCATTAAAGCAATAAAGAAGACAAGTATTTGCAAACCAGAGAACCCACAGCACTAAAGGCGGTAAATTGCAACGGAAAAAGATTCCTTTGGCACGTGTGCAATGGTTGGATGGATGGATGTATGGCTGGCTTGCATTGTGATATTCCAACCAATCTACCACTTTAACATTTCCTCTTATCAATTTTTGTTTTTAATGTTGTTGCTGTTGTTGTTGTCTATGTCTTTAGCATTTTATGAGGGAAATTTGTGTTCAGTTGCCTGGCGGACAATCAATGGTAATGTAAACATACTCTCTCATCCTGCTCATCTTCTTCATCAATTCAATACGGATGCTATTGTTACAACACTCACACATTTACTCGACAATCTCAACATTGTAACGGAAAGTATTTACAAATGAATGAAAAATAAAATGGAGTCAAGTTATAATGAAGAAGCGGAGAGGAAGAGCGGATGAGGCCATATTTGAGTGGCACATAAATATTATCATTTCATCTTATTTATTTTATTGAATGAACCAGCAACCTCTCTGAATTACCTGTTACACCTGTATGTATTTGTAATTTTCATTAAAGTCCTTAAGCCAATATGGTCAAGTATTTAATGTTTGTGTCCTTCATACAATACAACAATAATATGCATTGTTTTACCTCTTTTCTGTACATAGTGGTTTAATTGATATGAATACGATTTCCAGTCGGTTAGTCAGTCAATCATTACAGCAAATATTTTATTTATTTAAATTTGATTTTTTTCATTCTCTTTTCTCATTTATTTCCCAGGTTACTGTTATTGATACTTCAGACCCTGATTGGTGGAAGGGTAAAGTATTGGGTCGTGTTGGCTATTTTCCCTCCAAGTATTGTGTGCGTTTGAATGCCAACGAGAAGCCTTTGCAAGTTACACACAATTTGCAAGTGTCAGATGGTGAACGTGGAGAAAATATGACTTTATTAAGGGATCAAATTGTTATACAAGTAAGATATTTTTTATTTATTTAAAACTTCTTACGTCTCGTATAAAACCCCGTCCGATTAACATTGTAACTTTCCTGCTATCAAATATTTTTCAGACCGGTGATGAGGTTAATGGAATGGTTATGGTACGCTCAGCTGACAATCGTCAGGGTTATTGCCCTGTCAAGTACTTGCAAGAGGTGTGACAGCCCGAAGACCCATCATCTGAACGCGATAAACCGCCACACAAATCTTCTTTGTCCTCGAAATTGATCGACAAGACCAAACGTAAAATACGCATTGTCGTTACCGACAGCGGTGGCGGTCAAACAAATTATAACAATTTCACAGGCAAAGATAAAATCGAACCGAAAAACACAAATGTCGACTACAATGGCGATTATGATTTGACGAAAACTTTAACTTTTTCGTTAGATGGCAGCGGGCGCAGTAAAAACGATAAGAATTGGGAAAATTGGGAGCGTATTAGGGAACAGAAATTGGAACGTATGAAAAATATTTGCTTTGAGAGTTACCGTCAATCGAAGAAGGATAGAATGTATCCACCCAAACCCATACCACGACAACTGGACCCAACCTGGTATACGGACAATATTTACTCGAACAAATCCGAAGACCTAGATGACGACTATGTGCCGGACTGCATTAAGTATGCGAGTAATTATCGCAAATTGAGAAATATACGCGAGCATGACGAACTATTTTTGGAAGATGACTTTGTGGGTGGAGGCACAGGGGCAGAGTATCAGGGTGGTCCCGTTAAGGAGAGAAGAGGAGAAGGTGAGGGTTCCGCCAGTTATGCTCTGCATCGTTCTATTAGTTGTAAGGAGTTTCATTATCCAAAGTCACAGAGTTGTACTTTTGCCGAACGCATCTTTGAGGAGGGCGTAGGTAGTTCGCCACCTCCCCCTGCACCTACTGCTCCGCCTACTACTTCAATACTTAAGAAAGCCAATGTGCCAAAATCATATTCATTTAGTGCTTCGACCAAAACCACACCATTCGATGTCATGGACTATGAGGTTCCACCTTCCATTGGTAAATCACGACGTGACCGACATGATGCCTTCCGCAAATCTATGGGTTATCATTGTAGTAATAGTTTAGATGAGACAGCGCTGCCAACGGCTCACGAGGCACACACCTGCTGTGCCCGAGAGCACTGTACCAACGCCAAGTGTTTGTTGGATGACATCTACACCGAAGGGTTCGGTTCTGTGCCACGACGTACATGGCGTAGAGTTGCGCCCTCCACCTCGTCGCTGTCTGGTTTTTATGGTGCTAGTGTCAGTGGTGGTAGCAACAGAAACTTACACGATTTGGACTGGTGGGAGGATGGAAGAGGCACGAATCATCGGGTGGCAACGGCTTCTCGCTACTCTCTGCTCTCGGGGGGAAGTCAACGTGAGCAGCCACTGCCGCCGCCACCCACGGTGATATGTTGCTGTGCCGCCGATGACTATTGCTACCACCGCCAACAACAGTACCACTTGGCCAGATCTTTAGCCCAGCAACAGCAGCAGCAACAACAACCGCAACCACCGCCTCGCTCACGCTATCACTGCCCCGGTCACCATCCGGCCGCCGAAGAAGAAGAACATCTGCACTGTCGTGCCGTGGCCTACGATACTGATTTAGATCATTTCATACGTGACGAAAGAGAACGTCTCCTCATGCAGGACAAATTCTTAGATGAAGACGAGCGCTACTTATCATCGGGTGCTCCGAGGCGTCCCGCTTATTCACGTTACCCTCGTCCTGCCAGAAGCAAATCACTTTTAGAGGTACAACCACCCAGTCGCTACGATGAAGACTCTTGTTCAGACACCACAGAAATGGACCTGCAAGACTTCAACATAGACCTTGAAAAGTACTGGGAAGAATTGGAAAAACCTCCCAGTCCCATTGACTTGGACATGCAACGTCGCAACATGCACAGCAATTTAAAGGTGAAAAATGTCAATGTTGGTTGTTACAACAATGGACAACCTATTGATTTGCACGATCGCGAACAAGAACGTATGATGATTAAGAAATCACTTTTGGAAGGTATGCCATCACCACCTCAGGTCGACCACCATCCCTCGCACGCCTCATCACTGCCTACCGATGCTAACAATGCCGCTTCAAGTAGTTTTCATTTTTTTGAACATGCTGGCTCGCCCCTTCACCGCTCCTTCAACTACGGCCACAAGGTCTACCCGGCAGCCGAAACGCTGCCCTCCTACCAGTACAACAACTTTTATCCCGAACACCACAATGTCCAAACCCAACAGCCTACTAGTTCTGGCCATCATCCTGCAGCCGGTGGCCATTCGGCTTTAAATCTCATCAATAATATCTTCTCTATTTATAAGCCCAACAAATATGCAGCCCAAAACTCCGCACACTATAACAACAACGATACAAAACCCGAGCCTTGCAAAAAAATGAATGTACCCAGCACTAGACGTCCATTAGGGGCACCCCATTCCGAGTATATGCACTCCATGAAGCGTCCACTCATTGTTAGCACCGAGCAACCCCATTTTAAGATTATACCCGAAAAGACCGGTCTTAAGATATCACCCTTTTACAACTACGACGAATTTGAGGACAAACCAAAACAACAGACACGACTGAAGCTGACCAGTACAGCACGACCGTTAATGCTTCCGCACTGATGGTGCTGGACATTTCCGTGGTATGGGGGTTGCTAGTATTTACTTCAAATGTTACTATTACTATACAACAAATTGCAGTTGTTGCTGCTGTTGCTATTACAAAAACAGCATCAGCGGCAACAGCAGTACTTGCTATCAAACTTTAACATCAATATCAACATCTTCATCAGCGACTCCAGGGATCAAAAACTTTTATAAAATAAAGTCAAACAAAAAAAAACACGTTTCTTCAAAATCATTATGACGTCATTGAAATTCTTTTTTTAAACTCAAAGTCATATTTAATCAAAACTGTCGACATTATTGTTTTAGACTCAAGATAACTGTAATTTTGTAATGCTATTAAGAGCAACTCGTTCAAACTAACTAACTCATTCAAGAAGAATGTTGTTTAATCAATGTTTTTTGAGTGTTTCTATACCGAACACCAGTGTAGTGGGGAGGGTATTATGAGTTTGTGCCTTTAAACATAGCAAAGATCACTTTCTAGGTCGATTTACCTATGTCCGTCCGTTCTTCTGTCCGTCTATCTGTCTATGTGTCCATGTAAACTTTGTGCGCACGGCACAGGTCGTAATTTTCAAGATAAATTGAAAGTGTCTGAAATCGATTCATTATTTCGCCTAGCCCCCCATATAGCCGTGACCCCCAAATAACACCGTCCGGCAAAGAGAGAAAAAATTCCTTAGACAAGAACCGGATGATGATATAAAGATATTTAAAACTTTGAAGTCCTTTTGAAAGGACACAGGATCTCGAAATGAACAATTAAAAACGCAGATTTTTTCCTTTATAGTTTCAGACGTATATCATCCGGTTCGTGTCTAATATTGATTGTCGGGCGGTGTAATGCCTTTGAAATCATAATTACGTTACATGTTCTATTCTGTCAACAAAAATCAGCAAAATTTAATTCTATAGAACTTTTAAGAATACTACCGAATTTTGTAATGATCGTGCCTCATTTGACCCCAGCACGAGAGGCTTGATATTGAAATCATTACAAGATTCAGTTGATGGACAATATACAAAAGAAGTTTCACCATATAAGATTCAACAAAACTTTAAAAAGTCAAAACCCAGAGATTTATTTATAAATTTCTTCGTTTAATCCTTATCTGGCCTGTCTGACTGTGTTGTTAATTAATGATAGTTTAAGGTTTGAGGTTAATATATCTCAAGGAATGGAGAAGATATAAACCAGGTTAAACCCTAATTTTTTGACAGATTACACTTTCAGCTGATGTATTAATCATTATAAGTATGAATGTCATAATGCCCCAAATATGGCTAAAGATGAAGGATTTTCACATTTTAGGACACGATTAATCGAATTATTAAAATATGAATATTTTGAGTCTAAACAATTTCGTTGACACTTTATTACATAATCCCATGAACTCTAAGCTCCTAATTTGCAGAAAGGAACATAAAAATTTGGATTATAATTAAAAAGAATGAAATGTGACCAGTCTGATGATGGATGTGCAATTTAATTAATTAAAAATGAGACCAAAGAAACGTTAAAAGCAAAAAACATACCATTGGAAATGAATTGATTAAGAAAAAAATACAGAAATAAAAAATAATTAAAATCCAAAAATTAAAAATTATACAAAAAAAAATTGTGATGAACTTTTCGCTAAAACTCATTAAACCATAAACAGTTGAAAAAACACATAATGCATTTTTATCCTTCCAAGTACTAACGATGACTAACAAAATATATAAAAAAATAAGAAAACATAAAAATGATGGAAAGAAAGATATGAAAATATTTTTTTGCTCAAAACTGTGACAGAGTGTGAATTCTCAAATGATGATAGACAAGTTTGAGGAGCCCCACTTAAACCAAAATACATTCCATTATTTAATAAAAAATCCACTAAAACAACAAAGCGCTCAAATTTTTCCAATTCTTAAAAAAAAACAAACAAAAAAAACTAACAAATAATACAAAATAATTAAACAATCAACCAAATAGTATTACAAAACAAAAAACAACAAAAAATAATTAAATAAAACATACTTGTTAAAACAGCTGATTTTCTTTTGTCATTTTCTTACCAACTAAAACTAAAAAAAAACTACAAAATAAAACAAATAATTCCATTTAAAATAAAAAATAATAAAAATAAAATTAAATATAACAGAACAAACAAAATGAAATACTTTTTTTAAAACCAACATTTTTTCGAGAAATTTTTCAAATACTTTTTTCTATTTTTATACCATCAAACTTAAATAATAAATAAATAAAAATAAACAATTTTAAATAATATTTATGAAAAGTTTAAATATAAATTAACTTATGTAACAACAAATTTAAACCTCGTACTTAAATAAAAAACAAAAAAAAACAAACCTTTTTCAATTTTTAAATGTATTTCGAATCTGTAAAAATGTTTTTCTTCCCTAACAACAACAACAACAAAACAACAATCTCATGCAACAATTATGTCTGCATGGGAATACTATCTTAAAAAAATAACGATTTTGTTCTTTCCTATTTTGTATAAATAACAAAAAAAAAACAAATAAAAAAATAATTATGTATACAAATAATAAGTATCAAACTAAATAGATAATGCTAAAGAAAATACATTTAATTATAGTGAATGAAAATATAAAAAAAAACAAATATTCAAAACGATTTTAATAAATTACCACAAATACAAAGCACTAAATAATAGAAGACAACAAAACTAAATATAAAAAAATTAATCATTTTGAAGCACAGTTTTTTAATTAACATTACAAAAAATAATTTAGATTAATGCAAATATAATTCATTGTAAATTTTTCATATAAAGTGGATTGTTGTACAAGTTTATTTTTAAAAGATTTAAATATTGGCGTTTTTTTTAATGTTTCATATGGCAACTCAATATTCAGCATTTTTACAGCCTAAAAGTAAACTACACTATACTTTAAGGCAGTAGAAATATCACTTAACTAACTTCGAAAAGTATTCCTTTCATTTCTAACGTAAAAATATGTCGACTTTTTGCATTTAGTTAAAAGTCGACATTTCGACTTTTTTCATTTAGTTAAAACTTTTCGACTTTTAAGTATTTTATAAATAGTCGACTTTTTAACTATTTTCGACTACTTTTTACCTCTTTCGAGTTTTAAATTTTTCTCCATTTTTTTAAAATTTTTTGTTATTTTTGACTTTTTTCTACTATTTTTGAGTTTTTGACTTTTTGTAACTTTTCGACTTGTTGACTATTTTCATGTTTTTGACTTTTTTCAACCTTTTTTAAAATTTTCGACTATTTTTCATTTTTTTTTTTCTACTATTTTCGAGTTTTTTGACTTTTTCCGACTTTTTTCAACATTTCTCGACTTGTTTCATAAGCATAACAAATACAAAGCAAAACAATGATGAATTTCTTTAATTACAGAATTAAATATATTTTTTTTTATTTGTGGCTATTTTTGACTTTTTTCTACTATTTTCGAGTTTTTGACTTTTTTAACTGTTCGACTTGTTGACTATTTTCATGTTTTAGACTTTTTTTCACTTTTTTAAAATTTTCGACTATTTTTCAATTTTTTCTACTATTTTCAAATTTTTGACTTTTTCCGACTTTTTCAATATTATTTGACTTTTCGACTTTTATTTACAAAGTCGAATTTTCGTCCCTTTTCATAGACGATAGTCGAGTTATCGACTTTTTTGAAACGAAATAGTCGACTTCGGCTTTTCGACTTTTAAATGTTAAATGTTTTCTAATTAATCGAAAATCTTGAGGGTGACTGAAGGAGTTCTAAGGTGAACAGTATTAATAATTATGGCAATTTTTACGAGGTTTTAAGGACTTTATTTGGACTTTTGCCACAATTTTAAAAATTTAATGAATACCTATATGAAATTTTTTTATTTCAAAGAACCTTTCTGTAAATTTTTATCAAATTTTGTTCAAAAACAACAATCCACTAAGTCTAATATCGTTTAGCAATGATATATAAAATAACGCTTTTTCTCCATAAATAAACTGCATAAGAAAGAATGAAACACACTAAAATATCTACTAGAACATTTAAAAAGAAAAAAAAAAACAAAAACTTATGTATGAAATACACGGGCCTTATTTTTCAAAAAAATAAAATATATAAAAAGTATAAACAAATAAATTAAACTAAAAAAAATCAAGTAAAATCTAAAATAAATAAGAATTTATTTACTCAACAAAGACAAAACATTTAAAAAACGAGCAAGAGATAATACAAAAGACATTGAGAAATATTTAAAATTTATTTGCCAGCTTAGTTAATTTGCTTTATAAAATTTAATAAAAACAGAAATTTTTGAGTTTCTTTACAAACTGCATACACATTTAAACAAATTTTAATAAAAATATACTAAATACAAAACAAAAACAAAATAGTAGAACAATTGATAAAATAAAAAGAATCTTTAGCTGAAATTTAAAAAAATAAAAAAAAAAACTAAAAAATAAAAGATTTTTAAAAATAAAATGCATTGATTTTATTTGAAAAAAGAATACTTTTTTTATTTATTTGAAACTTAAATAAGATAAATAAGATTATATTAAATAATAAAAATATTAAAACACATTAATAATAATAACAAAAAAACTAGCTGATAAAAATCCTATTTCCCTTTTGCCTTTTAGTAATTATATTTGCAAAGCTGAAACAAACAAATTTTTTTAGACTTTTTAATTATAATAAATGAAATTAATTATAAAAAATTAAATAATTGAGCAAAACGAAATAAAAAATCAATACACACTTACATAAGAGCATAAGAGAAATTTATAAATAAAACCCTTTGATTTAAAACAACAATATGTAATAATAATAAAATCACTTTAAATATTAAAAAATTAAAAATAAAATGTAAATGTATTGTAAATGTAGGTTAAATTAATTAAACACATTTAAGTGGTTTTATTAATTTCAGCTTAAGAGCTACATAAAGTGAACAGAGAAATTTTAATTTGAAATACATATCTGCAAAAAGTTGCATACGACAGCTCTTCTTATCATTCGAAAAGTTTAAGCATTTATGACGTATGCATTTAGAACATTATGATGCAAATTATGAATAATCGTACTCTGCCAAAATTTAAATATAAAACTGTTATTACAAAACTATCAAAATATTTAACATTTTTAGAAATTTTATTCCATCTAATACATCTTTTTACTGTTCACTTTATAACTCTCTCCAAAGTTCGAAATTATAAATCATATCAATGTCAAAGTAATTATTAATATCGTTACTTAGTTATTATTAAAATTAAATATAAGTTTTAACTATAAACAAACAAAAAATCTTACAGAGAAAAACACAAAATCATTGTTGAAATTAAAAGACAAAAGAAAAAAAAACAAATGACAAAAATAAAAGTATCTGTAACAATTTATACATAAAAAATTTGTGTGATTTAACAAAAAAACACACAATTAAAACAAAGAAAAACGCCCAATTCTTATGAATACAAATTTATATAAAACAAAAATAAAGGAACGTTCACATTAAAGGTTTATTAAAAAAATCCCAGTGAATAAAAAGTTCCTTTATTTATTTATAAACTAAAAAAAAAAAAAACAAAAAAAAACTGCTTCAAATTGGCACTAAATGTTTAGCAAATTTTGCGAAGAAAAAATTACAAATATAATTCTAATTAATATAAATTAATTCAAAAACAGTCCACATTACTTTAATGAAATTGTAATAATAAATTTTTAGTTTTAAATATAATAATTTGGCAAACATTTAACATTTTGTATAAATTTCTTCATATTTTCATTTTGTTCAACTTAATTTCTATAATATAATAAACATTAACTAAATTATGATTAAATTAATAATTTAATAACATTTAAAGTAAAAAGCTAAAGAAGTAACACAAAAACTTAGAAAACTTTTAGGAAAATTATAAATAATTTAATTTAGGTGAGTGTGTATGTGTGGAAATTTTTCAAAACAATAATAATAAATCATTTGTATGTGTAACACTTAATAACAAAAACAAACAACAAAGAAAACATCCTAAAATTAAATGTTAAAAAACTAAAACCAAAAACACTGAAATAAAATAAAATACTACTTAAAAAAACAAACCAACCAATCTACAAATTTAAACAAAACAAAAAAAAAACATTGTGTATGTAAAGAAAAAAATTGTTTAAATAAATGTACTTCACAACAGAATATTAAAAAAAATAATAAACGAAAAACAAATCATTTGTTCATTCGGAAAAGATAAAAAATAAAATGTTCTACACCCACTGTGTCTTCAATGACTTTTTTCCAATAGTAAAAACAAAAAATATCAAATGTGTTTTATTTCAAAAACATTTTGTAAGTAATTTGTAAATGCGATTTTAATTATTTACTAGGGATTTTTCGTTTTTAGGAGTATTTATATTTTTTCTCATCTGGCAACTCTTCTTTTAAATTAAAGGGAAATTAAACGATTTTGTAGTACATACTTTTTGGCGGCCATAACGAAGTTTCGGCATTTTTTAAGGTGTACTTAAAACACTATCGACTAGTCAAAAACTAAACTCGATTAAAGAATAAACTAAAGACTAGACTGAAGACAAGAATGTAGACTACAATATAAACTAGATAATGGACTTGAATGTAGGCTACACAAGACTACAGACCAGACCGTACGCAAGACCATATACAAAGGGTAAGACTAAAGACTAGACTATAGACTAGACTATAGACTAGACTATAGACTAGACTATAGACTAGACTATAGACTAGACTATAGACTAGACTATAGACTAGACTATAGACTAGACTATAGACTAGACTATAGACTAGACTATAGACTAGACTATAGACTAGACTATAGACTAGACTATAGACTAGACTATAGACTAGACTATAGACTAGACTATAGACTAGACTATAGACTAGACTATAGACTAGACTACACCGTAGACTAGACTAGACTACACTGTAGACTATACTATATACTACACTATAGACTACACATTTTAGACTGTAGATTATACTATATACTACATTATGGACTAGACTATAAACTAGACTATAGACTAGACCATAGACTATACTATTGACTATACTTTAGACTAGACTATATAAAACCCAATATAAAACCCTCCACACTGTGTGTAGTGTATAGGGCACATCACCTACACCTTCAACAAGAACAGAAACAACAAAAACAAACCGCTACTACTATTGTATGCAAATCAGTTTATCATCGAATTCCTGTATTTAATGCGAGTTTTTGTTGTTGTTATTGTTGCTGCTTCTTCTTTTTATTCTGGCTATTATTGTTTTCTTTATTATTGCTGCTGCTGTTGTTGTTGTTGTGTTTTTAATGTTATTTATGGAAATAAAATTAACATCATTATGATAGTAAATATGTATATAAACAATCAAACAAACAAATATATACATATATGTAGAGCTTTAGTTCTCTGGATATAAAGTGTCATTTAAATTATATACAAAAAAGAATAATTAAAAAAAGTAAAGAAATCAAGGTAATTATGACATCACACAGAAGTATGCTGTTGTTGTGTTTTAATGTTTGTTAAAACAATAGCAATAATTGTTTAACATTTTTGTTTTCATAATGACAAAAACATGTCATTATTGTTCGCTCGCTCTTGGTGGAATGAGTAAAAGTTATTGTTTACATTTAAAAAAATTTATGAACGTCAAAGCTTGTTTTAAGCTTAATGTCTAATGTTTAAGAATTTGTTTTAAAAATATTATTCTTAAAATATTTATATAATTTACTATGCAAACAACACCCACACACGTGTTGTATTGAATATTTTTTTATGATTTTGAATTAATTTATTTAAAATTGTTTTATTTAAATAATTTTTAACAGTTTCTGTGGGAAAGTGTGGTTGTTACAATGAAAGCGACAGGCGCCTGTGACACAATGAAGTTTTAATTATTTCTTGTAAACTGTTGTTAATCAGCGTTTATTTAATTGTTTTATGATTAAAAAAGAGGAAAATGACCTTGTTATTTGCCTTGCTTGTGGCAGCATGATGAATAAACTTGTTATTGCTGTACTTGAGCAATTTTTTTTATTATTATTATTATTATTAATTTTTTTAAATAAACTTTATAGCAAATTTGTGTTGTAAAGTTTCGTACTTAGTAACAAAGGATTTTAATTAAATGATCACATTTTGGGTAATTTTGGATCAGGTTATTGGTATGGTATGGTATATGATATGGTATGGTATTAAAGACACAAACCATGTGCTAAAGATACACCCTATATACCATATACTTAAAATCAGCTGTAGATCCTTAAAATTCCATTTTATACACACAACAAAGCAAATGTTACAAATGTAACAATGAACTTAAAATATGATTTTATTACTTGTAGTTAAATATACAAAATATTCCCATGTTAATTTTTTTGGCAAACAGTCGACATTGACATAAATATTGTTCTTAAAGTCATTAAAAAAATAATTACTAAATGAATTAAAAACCGGTATTATGTAAATAAATTAAACAAGTGAACGTTATTGCGAAATAAAATTTAAGTAAATTATCAAAAACGCTGTACTTTATGTAGAATATTAAAAAAAATTAAAATTACAAACATAGGACATGTTATAGGGAAAATATTAAATAGATTTCACTTTTTAATTTCTTTATAATTATTTATGATTTTCGTTTTTATTAGAACTTTTTTTATTAATTTTGAACTACTGTTTTCAACAAGATCTATGAACTACACAAGATCAACCACATTAAATGGAGATGTCAAACATGTTTTAACAATAATTTAATGCTACTGAAATAAAGGTTAACAAAAGTTATTGGTCACTTAAAAATTGTAAAATATAAATGTTTTTATTCTTTTTTATTTATTTTTTCTAAAAATAAATGAAACTTGTTTGTGGGTTTATAGGAAAATAAATACTTACGTGCGTCAAAAACACAAGTCTACAATTACAATTTATTTATTTTTTAATGACATTGAACTTGTGTGTGTTATTTTTTTAAAGAAAGAAGAAGAAAACATTTATTAAATATTTGCCATTTATTTTGGATCTAAAGATCGTACTCTTTATGGAGATTGTTAAAATATTGATTTTTCAATCTGCGTTGTCTATTGAATAAACACCAAAGATATTAAATTAAGTAAAATTATTTAATGGTTAATAAATTATGGCGTTTTAATTGTTTAATCGTAGTGACATTTGAGTGTGTGAAGGTTTTGAGAATTTGTGTATGTATTGCTCATTTACTACAAGAACGATATGTATAGAGCATTTCTGTAGTTATAGCTTTTGCTTTTAGATTTAATTTTTTTTAATTGATAAACTTTTCTTAAAAGCACCAGATTTTTTATGAAGTTACTTTTAACACCCCTCTATAGTACACTATAGTTGGGGAGAGTGTTTATTCTAAAGTTTGTTACACCCAAAGTATTGATCGTACAACCTTAAACTATATCATTTGGCTTAGAATTTCTGACTTGTGCGCACTCTACTCTAAATAATTATATACAATTTTGCACATTCACTTCGTTTTTAGTCCTACGACGAAGCCTATTGAAAGTGTTTAAAAACGGTCCATTATTTCGCCTAGCCCACATACAACTGAACCCCTCGTAAATTACTTTTGAGCTAATAATTATGTAAAATATGCCTGCATTTCGCTTAAAAGCTGAGCTTAGTGTAAGCCTTGATGATCTCGACGAATTTTGAAGTGAACGGGTTCATTTGACTCTAGCACTCGGTCCAAATTTGTTTTTTGTCAATGAATTGCTTAAATATAGGGGAACCAAGTTAGTTCAGTTAATTAGTGAGGTAGTTAGTTTATAAGTTTATTAGTTAGTTAGATAGATAGATAGATAGATAGATAGATAGATAGATAGATAGATAGATAGATAGATAGATAGATAAATAAATAAATAAATAAATAAATAAATAAATAGATAGATAGATAGATAGATAGATAGATAGATAGATAGATAGATAGATAGATAGATAGATAGATAGATAGATAGATAGATAGATAGATAGATAGATAGATAGATAGATAGATAGATAGATAGATAGATAGATAGATAGATAGATAGATAGATAGATAGATAGATAGATAGATAGATAGATAGATAGATAGATAGATAGATAGATAGATAGATAAATAAATAAATAAATAAATAAATAAATAAATAAATAAATAAATAAATAAATAAATAAATAAATAAATAAATAAATAAATAAATAAATAAATAAATAAATAAATAGATAGATAGATAGATAGATAGATAGATAGATAGATAGATAGATAGATAGATAGATAGATAGATAGATAGATAGATAGATAGATAGATAGATAGATAGATAGATAGATATATAGATAGATAGATAGATAGATAGATAGATAGATAGATAGATAGATAGATAGATAGATAGATAGATAGATAGATAGATAGATAGATAGATAGATAGATAGATAGATAGATAGATAGATAGATAGATAGATAGATAGATAGTTAGTTAGTTAGTTAGTTGGTTGGTTGGTTGGTTAGTTAGGTATTTAGTTAGTTAGTTAGTTAGTTAGTTAGTTAGTTAGTTAGTTAGTTAGTTAGTTAGTTTGTAACATTACAAGCATCTAGTTCTCCATGTCCATCAGTTGTCAACTGAAAGGTCTGTTAATCCAAAATGCTACCGAAAATATCACGGAAATACCGAGTTATCAATATTTGGTTTATAGAAGTTTTAAATTTTTACATATTTTCCATTTAGTTTAACATGTTATCAATTCTAAGAGCTGTTCATAGTTTAAAATCCTCCAAAATCCTTATAAATAAAAACTGTTAAAAATATGAAAAAAAAACCTAACCAACAATATGCTATTAAAATATTTCATTTTAAATTTATAGACGTTTTTATTCTATAAATAAATAAATTGCTAAAAAAATCAAATAAATAAAATAGAATAAAATAATATATGATATGATATACTCATACAAATAAAAAAATATTCATACAAACCTAGGTTTACGCCCCCCACCCTTAAAAAAAACTTACAGCATTTAGACAGTGATGGATATCTCAACTAGGGTGATCCCTAGAATACCATTACTGTTTCATATCTTTATTTTTCTAAGTATTAATTGTGAGAAAAAATTTTTTCATATTTTAATTGGGATTACCAATTACTTGTTTTGCGCCACCCTAATTACACATCCATCAAATGTTTTAGTGTAAAAATTGTATGCAAAAAAGCTTTACATGTGAATATGCGATTCGGATTTGATTAAAACTATTTAGTTTTTTGTAAATTATTAGTTATTGCTATTGTGGTTGTTGGTGTAGTATATACGTTTCTTTTGAATAATTGATGTCACGTTCTATCCATGAGAAATCATGAATTCTGATAATGGTGTAAAATGACAGCAAAAAAATATTAAAAGCTTTCAGGGGAGAGTTTTTCTATGCATAAAATGTTTTAAAGTTTTATTAATTACTTGCTGTTAATTGTAAAATTCAAAATCATATTAAAAAGTTATTTTCTTATATTTTTAGTTTAGTTCCCATGATCCTCATACACCACAGTGGCGTGTGGATCCCTGTCAATTGGAGGACACTGCACCCGAAATGGAGGATCCGGTAAGACTGTTTCATGGCCGTGTGCGCATAGTATGGGAACATCAGAATCATACCTTAAACTCTAAACTAATGGTAACCGTTTTGGGTAAGGGAGATGAGTGTCGCAGTGAAAAGAAACATCAATGTTTGAGAATAGGGTAATATTTTAACACTTTCTTATGATTAAGCAAACTATTAATTAGGTTGTTTATTCTTAATATAGCGATGATCCCATTTTGTGTATATCTAAGGACTTAATATGCGATGGCATACGTCATTGCCCCTATAGCAATGAATACGACAGTGATGAGGATTATACTATGTGCTGGAAACGTAGTCGCCTAGGAGAACCCATGCCACCCTCTATGGAATCGGATATTTTTGAACATTTTGCTTTGGAGGTATTTCGCAATCTATTTGCCTTTGATGTGCCCTCTATAGCCAAAGGCAGCACCAGTAAACCTCTGCTAGAATCGGACGATGATGTCTCTGAGAAGCCTATAAGTAACAAAACCACTTTACATAAGGTGGAAGGAGGTAAAGAATTTAATGAAACTCTAACAGAGGAACAAGACTCAGGAAAATCCAATACTACTCTAACTATAGGCAAGGCCGATAACTCGTCTAGTTTGTCGGGAAATCATCATCGGCGCAATTCAACACGTACGGGTGTTAATTCGGATTTGTCCAAATATGGTCCTTGGGGTTATCTTATGCTGGGCATGTTATTATGCGGTGGTGCTTTATTGATTTGTGGTTTATGGGGTAAGTTTTGCATGCTATTTTGAATGACACAATAACACAAGCTTTACAATTATTTTTACAAACAACAACACCTCTATTCATTAACACTCTATCTTCTCAAACAAATATGTTTGGAAATTTAATACTATTGTTTATGTCTATCTATCACACTAATCCTGTTATCAAATACAAAACATATACACATTATTTTGTCCATCCCTCCCTTCCCGTTTCTGTGTTAATTGCACTGTTACGTCTGTCCTTAGTTTGGTGTTGTCGCTTTAGCTATCACATTCAAACCATACGTTCATTTTCAGCCTCTGCTTCTCAACATGCGGCCAATAATGAACGCGAATCAGCATTACAATCGGCCAATGCAGCAGCCGCCATGGGCCAAGATAATCATTCGAATACTACAGCTCCACCTAACTATGAAGAATTGGATCCACCACCTGCCTATTCTGTGTTGTTTCCCAATCAAAAAGCCGCCTCGAGCAATACTTTGAATTCACTGGAAGTGGCCAGCTCTCCGCCTTCCATGACACACCTACAATTATCGCCCTCTGCAGCTCCCAGTAGTAGATCTACTGCGAGAGTTGTGTCTGAAAGGGCTAGTGGCAGTAGTCATTTACCAACTCACAGCAACAATTGAAATGTGTTCTTTTTTAACTTTATAAATTATTTAGTTTTATACTCTCTACTTTGAATTGAAAAAAAAAAGATTTATAACTCTATTGATAAGTTTGACTAGTAGAGCAGGGATATACAGATATTTTTATAACGTATTTTCTAAGAATCTCTTCTTTATTTGAAAAAGCTTTGCGTTTTTTCAAATTAAGATCATAAAAAAGCTTAACAACGACTGACTTAATTATTTAGTTATAACAATTTTTAAATAGTAAAAAATAATATTTTTGCATAATTTTATAGTTGGAGATGATTTGGTTTAAAAGCTGTTTTATTTGGGTTTTATGTAAACTTGTCAAATGCTGAACCATTTTAGAATTTGTAGAACTTGAAAGCTTTTTATATGAATGTAAATGAGTATTAAAAAGCTATTAATATAACAAAATGTATAAAGTTCTACTAAATTTAAAACTTTTAAGCCCTTGAAAATAGCTTTTGTCAAATCTCAAATTGAATACCCAAAATCCTTTTTAAAACATAGCATTTAAACATTCCCTTTCATTAAATTTTACTAATTTGTCTAATATTAAAACTAAAATTCATAATTTATTTATTTTCAATGTCCTCTTTAATCAAAACCCCTTTCTAAAATCTGATTCAATTTTTTTATTTTATGTTTATATTTTGATTTAGGTTTTTTTTATAAATTTTGTAACATTTTTTATTATCCAATAATTTATTAGCATTTTATTTATTTGTATTAAATTAAAATGTTGACAACATTTAATGTACAATAAAAATGGCATAAATGTCTATTACTTTCTGTATTCCTTTGTTAGCTTTTTGTAATAAGTCTTTAGTTTGTTTTTCATAGTTTGCGTCCATATTTGTAATATTTTATTTAAATGTTAAAAAAACACGATTGTAGATTTTTAGTTAATAGTTAAATTAATTTTAGAAAAAACATAACAATAATATAATAAATAAGAATAATAACGAAATAATTGTTAATTTATACGATAATGTGATATAATTTAAATAAAAGATGAAATAATTATACCTACACTACTATATGTTTAAAAATAAAATTGAAAGTTTTAAAATTAAAAAAAAAAACTTTAATTTTCTTTTGAGGGATTTCGATAATTATATTCTATATCTCTCAATCTTTGAGGCGGAAATCTATGCCACCTTAATCTGTGCTAGAGAATGTGTGAGGCAAAGATTAAGAGATCCGAGAATTAACATAATAGCAGATAGTCAAGTAACACTCAAAGCCTTACTTTCGTATGAAGTTAGATCGGTTGAAGGTTTTCACATATTGTGCCAATGTGCCATAACACTAAAACCGAAAGATATATTCAACCTCTCACCAATCAAACTTGTTATTTTCATACGTGAATTTTGGTGAACCAAAAGATCCAAAACAGTATCACATTGCTGAAAGCTCTTTCTAATATAGTTGTGTACATAATCTAGTTCATAATCTATGTAGTATAGTTTATAGTCTAGTCTATAGTCTAGTCTATAGTCTAGTCTATAGTCTAGTCTATAGTCTAGTCTATAGTCTAGTCTATAGTCTAGTCTATAGTCTAGTCTATAGTCTAGTCTATAGTCTAGTCTATAGTCTAGTCTATAGTGTAGGCTATAGTCTAGTCTATAGTCTAGTCCATAGTCTAGTCTATTATATAGTCTGCTCTATATTCTAATTTATAGTCTAGTCTATAGTTTAATCTATTGCCTTGTCTATAGTCTTGTCTATAGTCTAGTATATACTATAGTTCATTAACATATTTTTCATATTATTATTTGCATTTTTCGACCACTGTTTTTTTATTTAACACATTCATCATTATTTTTGTTAAAAACCATTTAGTGTAGCGTAAAGAAACAAATTAAAAATTTAATTTTTTTAAATAAAATTTTGCATAAAATTAAATTTTATTTCAGGAATGAAAAACAATTAAATATTTTGTAAACCTAGGAAGTACAATAGTTTGACAAAGTTTAAAATAAATAATTAGTTAAAATTAAATTTATTTAAAAAAATAACAACAACAAGAAAAATCTCTACAGAAACCTTAATATTAGATAAGTGAAAAAAGTAGTTTAATTTTTTTCAACACATCAAGGTCTGAGAATGTTTATAAAAAAAACTGAAATAAATTTAACAAATTTAATTAATTATTTGTAATGGAGTTTTATGTGTTCTTTGAAGGACCGTAGCAGACAATGACATTTGTTATATAAAAGCAAATAAAAGGCGTTAAAGTTAACAGACAGTTTTCTAGTAGTCATTATTTATGCTAAAAACCATGTGAATTCTTTAAAATTTCAAACAACTTCCTTATAGACCAACAAAATAACAACAGACAACAGAAAAGGAAAAATAGAAAGAAAACCGCTAATAGAAAAATAACAACAATAATAATAAATATCATGCTTAAAACCAAATACCATGACAATACCAGAAAAGCAAAAAAGTATACGGTGTAAAAAATTAAACCTGACTGTGGCTAATATACACCCATTAAAGCCCCTCAATTGTCTAACGAAAAAAAAACATGGCAAAAGTACAACTTAAATAACTGATAACAAAAAAAATAAATGATTCACGGCGATGACATAAAAAATATTTGAGTTAAAAAATATAAAAAGAAAGAAATGTATTTATAGAAAACATTATAATTTTGTGCAGCCACTAAAGTTGCGCATGCGTAACCATTCTCAAAACAAATAACAACAAATTTATGGAGAAATATACAACTCTTTTCAATATGTTTGTATATTTTAAACATTTTTTTATAGAAATAAATAAAACTGATATAATATTTAAGAATGCAAGCAATTATTTAGTTGTTAAGCAACTCATTTAAAAAAAAAAGATTCTAGAATTTAGATTTATCAAATTAATAATATGTTCTACTACGATAAAAATCTTTCCACTAAAAACAAAAAATAAATAAGTAAATATTTAAATACATATACATGTATGTTTGTTTATATAATAGATTTTAACTAATGAATAAATAATGAAACTACACCATTTCCAATTGCACCTAAAAAATATTAAATAGACGTTATTTACAATGCAACGAATGAGAAAATTTTAAAATACAGTTGGAAATGGTATAAAAATAGTTGATATTTTAAATTGTAGCTATACCCAGTATACTTTGAAAGCCTAAAAACAATTCATAAATAAATGTATGTTATGAAGAAACTACTTTTATTAAAACTAAATTTAAGGTTTATAGCTCTAATAGTTTCCCAAATGTGCTGATGTTTATAACCAAAAAAAATTTTAGCCATACTCACACCTTAAAATATACAGTTTGACTCAGAAATTGGGTTCTATAAATCGACATTCGAAAGTCGAACAATCGACTTTTTGTCGAAAAAAGCTGAAAAGTCAAAGTCGACTATTTTGTTCCAAAATAGTCTATAACTCGACTATCGTCTATGAAAAAAGTAGAAAATTCGAAAAAAATCGAAAAGTCAAAAACTCGAAGATAGTAGAAAAAAGTTAAAAATAGTCGAAAACTTAAAAAAAAATGAAAAAAAAAACTCAAAAATAGTAGGAAAAACTCGAAAAAAGTAAAAAATTGTCGAAAAAACGTCCATATGGTCAAAAAGTCGAAAACTCGAAAATAGTAGAAAAAAATCAAAAATAGTCGAAAATTTAAAAAAAGTGTAAAAAAGTCAAAAACCCTAAAATAGTCGGAAAAGTAGTCGAAAAAAAGTTGAAAATTGTCAAAAAGTCGAAACATTGAAAAAAGTCGAAAATGTCGGAAAAGGTCGAAAATAGTAGAAAAAGTCAAAAATAGTCGAAAATTTTAAAAAAGTGGAGAAAAGTCAAAAACTATAGCATAGTCGGAAAAACTTGAAAGAAGTAAAAAAATAGTCGAAAATAGTCAAAAAGTCGTAAAGTCTAAAAATCTACTTTTAACTAAATGAAAAAAGTCGAAAAATTGACTTTGCATAAGATGCAAAAAGTGGAAAAGTCGAAAAGTCGACTTTTCGTTTCAACAATAGAATTATACTCTGAAACACTTTCGATTAAGACATATTCGCCCGTCTTTCCGGCTGGCTAGTTGTCCATGTAAACCTTGTGAGCAAGGCACAGGCCGTAGTTTTCATAATATGTTGAAAAAAACTAAATTTCGATTTTTATTGCGTCAAATATTCCAGTATTTCTCCAAAAGTCGACACAACTGAATTAATTTGTTTCCTATTTGAACATAGCACCCATAAGAACCCCCTTTTAAAACTTGAAAAAAACTTGGCCTATAGTTCCTTTCAGAAGTTTTAGGGACCTTTTTGGAAAAGATTTCGGACTATTTCTTTAATATTTTAAACTGATATCAAGATTTTTAGTTTTGATGATATTAAAACTACTTCTTTGTACACTAATTCTCGTCATTTGAGAGGTGGACGACGGGGCACTCTTATGTAAATATGTAAATAATAAATATGTGTATATACAGACACACATTCACTTTTATTAATATACATATATAATATATTACTTACTATACTCAGCGGACAACTACGGCCCGACTTCAAACCACCCGCCGTTGATACATTTAATTGATCCATAAATGTTGACATTTTACTGGGGTTTTGAGCACCGCCTTGACGGCCCGTGGCATCGTTTTCTTTATTCTCTACCTTTGTACTGGAATGATGATGACTGTGTCGTATTTTTGGTAAAATTAAACGTATAATGAAACCATAATTAGGTGGGGATGATAGAATTCGAGTGCATAATTTATGCTGTGTGGCCGCAATGGCTTTATTGAATTCCAATATTAGACTAGATTCTTTGCCTTCGCTTTCGATGAAATGCTCCTCTTGAAGATTGCATATCGGTTCAAATGTGGGATTTGAACGAAAGTCAACATCTAAAAATACAGAAAAGATAATATATAATTAGTTTTTTCCTAAATGTTTTTATTTATTGTTTTTCATTAGCTATAACAACTATTAGCTTTTCTTGAATGATTTATGCCGGAATCTGCCAACTAAACAAGAAATATTGACCAATTTTCTTGTCTCATAACTTAAACGAGTACATCTAGCGGAGAAAAAAACAGAAATTCAAAACTTTTTCCTAGCTGCAACCAACAACCATACAGTCAACTGCTATATCCTCAATCCAACTTGGTTAAACTGCTGTCATTGTCAAAAAATCTTAATAAAACAACAAGAACAAAAACAATGGCTGTCATTTGTTCTCCAAACAAACAACTTTCTAACTGTTAGAATAACTTGCACACACGAATTGTGCAAGAGTTAATGGGTCAAAAAAGATTGTTGCTGCAACCGGCAACAACTTTTAAGATTTGTTTTTACGACCACCATAAACTCATAAATAAATCGTAACAATGTTGCCAACAACAATAACAAGGAATTAGACTGTTTTATCTATTTTCTTTAGTTAAACCATTCCAATTCCAATTCATTCATATATTTTCCACACAATTGCCCGGTATAAATAATAAACAAATAACTAAAAAAACGAACAACAAACAACAAAAATATTATTTAACGGTTTGTAATCCAATGAAGAAATATTTAACAGGAAAGAAGTGGTTGCTCGAGGCATAAGAATTGCTATAGCAAAGGTGGTAGAGGAAGATCAAAAAAGTAAATGGCAAAACGAAACTGTTGTTATCGCTCTAGTGAACGCATATAAATTAGTGTGTTTGGTTGGCTGGTAGGCGGACAGACGGTCGAGCAAATAAACCGTTTGATTAAAGAGCAAAATTGTAACGATCTTTAAGTTTGTCGGTTATGACCGAATTTATTTTAAGCTAAACTCTAAAACTTTTTCAATTATATAGGAATAATATTGTCTAAAGGTTGGAAATACTGCACTGAATCTGTGTGACTCGCATTTGCAATTAGAGATATAGCATAATACCCTCTGCACTATAGTAGTGTAGTGAATAAATACCCTGAATGTTCCAAAATCTTTGAGTTTTCATTCTTTAGGTTATAATAACTCGAAAAAGAAAGAAAATAGGTCAGATGTTAAGCTTAAATATACAGAATTGACGTTATAACTAGTCTATAGCTTAGTCTATTAGTTATAACCCATATAGGATATGGATGAACCCTTAAACTTTGGAATTTTCTATTAACTAGTCTATAGTCTAATTTGCACTATAATACTTTATTGGCTATTCTATGGTTTAGTCCATTAACAGGACTTTAGCCTAAATACATTGATTGGTTTATGAACTAGTAGAAAGTTCAGAAAACACGAGTGAACTTTTTATTCACATATTTGATTTGAAGATGCCATAATGAACTCTTAAAGGCGGTCGGGCCGATAACTGTAGTTTAATGTTTCTTTGGAGTAGATATAATCCGTTACAACTGATTAATGAATTTTTATGTATATTATCTGCATTATCCTCCCCCGGGGGCATGTTACCTTGGTGAAACCTCCACCTTGGTGTTATTGCAATCCAAAAGAGGTGTTACCAACACGGGACTATAAATTGGTATTTACAGTCTACTGACTGGCTTAGTCCTTGATAGATTAAAAAGAGGTCTAACCTGAAAACCATGTAATCTGGTACTACGGGTGGCCAGTTGCCCGCAGGACTATGTCCTGGGTGGACAGTTGGTTGAGGTTCCTTGAGGATCCACGTAGCGGCTGTGATTAAAAACCAACTTCGAAGGAAGAGTGAGTTGCGGTTAAAAGACTGATGTAAGGTAAAGTCAATATTTTGGGATAAGTTCGGAGTGAGTGACTGTGGGACTAAGCGTTGGAAATGAGTTGGTATTAGTTGTATATGGTACGGGATGAATGTGGGGTGCGGCGGGCCTCACCCACAAGTCTACCTACAATAAATGTGTCGTATGTTTTTCTCTTATAAATGTGTCGTATAAAAAGGATGTGTGATGGGTTGTCTGATGATGGACGAAAGGTATCATATACAATATACCATTGAATTTTCCTTCCTTGTGCAGATATGTTCAGAGTAAACTTTGTTCATATCAGAATTACCACAGTGTGTCTGTGTGAGTATGAACAAAGTCTCGGATTATTTGATGGATTCGTACTTTGGTCTACCGGTTACTTCTCTAGCAGGCCATCCCATCTGCGTGGTTGTAAACGAAAGTGATGTTTTACATCTCGGAAGTTAAGCAACGGTTGTTTACTATTTACTCACCCAGTGGTTGAAAAAGTACTACCGTGTAATAGAGCTAGATGTCGTAAACCACTTCGGCATTAATATGTCTGCATTATCCGAAAAAGACAGTGATTTCCATTTGAGCCTATCCACCTGTTTGACTTTGTTTCATCTTTGTAAACGAGGGTGAAGATAGTAGTCACTTCATCTTCCCTTTTGGGCTAGAAAGTGGAAACTTGAAAACCAACCTTTAGCAGTTTGTTGTGCCTATGCATTAGTATGTAGAGTAGTCTGTAATCTAGTCTTTATGGACAAAGCTAGTTATATGTTTTGGAAGTAGATAATATAAAGTATAATACTACTGAATTTCCCATGTCTGTGCTAAAAAGACATATTATCAAAAAATTGTAAAATATTCAAAAATTCAGTTTAAATAGTGGAAGAGTTTAAAAATTGCTCTAACATCGAAAAACGTGGAGAGCAATTGTTGGCCAAAAATAAAAAGAAAAACAAAATAATAAACTTGTTTTATTAACAATTTGTTTTGTTAAATATCTTTTCTCAATAAACAAAAGCAAATTTAATTTTATTTATTTTCGGTAGTTACTCATATGGTGATCGAAACGCACTTTGGATGCTAAATAATCAAATCATGTGATTCTGAAATAAGATACAGATGATTAAAAGATTTTAGATTTGTTTTTATTTCACCAGTCACATTATTGATTGCAAGCCTTATTTGGTAAGTGGAAAAAATAAATTAAAATAAAAAAAACTAAAATAAATTTTTGTATTAGAATGTTGTTTTTTGAAAAGATGACGTGCTTGGAAAGGAAGATAAGTAAAGTTTTAAAGATGTCTTTAAAATATTCAAAAAAGAAGAATAGATTTCTAAAAGAGAAAATGTATTTATTTGACAAGTATTTAAGTACTCAATATTTCTTTGTTTTATTAAATGTGTCATTTATTTGGAAAGTGATTGAAATCTCAATTTAAAATCGTGTTACGTTTATCGAAATGTTAATTAGGAAAACAATTTCTCTTTAATAATGATTTCTTTAAACTGATTTAAAGTTTCAATTAAATTTAACTAAAAACTGTTTTAACACATTTTTGAGAATAGATTTAGGGTTTTAAGTTGAAATTAGGCCTCTTGGAATAATGAAATGGTAGATTGAACTACTCTATAGGATCTTTGTAGTACAAAGTTAAGACCAAGACGGGAAATTAAAATAAGCCAGTCTGAGGTTAGTATGATGTCTTTTGAGTGGACACACTGGATTACGGACACGAGTATACAACATTGGACGTACAGATTCAGACGAAAGTAGAGCAAATGGAGAGGTCAGTGAAACAAACTGTCAGGCATCCGACGAAAATAAATTCAAGTTTCTTAGGAGTGAAATTATTTCGGAAATAACATTTCTCACGAACACTAATTGGCCACGTCTTGTAGACCATATTGTATATATACTAATCTACTTTAAAACTCAGTTTTTAAGCACTCCAGATGGTTCGGTTAGCTGTTAAGCTATTTTTAAAGATCCGAAAAATTAGTATTCAATTCTCAAAAGTATTTAAATTTTGTAACTTTTGTTTTTGACACACATTTAATACAAGGGCTTCATATAAACCAGTTTTTTCAACCAATCAATTACAGAGTGTAACAAATCTGATTTCTATATTCGGCTGTGCTGAATGTTATATACCCTTCACCAAGTATGTTTTAAAAAACAGTTTTTATTTATTCTGTATATCTGCACACATGTCACACATAACATACACACAAACAAATATAAACTGTAGCAGATTTTCAATAGGAAACTTCTCGAAAGCATGTCTGAGAGAATTATTGAAGATTCAGATCTCGAAGATATTTGGAGTCTTCAGAAAATTGATTTCAACAGACAGACAGACGGACATGGCTTAATCGACTCCGCTAATAAGGATCCAGAATAACAAACGGAATGACAAACTTATATATACCCATCTCACGAACGTGAAGGGTATAAAAAAGTATTTATATGGTGACCAGATACACGGATCTTAACAGAATTTTTATTTTTGTGTTTGAGAACATGGTCCAATTTTGAAACAAAATTTGAATCTTTTATTTTGTTAATAGGTCTTCAGTTTAGGAAGATGAGATCTTGTTTAAAAATTTTATTTTTCCAATTTATATTATACTTAATGAAATCATGACAAAACTTTAGAATATTGACAGAAATAAGAAAAACTTTAAATAAAACTAAAACTTAATTATTTTATTAAAGTTAAAGAGAATACCACACGAGAGTTTTTCTCTATCAAGCATGAACTTTGACTTTCTACTTAAAGTTTAACTTTCTCTTTTGTTTTTATAAAAAAAGAATATGCAAAAAAAGTAGCCACAACCTATAGAAAAGAATCAGAAAAGCAAAACAAAATAAGAAATTGAATGAAAAAAAAAACGGAAATAATAGTAATTAAAACACAAACCACTTCGGTTTCTTTTCTCTTCCATACACAGTTATGCTCCAAATAATAGCAGTTTAAGATCATTTCCTAGACTATAATTAAACACAATGAACTACGTACTAACTACTCTTTGTTAACACAAATAAAAATTAGGTTATAACAATCATTAAGCCGCTTTTTTTTTGTTTCGTAAAAGATCAGCTCATTAGAGACCGGGTTAATGGGGCTTTAAGTGGCCTAAACAAATTAAATAAATTTGATCTTTGAACGTCAGAGATTTTAAACAAATATTTCAAAACAAATATTAAAAAAATAAATTGCAACTCTTTAATTAAACCAAAAACACACTAAAAGAAAACACAAAACCAAAATACTGTTATTTTGCAATGAGAATGTTCTGTTAATTTTCTCTCTCTCTCTTTACGTAATTAAATCTTAATCAATTACTTTTATTTATTTTGTGTTTGTTCTTTGTAACTTATTAAAACTGTAAACAACAACGTTTGTTTTAAATGTTTTTGTTGCCAATCATTTTTAAATGTTTTTTTTTCGTTTTTTTTAACAGTCATATGGCAATAATTAAATTTAATAAACTCTCATTATGATTGACATTCATGTTTAAGGAATTTTTTATGAGTCTTTTTTTTTTGTTTGTTTACAAACGTAAATCTCTATGTAATTGTTTGTCAACATTTACAATGTTGTTATTATTGTTGTTGTTGTTATTTTTCAACTGATTTATGACAACAACAACATGACATTATTATTATTAAAAAATTAAACTTATAATCGTTACTTTTGTATTGTAAACAATAATGTGTGCTGTGTGTTGCGAGTATTTATTTTTAATATTAGTAATTATTGTTAATATTACAAGTATTTGAGATTCTAAATATTCAATAATAAACGTACATATGTATGTATGAAGTTTTTTTTTCTAATTTTTATCTCTAACTCATTGGGTGTGTATGAAATTTGTTTTTTGTTTCCAATGCTGTAAATGTGGGTCAATAGTTTTTCACAGTAGATTTACTATAAATTTCATTTACAACAAATGCCAACATGTGTGTAAATGATGATGATGATCATCATCATGTTGTTTTCAATATTAGAGCCCTTTAAATTTGTTGCTGTAATTGTTTGACGCTCGTTAACTGTGAATGAAGTTTGTCATAGAAAACAAGGTCTTGTTGTACTGATTTTAAACAAACAAATATTATTTGTGACTGAATGAATATAAATTGTAAAAAAAAATCAACAAAATAATGTAATTGAGTGAATCAACCTATAAATGAATGAATGTAAAAAGTATGAATGCTGAGCTGCGATGTTTATTTTAACAATCACATGTTTATTATTACAATATTTTGAGTTTAGTTGAGTTCACCCTTGAATTTTAAAATTAATAACTCCATTTACAATCAAACTAGACTATAAATTATATACTAGATTAAAGACTTTATAATAGACTAAATTATAGAATACATTATAGGCTAAAACAGAGTATACGAACTGGAACATAAACTATACTATAGACAAAACTATAGACTAGACTATAGAATAGATTATAGACTAGACTATAGAATAGCCTATAGAATAGACTATAGAATAGTCTATAGACTAGACTATATACTAAACTATAGACCATACTATAGACTAGACTATAGACTATACTATAGACTAGACTATAGACTAGACTATAGACTAGACTATAGACTAGACTATAGACTAGACTATAGACTAGACTATAGACTAGACTATAGACTAGACTATAGACTAGACTATAGACTAGACTATAGACTAGACTATAGACTAGACTATAGACTAGACTATAGACTAGACTATAGACTAGACTATAGACTAGACTATAGACTAGACTTTTTAAAATCAAAATTCGAATTCAGGTTAAAATGAGTCAAACAAAAGTAAGTAACTTTAGTTAAAATGTTTAAGTTTAACACGTTTTTTTTTTCAATTTTCTACTGTAGATAATTGCAACAATTATCAAATCATCAAGTTTTGCTCTAAATAAAAACAAATACGCCCCCAAAACAATACATTGTTCCGTTATAATAAGTTTTAAATTTATTAAATAACGAAATTAAACAAATTGGTGCTGGTACCAAAAACACAGTTTATATATGTATGTCTTTATATACTTTATACTAAATAAATTTGCGTATCACTAATCCGTTTAATGGGTTCATTGAAACTCAAATTGTCACGTTTTGTAAACTTAACTCCAAACTAGTCACACTAAATTTAAATTTAGTATATGTCTGTACTTTAGTAGATGACAAACATTAAAAATGAATAGTTAGATATAATAAAATTAAAAAAAAACAACAATAAAGTAAAATAATTACAAGTCATTTTTGATTATTGTCAGACCCGTAATGGGAAGGGGCCGCTAAACTGAGAGGCGTCATCAGCATTGTATTCGTAGTTGTCGTGCGTTTATACGCAACTCATTGTGCATAAATGATTAAATATTATAATTTTTTTTTTATATTTTTTGCATCTTATTTTAATTCATTATTTGCTAAGTATAAAAAAACTAACAACAATGTTAAACAAAAACAATAAAACTATAAAAAGTAACTAGAAAAATTGTTAATAAATATCACGTTGCGGCAATTGATGGATGATAAACAATTTTTATTGTAGTTTTTTTTTTTGCAACCGTTTCAAAACGGTTTTGTGGTTTTTTCTCAAAACCTTTCAGTCTAGTTGTAGTGGATGTTAAGAGGTGGGTGGATGTGTGGTTTCGAATGGTGGAGGTTGTTAAATAGAGGTGTGTTTTAGTATGTTAAACAACAAAATTTAAGCCAACAACTACAACAGCAACAACAAACAGTTGCAACCGCAAAATAGCGCAACAAAAAGGAAATTTTAAACTTGTAAACTTTTTCTGTTGATTTTTTGTTTGCAAATACTTTAACATTTAACAGTGAAACCCGGTAGTAAATGTTTTTGTTTTACATCTCTGATCCATCCACAGCCATGTAAATAAATACTTACTCGTACTTGTATCTCATTGATACTTTATTTGTGAAAATTTCTTCTTTGTTTTGCAATTTTTAGTTTTGTTTTTTTTTTTTGGGTTTAGCAAAAATAATTAACGTTTTATTTATTTATTACAAGCAATTTTTAAACTTGTTTTATTATCTTTGTTTATTTAGCCTCTGTTTTACTGCATTTATTCATTCATTTCCATGTCTGTTTCTATTTACAAGTTCACTGACCCTCCCTTCTTCAATTGTATGTACCTTTCTGTAGGGTTAAATAAACTCTTTTTATATGTTTTTACTATAAAAATCATTAATAATTTAAATTGATTTATTTAGACAATTTTAAGGGAGTTTAAAGGTATTAAATCATATTTCTTTAATGATTTTCCACGTATCTTTTTTAAAAAACAACTTTTCATTTTTCTAAAATTTGTGTATATAAGTCCACTTTACCGAGTATTGGATATTTCAACAAAATTTCGATTTATAAATTATAAATCGACTTTAAAATAATCGAAGAATAGGCTTTTTATCGGAAAAAGTCGAAAAGTCGAAAGCGACTTTTTTATCTTGACAAAGTCCTCAAGTCAACTATCCTGTAGAAAAAAATCAAATAATCTCTTTTGTAAATAAAAGTCTAAAAGAATCAAAAAAAGAAAGATCCAAAAATCTCGAGAAAAGTAAAAAATTATTTACTATTTCATTTTAACTGGAAGCCACTTATTCGAAACTTACTGAAAGAAAGATGACTTTGATTTTTTTAACAAAAGTTCAGTTGTTCGATAATTCGAAAGTAGGAAACAAAAAGTCGACTTTTCGCAACCTTTTAATATCAATTATCAACTTTTCCGATAATTTTTTCGAACTTTGGACTCAAAATGTGCTAAATTAAGTCTTTTACTTTTTCCTAATAATATAGTCGATTTATGGAACTTTTTAGGACAAAAAAGTCGACTTCAACGCTTCTTGACAAGATTTCTCAATTATTTTAAAGTCGATTTTATAGCAGTGCCGTTAAGTCGAAGTCAACTGGCAAAAGTCGACTTTTAATCAATTATGGAATCCTTCTTCTAAGTAAGTTAGTTTTGAGTCATTCAGTTGTTTTAGTTTTAAAGTTCCTAATATAACATCACATGCGGGAATTACTTTAATTTATAAACAAGTTAGAAATTATAGTAGGACGAGGTGTAATACCCTACACCTGAACAAAAATAAAGTGGATAATACTTGAGCCATTTATATATGTATAGTCAGGCGTAGCCGACCATATGATACCCTACACCAGACAGTATGTATGTTAAAAATGGGGATTATTTAAAAAATAAAGCATTTGGTTTGTTTTTTTAATTTTATTTCGGAATATTTTTACTTTTTTTGGCAAAAAAAAGAGATGTCATTTAAAGTTCTATAAAACTAAATTTTGTCGACTTTTGTTAACATAATAGATCATTTAAAATAATTATAAGCCAAAAGGCCCTATTTGGGGGTACGATTGTATGGGGGCTAGTCGAAATAATGGACCGATTTTAACCATTTTCAATAGGCTTCGTCCTTGGGCCAAAAGAAGTGTGTGTGCCAAATTTCATCCAATTATCTTGAAAATTGCGACCTGTACCTTGCGCACAAGGTTTACATGGACAGCCAGACGGACGGACGGACATAGCTTAATCGACTCAGAAAATGATTCTCCCCACTAAAGTGGTGTAGGGTATAAATAGTATACCTTGCTTTGAGAACGGCTGGACTTACACCAAAAGGCACGCTATTTAAAAATCACAAAATTTCTGGAAATTTATATCAATTCCTTTATAAATGCTCCTCATTTGTTGTAATTATTAAAGAAATATTTAAAATTAATGTCATAAAGTAAAATAACTTATTTCAAAATGTATCTAAATGAATGCAATTTTAATGCATAGACCTCCTCCTCCTCTAACTACTACCAGAATAGCACCAAATAGTTGTCGACCAATTAACAGCAAACAAAACTAAACGTTTGATTAATACAAATTAACCCCTTGACTTTTAAACAGACAATCACACATACATATATATAGATACTTGAAATATCTATGTTTGTGGCCATAAACTATCGCACACTTTTGACCACAATTGAAAATTTTGATATACTCAATGGTTATGAGAAAACGACAGTGGTTTAAAAGTGTGTATTTATCCAAAAATTTCAGTATTTTAAAGTTTTACAAGATTCTCGATATGGTCACAGAGAGATCAGTAAACATATTAATTAGCCAAGAGTTGGAAGAAGGGAATGCAAACATGAAATTGTAACAATTGCAAACTTAATTTTGAACAAAAGTCTTGCGTTAAAAACGTATATTTTCTGATCGAGATCACTTTCCCATTTACAAGGTTAATCCAATAACTTAGTTAAACTTTCAAGGACCAGAATTTGAAACAACACTATACTTACAATTAAAACTCTGGCTAATAATTTATTATTTCATAAGCAAAATAATAAATTGATTTATATGGGTAGAGGTTATAAAAAAAATAGAATAAAATTTTAAATAGATTCAAATAATTTAAAGGTGAATGAACAGTCGTGTGCCTTTTAAAATATTTAAACAATTGATTTCTATATACATGAGTACCCTACAGCGATTTTTCTAGAAACGTTATAGAGTGGAGTAGTAAGAACATAATTAATTAAAACTGTGCGATTTTTGTATCTTTTTGAACTAGATTTTAATAATTTAAAAATTTTCTAAATTATGAAAAGTAATAGGGTTCTACATATCGACTTTCGAACAATCGACTTTTTGTCGAATAAAGTCGAAAAGACGAAGTCGACTATTTTGTTCCAAAAAGATAACTCGGCTATCGTCTATGAAAAAAGTCGACTTTGTAAATAAAATTCGGAAAAAGTCGAAAAGTCGGAATGTAGAAAAAAGTCTATAATAGTCGAAAATTTAAAAAAAAAAAATTAAATAAAGTCAAAAACTCTAAAAAAGTCGGAAAAACTCGAAAAAAGTAAAAAAAAATAGTCGAAAATAGTCAATAAGTAGAAAAGTCGAAAAAAATCGATAAGTCGGAATAAGTAAAAAAAATATCAAAAATTTAAAAAAGTCGACCATTTATAAAATACTAAAAGTATAAAAGTCGACTAAATGAAAAACGTCGAAAAATCTACTTTGCATAAAATTCAAAAAGTCGAAATGTCCACTTTTCGTTTCAACCATAGAACCCTAAAAGTAGATTTTTAATTTTTAACTTTTTCAAAATTTTTTATATCAACTTTTTTCCTTATAAAATTGATTATTCAAATTTTCGTTATATTTTTAAAAGAGTCGACTTACTCTTTTTTAAATTCCCGCAGTTCTTGTCACCCTGTCGTTTCTCTTTTACATTCCGGCACAAGATTTCAGTGACGATCTACTCATATTTACATTAAACGGCGTTAACTAACTACCGCGGATTCAAAATGTTTGTGTAGCATAAACTAAAGCCGTCGTAATTTATAAAATTTCAACCGATTTAGTTTTTCAAAATTAAAAGATTTATTTGTTTTAATTCTTTAAAATGTTTAAATTGATTATAAATAGAAATTGTTGCAAATAGTATTTATATTTTATAATAGATCAAAAAAATTAAAATAATGTTATTTTCAAAGCGTGTGTTCGTTTTTTGCAAATATACTTTTTTTAAGGTCAATAAAATTGAAACAATTTTTAATTTTAGTAAAATGTTGTTCAAATAAATTTGATTTATTTTTAGTTCTATATTATATTTGTTTGTTAAAAATGTAAAAGATAATTTTGTTTGGTTGAAATAGAGTGTTAATTTCAATTAAATTTTCAAAAACAGATATAGCCGATTTTTTTTATATCTAACATTGTCTATACAAAATAGAACGCGTGATTTGTCACGTTCTGTGGTCAGGGTCAATGAAAAATAAAGGTGTCAATTTAATTTATAAATAAATTTCAATTAAAGTGTATAAAATTTTCAAATTTAATTGAAAACTAGAATGGTAATTTTTAACATGAAATATAAGCATACTATTTAACAATTAAAACTAAAACAATGAAAAAAATATGAAAATTTTTAAAATTTCTTATTAGAAAGATATTATTTCAGAAATATATTAAAACGTTGGGTTTTTTTCGTTATGACAGAACAAAAGAAAGTTTATGTCTTTTTAATTTTAATTTTATTGCTCTTTTTTCACATTTTGAAAAAAATGAACAATGATATAGAAAGATAAAAAAATCATTGATTTAAACAATACCGTTATTTTTAAAATAAAAAATAATTTATTTATCCATATTTCTTGTTATACATAATTCTTATTAATTGGTTTTAATTTAGAAATAAAAAGATGTGTTTCGAAATTAAAATTATAACGTACATTTTAAGAAAAACGAAAAAAAAAATTGTTAATACTATAACAAAGTATCTAGTTTCTAAACTAAATTTTGGATATTTTATAATCTTTAAAGTTTACTAAGAAACTTTTATCAAATTAGCAAATGAGTTAAAGTTCACTAGAACACACACACACACACAACATAAAAGAAACCAAAGAAAAACACCAACAGCAGACGTTACTTTACAGAGTTGAAAATAAATTTAAACAAAAAAAAAAAAATAAAATACTCATGAACTCTCAAACTCACGTCTGTTTAATTCAAGAATTAAACAAAGTAAACTGAGATAGTTATTCATTAACTCTGGTAAAATAATGAAAAAAAAAAAACTTTTGCTTATATTTTTATGTAAATTAGTATAAATTATGAAATTAAAATTAGATTTTAAAATTCTTGCGAATAAATCTACATGCGAAATGAAATTTGTTTGTTAAATTTTAAGAAATTACCACAAATTGAAATAATATACAAACTTGATTTAAAAAACATTTTATAAGAGTTGTTTTCTATAAATATTAATTTTTTAAACAAGTGTCACGTGCAAAATTCATATTGAAAAGTGTTTTCAAAATTATTTGCCAACATGTTTGCTAGATTCAAAATAATATGTTAATATAACGTGTTATTTTAATAAATACAATTATTTAATGTTTATCATCATCAAACACGTTTAATTTTTTCAGTTTCCCGAAAAAGTTTTCAAACTAAAATCAGTTTTTCAGGTTGTGTTTATGACCAATAACTAATTAACTAGTTAGTTTGAAAGGAGGATGTGTATATATGAAATCAGAAGAAATACACGTAGGTAGGACTAGAACACTAACTAACTAACTAACTAACTAACTTACTAACTTACTAACTTACTAACTTACTAACTTACTAACTTACTAACTTACTAACTTACTAACTTACTAACTTACTAACTAACTAACTAACTAACTAACTAACTAACTAACTAACTACCTAACTAACTAACTATCTAATTAACTACCTAATTCATTTCGATCGACTTTTGCCGGTTTTTGACTTTTCTACTTTTTTCGCTTTAATTTGCAAATTCTGATAAGACAGTCGATTTTTTGACTTTGTTATGACCAGGGCAAGGATTTCTATGCAAATGCATGTTTGTAGTCAGTAACTCAACATAACTTTTAACTAGTTTTCATTTCGAATCAAAGAATTTGGTACAAAATGGCATCGATTTGTTGTTGCATATTTTGTTATAAATGCATAAATTGCATATTTTTCTTTAAATTGCATATATTTGCAAATTTCCAACATTTTTCCAAAACAAATTGTTTTGTTTTCTCTGTATTTCATATTTTTACAACAAATTAGAAATTTACATTTTAGAATATTTTAAATAAATATCAAGAAATTTCAATTTAACAACAAATTACTAGGTTCTATGAAATATAATTTTACATAGTTTATTTAATTTTTAAAACTACAATAGTGCTGAAGATATTTTATGTTTGTACAGCTAATTGTAATGTCCCTCTCTGTGTCCATATTAAAAGACTACTTAATGATCTCTCACGTCCATAATTCACTTAAAAATATTGCCAAACGATAAAATTCGGAAGATATATAATTGATACAAAAATACATTCATTCACCTAATTTTATTAGAATTGCTATCAAGCTTTTCACTTTCAGAAATAAAATATATACTATTTAAAGTTGTTTCATATATATGTCATTCTCGAGGTCGTGGTTCCTTTATAATGGTATTATGGTACATAAAGCAGTCCTTAAAAACCTGTATATTTGTTGTCAAAAACTTAAGATCTGAATATCTATTAATATGTACCTTCACAAAGAAATATTTTTTGGTGCAATTTTTAGTGCCTATTTTCCCATTGTATATTGCATATTTTAAGCGCATATTTTTAATTTTTTAGTCCATGAAAATCCTTGCCCTGGTGATGACGAAAAAATTGATTTCGACTTTTTTCGATCATGTTAAAGTCGACTTGAAAAACCCTACATCAGATCATTCCTGAAAATTTGAGCGGCATGGACGTTTTGCCGGGAATGTTGACACAGAAACAACAGGATAACACAAACAAAATTATTTAGAGGAATGAAAAAACTCACATTTTGCAGCAAAATATTGAAAAAGTTCTATTCCAAATTATTTTCTCAATTAAATACTTTTCAAAAGTCCCTTAAGTCTAAAAATTTTGAGAGCATTAGTATAAAAACTTTTATACTTACAAAATTACTTTAGTCTTAATAAATAACAGAATTTTTAATTTAATTATATGTATTAACATAATTTATTATGCCCTCTTGATAACTAAAGTGTACTATGTAGAAAATAATGGCAAAAAATACGAATACAATGAAGTTTTTAGCTTAATCATGGAAACTTGTTTTTTTACAAAATAATATTTTTTTCACAAAATAATCTTTTAAAACAATATAATGAAGGTATGGAGGGAAAACTTGAAAAGTTTAAGCGAATAATTTTTTAAAATACATTTACTCAAACATTATGGATGCACTTGACTGCACTGGTTTTCCCTAATGGCGGGCTGGCTGTCTGTCTCCTCTATGACTGTCTATGAAACTAGCAAGCGGAACTTAAAAGAATTTAAACTTGTTTCTCAGTGCTAAAGAAAACTTAAGTTATTTTAATTTATGAATTAATATTTACCAACCATTTAATTGAAAACATTAGTTTCGGTATTTTGAAACTTTATAAGGAAGTGAATACTTTAAATGTTCTGTTTACTCTATCTATCATTATCATCGTTTACTAAGTTCTTAGTCATTTCGTTTTGTTTGTTTAGTTTTGGGGTTTTGGTTTTATTAATATTTAGAAATCTTCATCCTTGAAACTGAAAAAACATGCTTCATTTGTGCGTTTACTGGCCTTTTGTTACTTGAACTTAATGTTCCGCAAAATAACCATTTTCTGTTTTCTACTATTAACTATTTCTTGCCAGTCAATGTGGTAATTTACAAAAAAAAAAACAAATAGTTTTTTAAATATTACTAAACTTTAACATAATTTTTAAATGTGCTTTTGACAAACTTTGATGTTTATTTTCTATGGAAATGTAAATTAGCCTAAACTAAAGGCTATAGAAATTTAAATTTTGAAAAAATAAATGAATTTTAACAATAAACTATAGCACTTTATATAAAATTTGAAAACTTTTATGTAAAGAGAACAATAAACATGTGTTTTTTTTATTTAAATAAGGATTAAATTTCTCTTTATACAAAAGAAATTATAACTAATTGTCTTCTAGCTTAATTTTAGATTTCTAAATTTTAATTAAAATCTTTTAAATTATTATTTAAATTTTAACTTATAATAACTTTATTTGAAACAGTCAGTTTTTGTTAAGAAACACCCTGTGCTTACATCCTTTTGTTTTGTTTTGTTCTCTTCTTTTGTTTTTTTATTTACTCGTTAAGTTAGTTGTTGCTAAATTTTCGTAGTAGACTAATAACGCTTTAAAGAAGTTTATTTAGTTAAAAGTTTTTGTTGAAATTAAAGTGTAAATATATTTTAAAAAAGTGTTAATTTAATAGAATATTATCATATTATTGTTATAATAAAATAAAAATCTTATAAAATGTGTAAAGAAAAGAAAACTTAAGATATAGGGCAGCTGCCGGCAAGTTGACCTTCACATTAGATAGTCTTCGTTTAATTGAAATTTTCTCTAAATATAAAAAGAAATAATTGTTTAAGAGAAATTTATTAATAATTTAAAGAAAACCAACAATATTTTTAACAAAAATTTAAGTAAATTTCTAAAAACTTACAACTTTCAATCATGAAAAGTAAATTAAAACAAGAAGAAAAAGTGTTGTGTTTATGTTTTGCTTGCTAGTGTTGTTGTAGTGTAATGTATAAAATATGATCAGAATAATTTGTGTGTTGATTTGTTATTGTTTTTGGTAATTTCGGTTGAATTTGTTTTTGTTATGGAAAAATTAACAAAATTAAAGCAAATTATTAATTAAAAGGAGATGGAGATGGAAGAGTGAGTAAAGCAAGAGAACATTTTAATTGAACGGAACAAAGGTAAGTTGTTAATTAATATCAATAATGGCAGGGTTGGAGAATTCAATACTATTAAAAATAATTATAATATACTACGAGTTTATAGACCGACATTCGGATAATTGACTTTTTTTAAGATACAAGTCGACTATTTGTCTAATCTATTATCTTGCTAGAAATTTTTCAACAAACTAGATATTTCGTAAATACAAAAAGGTAACACATCTAAATTATCATTCTACAGTAGAAATGAAAAGTCGACTTTTTGACTTTTTGCATTTAGTTAAAAGTCGACTTTTCAACTTTTTGCATTTTATGCAAAGTCGATTTTTTGACTTTTTTCAGTTAGTTAAAAGTCGACTTTTAGACTATTCGACTTTTTTATTTCACAGACGATAGTCGAGTTTTCGACTTTTTTTGGAACAAAATAGTCGACTTCGACTTTTTTCGGCAAAAAGTCGATTGTTCGATTATTCGAAAGTCGATTTATAGAACCCTAATCTAAATATTTAGAAGAGCAAAGGTAGGGACATATAGTTAAAACAAAAAGTCGACTTTTAGACTTTTTGCAATTTATGAAAAATTTAATATTGAAAACGACTTATTTTGACTTTGAATTTGCTCTCTTTTTTATTTAGTTTAAGTAGATTTCAAAATTTATCTGTAAGAGTAATTTTTTATATTAACTTTTTTGACTTTTATTTACAAAGTCAACTGTTTTCCTACAATAACTACCTAGAAAATCCAGGAAAAATTTTACTTACCCGGAGCAAGCAAGTAATATTGAAGCAATTGGGAACTACTTACTTTTGGGATAAATAACTAATTATTTTATTTTTATTTTTTATTTATTAGTCTTTCCGCTTACTCAGTGCTTCATTAACTAGTTATTTGTAGTACTTTTTGGAACAGTAAAAAAAGTAAAAATCGACGTTTTTTAAATATTGATATTAATTATAATTCGAACCACAATCGTTGAATAGATGCTTTAGATAGTTGGACTGATTCTACAAACCCCATTGAAAAAAAAAAATAATAATAATAATGTTATTGATAATGACCTCTCATTACCTGGTAACTTGTAATACTCCATATTTGTTGCGATATTTTATCCAATTAGAAGTGTTAGAAATAAAACTTACAAAAAAATGAATTACTTTTCATCCAAAAGCTTGTAAATATTTGACAGACCTCATTTTTTTTTTTTTTTTTGAACACGATTCTGGGTAGTACGCAATTTTGTCTTAATTCAATAAGAACATAAATATTTAATGTCAGTCAGACAATTCCACTTACAAAAGACAAGAACAAAGAAATTGTTAACTGTTATGTTAATGCAATAAATCAATTTTAAACTTTTAATTACAGTAAAAAATGTAATTGCGTAGTGGAATTTAAATAAAAAGATAAACAAATAAGAAAAAAATAAAAGCAGATTGCAATTACTTAACAAATTTTTTGTGAAATTTTGACAAAAACATTCCACTAAATTTTTTTCTTTAAAAACTGTGGAATATTTTGTTTTTTTTTTAATCCCATAAAATAACAATTATTTATAATTACAGTATTTTCAGTTTTTTTTTACCAGTAAAATCTTGGTTAAATTCTTTTATTACTTTTTTTCGCAATTGTTTTTACATTCAAAATTATTTTATCTATAAACTAGACAACAAGCAGACACTTTCATTTACAGATTTTGGGTTAAAATAATAAAATTTTTAAATGAGTTTATCTCGAGGAATATTTATGTTTTTATTACTACAACTACAGCTGATGTGAGTGAATACATTATTAAGAAGATGTTATCTTTTCGAATTTGTTTTTAGTGTAAAACAAAAGAATATAGACAATTTCAAACCTATAGAGAGTTTAAAATTTTGCTCACAGTCTAGGATAAGTATTAGACAGACAACAGGTTCATCAACTAAACTATTGAAATGTTAATTAATAAATTTTAAAGTTTTGTTTTTAATTGTCACATGTGATTACGTTATTTATTAATTAATTATACTTATTGATTCATTAATTAACACTTACTGATAAAATGTTGTTTGGTTTAAAAAAGCTAATTAATTATAAATATTTAAATAATTTATAGTTGTCAGGGACAATAAAGAAGAGAGTTGCATCTCTTAATAGGTAACGTCATTGCTAAATTGCCAACACTGTAATAAGAAAAATATCCATTTATATTTACTAACGGTCAATTACGGTCACTTTGAAAACCAGTTTAATTGGAATTACTAGTTTTAAACTATAAATAAGTTGCAGTTGATTTATGAATAAATGTGCATTAAGTAGGTATTTTGTTTATTTTTATACATATTTTATTTTGTTGCACAAACAAATGCAAGTTTTATTGAAAAAAAACTTGACTTTGATCGGTACAAAAAACAAAATCCAACAACTTTTTATTTTATATAAAAATTTGTTTTCCTTATAAACAAATTATTAACATACCAAACCAAACAAAAAAAAAACAAATTAAAAATATATTTTTATAAAACCAGCCAAATATTACGAAATTTTGTAAAATTTATTTATGTAAATATTTAAAGGTATTTGTTATTTTTTTTTATTTTCTTGCTTTTGTAACATACTTGTATAAACGGCAGCCCCCTGTATTACAGTGACACTGTGCAGTAGACACCAAATACCGATTATTAATTTTAAATTAAACTTTTTGCTGCTGTTGTTATTGCTGTTTTTGTGGGTGTTATGATGTTTTTTAATTTTGGCATAATTGCTGTTTAAATTAATAAAATTTTTGGTATTTGTTTTGCTGTTAATGTTGCACATGCATTTACTGCTGCTGCCACTTAGACCATTAAAGTTGTTTTTAGTTTTAGTTGCAACCATTTTGTTTATCTTTGTTTTTTTTTTTAACTTTTGAAATGAATTTTTAATTTTTCTTTATTTTATTTATTTTAGAAAAAAAATCTTAAAAATATATTAAAACATTTTGTTGGTATTAAAACAAATATGTTTTTTTTTTTTGCTTTTTCAAATTTATTTCAATTAATTAACAATTTTTTTAAACAAATTAATATATAAATAACACTCTCTCACAGACACGTACTCTCTCAGTCCCGCAAACTGTAGCCAAAAAAAAGAAACGATAAACGTTATAGAAACTGAGCTAAAATAAACACAACCTCACTTTAAAACAGAAGTTCTTGTAGAAAATTTCGAAATTTCGTTAAATATTTTCATCATTTATTTTTCACAACACACAGTCAGAGGCAGCTCTTTTCCTTTATTTCAAAAAAAAAAAAATTGCACACAAAATTTTAATTAAATTAAAAAAAACTTTTTTCGTTTTCTTTTCTTTTTTTTGCAAATAATACTTTTTTTCTTTAATTTTTATTTTTGCCGTTTGCTTTACTTTTGCGTCAGTTTTACGATCAACAAACTGTTCGCGATCGAGTCACAACTTGAACTGATCTTAACTTTTGGTTTACAACTAAAGCAGCATATGGCTGAGCAAACAATCGACCAGGCATTTAGTCAGTCAGCTAGAAGAAATGTGGGTAGAGCTGTTGGTAGTGGTGGTAGTGTTGGCAGACAAGATAAAAACTAAATAACGCTGTTATGGATGTGCTCACGCCAGCTGAGTCTTGCTTATTTTAATGTTTCCATTGTTCGGTTAAAACTTAATGCAAAAAGATAATTTCTTAATTACAAAAAACATATATATTTTAAACCAGGCATGGAAAATCGAGTAATTAAGTACTTTTTAATATCGCAAACATATTTCGTTACATTTTCTAACATTTAAACTCTTGATCCACGTAGCAGACTAGTCTATAGTCTAGTTTATAGTCTAGTCTATAGTCTAGTCTATAGTCTAGTCTATAGTCTAGTCTATAGTCTAGTCTATAGTCTAGTCTATAGTCTAGTCTATAGTCTAGTCTATAGTCTAGTCTATAGTCTAGTCTATAGTCTAGTCTATAGTCTAGTCTATAGTCTAGTCTATAGTCTAGTCTATAGTCTAGTCTATAGTCTAGTCTATAGTCTAGCCTATAGTCTAGTCTATAATCAAGTCTATAATCAAGTACTCTAGTCTATAGTCTAATCTGTAGTCTAGTTTGTAGCCTGCTGTATAGTCTAGCCTATAATATAGTCTAAAGTTCAGTTTACAGTGTCTAGTCTATAGGGTCATTTTCCCACGTCTGTATTAAACTTTTTATAACAATGTAGATATAAAGAGTAATAGCTCTATAAGTCTTACTCTTTTTAATAACTAAAGAGAAATTCTATAAAAAAAACTCTAAATTCTCTTTAATTTTCAACAGATATTTTTGTTACAAAAATACTAAGCTCGTCTTATAGATATGTATAAAATTTTTTGCTTTAATTTCACTTAAAAACAGCTGTCTCTATAGTTCAGCAATAAATTTTCAATTTCATCCTTAAGATTTTTTATTTTGTTTTAAACACAAAGCCTTTGTTTTTGTTTTCGAGTGCAAAAAGAAACAAAAATTATTACTACTGATCTCTGGTGATTCATTATTTTTAACGTCTGAAAAATCTTTAACCTACATTTTTAGTAATTTTCGTAAATTATGACAAAAAGCTAAAAAAAAAAAATTAAAAAAAATTTGTCTTGAACAAAAAAAAAAATTGGCAACATGGCGTTAAATTCACTTTAAAATACCGCAAAAAATTGTTTATTAATTTACTGACGTTTGTTGCAATAAAAACTAAAAACATAACGAAAACTTTACCAAATGTGAGTATAATTTTTAAATAAAAATAAATGTGCACTTAGCAACAAGTAAAAAAAAAACGCTTAAAAACATTCAAAAACTATAAACAAGAGAAAAAACCCAGTAATTGATCATAACAACGGCTACAAATCACCGTTGTGTGTAAAAAAGGTCTAAGATTGGTTTCTGCATACGATGGCTATTAAACATGAATATTTTTTTTGAATAATGCCAGTATTTCCTTAACAATAGCTTATTAGTTAAAACAGACAATATTAAAATAAAAAACATATATCACAACTGTTTGCCCAAGTAACTAGTTACGTGACTAGTTACTTTTGATAACATATTCCTTTTCCCTACGTAGAGATTTTCTTTATTGTTAATGTTAATCTAATTACTTAAATTTCTTAACATGAAAAAATATTAATTTTTTTTAATCTCATTTTTTGAACTTTATCCATTTAACCACTCAACGGGTGTCATGTTGTAAATGGTACATTATTTATTCAAGAAAAACAACATGAAGTTGGCGGCAGTTGGTTTAGGCCTGGTTTGGGGGTAATTGCAACTACATGCAACTAGTACAACTACTCTTGTACTGACAATAATTTGTTGTTGTTTATTTTTTTTTTTTTTTTGCAGTTTCTTTTTATAAGTAAACGTGATCAAAGATCTGCAAAAGTTATTATTTGTTTGTTTACAATATAATCTATAAATAGCACACTATGGTGTGTGGTTGTGGCAAGAAAAAGAAAAACAACAAAATTTAACATTATAACAATAACAACAAAATATAAAATTACAGTCTTAACTTGTTTTCTATTATTATGATTTTTACAATAAACATTAAACTATGGTCGGACTGGCTTATGTCTATTTATTAAGCTAATATGGTATTGTGCTCTATATAAAGAGTGAGTTAAAAGACAAACGAAAGTTTTAATTTATATATTAAATGTTAGATTTCCGTTTAATAAAAGGATCCTTAATACAGTTATTTAAAAAATTTACGAATGATATTGGGTGTATAACTTAAAAAAGCGGATCTAAAAACAAATTTCTTTAAGAAATACTAGTGTCTAAACATTTGCTACTTATTCTAGTTATTTGTTTCTTTAGAAAAGTTCGAATTTTGTTGCAACAAAGCCACATTTGACAAAATCAGACTTGCGAGTGATAAAATACATTGAGTTATTACGTTATGATTGAAAAATGCCTCCATACGACAATTCAAATTTCAAGGAATCATTATTTGTAGTACGACCAAACTACCGAATTAATGTCAAAAAACGATCACAGGCGATTAGTATGTTTGAAACGAGCATTGACTAAAAATATGAAATATAAATTACAAGATTATTTCAAAACTACATAAACAACTAAAAAAATACAACTTACTGTTTCATTATCTCATTCGATTACTATAAGTTTCCTTCAATATAGAACGCCTTCTCTTAGACTTTACTTAAGAACCGACAGAGATTAACACATATAATTGTTGACACACATAAGACAATTTGAGCGATATCGGGTGATAAAAACGTATCGGAGCATTAGCGGAATAATCTTCCCGAAAGACGTAATGTATTTGCCATTAAGGGAAGGAAACTATATGATGTTTACGTAATGGATTCAAAACCATTTAACGCAACTATGGTTAAAAAACATGGTCAAGTGAGTCTCCATAATTTAAAAATTATAAAACATAATCGAACGTATTCTGATAAATGTAAATTACTCCTAAAAGACAGTAATACTCTGAAACACTTTCTTTGTCATTGTTATATTATTGTCGTAATTAGATCCAATGTCGTGCAAGCTATCTCATACCAGATAATGTATTCCTCAGAAACACTGTTTAGCAAATTCTTAGAAACAGGCACAACAAGCCCGTTGAAAGCCTGAATGTAATTCTTTGAATCTGGTGTTGAATATATCCTCCTTTCAACCTAATTCCGAGATCAGTGAAAAGTTATATCTATTTCAAACCGGTTCTCCTGAACAGTTTGTTGTTTGCAACTAATACACTTTTACTAAATTATAACAAAATTTAAAAAAAATATGTATTTGTGCAACTCACTCGCTGTGGTATTGTTGTATGTAATAAATTAAAAAAAAACATTTTACATACAACGATGCGATATCAATTGTGCAAGTTCAGCAATCATTAACTCTCTATTTTAAAGATCAAAGTATAAACTGTCACTTGTAGTACTCACTGTAAATTTAGTTTTCTAATATTTTGATAATATTTTCCTATGTGAACATCTCTCAAAACTTTTACAAAGTTGATCAAAATAAACACATACTGCATTTTTGGAACAACATCTGTTTCTCAATATAGAAAATTATAAAAATAACAAAATATATAAATCCATATTCAACAAGCAAGTTGTTGACAAATTTACTTTTTTTATTGTTTTTGCTTCAAAATGTGTATTTTTGCTTAAATACCTCCCAAATTTTATTTGATTAAGAAAAAAATAACAAATTTATTTTTAGATGAAGTTGTTGTTCATACGTTATTGTTGTTATTGTTATGTTGTTTTTTGTTTAACTTAATAGATAAAAATATTGACGCCACAATATACAATATTTTTAAAAAAAGATACGAAAATAAATAAAAATGGATTTATAAATTAATAACGAACAGGATGAAACAGACCGGCTTTGAATTGCAATCAATTTAAATTTCATCAATATGTACAACATACAAATATGTAAATTTAATTAAATTACATTTTTATAAAATTTGACGATTGGGTGTTTACTAACAGCCACTAAACCACAAAAACTACTGGCAAGAGTTTGTTGTTTGGCTGATAATTGAATAAATAATTACTAAAGTTAAGTTAATTTGAAAATTGCACTTATGCACCCATTATGCGTTTTTAACTACGAATATCAAAATAAAAATCAACCAGTTTTGAAGTCATAAATAGAATTGCAAAAAAAAACAAAGATTTAATTCAAAACTCAAACACAAAAAAGTAAATGTAAATCCCCTATAAAATGTTGCAACAATTTTCATAACTTCAACGTTAAATTGCAATTGCAATGACATTTTTTTTTTTTTTTGAAAAGATGTAATTATCAATCACATGATATCAAATAACATCAAATACCGCAATATTTTATATTTTCGTATATATGGCAACAATTTAACAAAATATTCTCTTAAAAAAATTACTAAAACTTAAGAGACTACTCCTTTAATCTCTTAAAAATACTTAATTATTTAAATTTTGCAATTATTTTCTTTTTTATAACACAAAAAAACCAACAAAAAAAATTCAAGTTTTTCAAACTTGTAAAAATAAATGCACGCGCTTAAAGTCACGTTCCATTCATTGGATTCCCTTGTTTGATGGCACATGCGTTGATCTTTTTGATTGTTATCATTTATCTATTTGTTTTTCTTGTTAATTTTTTAATGTTTTCTCAAATATTTAAATAAATTAATCATAAAATCTAAAACTGCTCTGTGAACACACAAAGACAAAGTCTTTCAACTCTATAACAAATTAGCACTTTACTTTTTTTCATTTAAAAAACTTTTTCTTTAAATATTAAATTGAAAAGATCACCCACGCTGACTAAAGGTTAATGAAACTGCTAACTTTTAGAATCAATATCAATTAAGTAATTTGCAATTTATTGAACTCAATACAGGTGAAGTTTTCCAGTATAAAGAAAGTCTTTTTTTAAATCATGAAATAAATATTAAATGATCATAGGAAATTGAAAGCGGTATACCTACTACCCAGCAAAAAAAAATGTAATGATATATACTTACTCAACAACATACTTTTCAATAGCAACTACATATGACTAGACAAAATAGTAGAATATAAACTCGACAGTATATAATAATTTAATGTAGAATATAGTCTAAACAATAGAATAGACTCCAGCCTAGACAAAAGACTAAAAAATATACTATAATATAAACTAGAGTATAGACTCGACAACAATATAGACTAAACTAAAGATTAGACAGTATATTATACTATAGACAAGACTATACTAACCCATAATTACACTATAGATTAAACTGTATACTAAACTATAGACTAGACTACAGACTAGAGTATAGACTAGACTATAGACTAGACTATAGACTAGACTATAGACTAGACTATAGACTAGAGTATAGACTAGACTATAGACTAGAATATAGACTAGACTAAAGACTAGACTATAGACTAGACTATAGACTAGACTATAGACTATACTATAGACTAGACTATAGACTAGACTATAGACTATACTATAGACTAGACTATAGACTAGACTATAGACTAGAGTATAGACTAGACTATAGACTAGACTATAGACTAGACTATAGACTAGACTATAGACTAGACTATAGACTAGACTATAGACTAGACTATAGACTAGACTATAGACTAGACTATAGACTAGACTATAGACTATAGAGAATTTAAAAACATTTTTTAACTAATAATTATAAAATCTTTACTCTTCATTTGTTTGAAAAATCGGGATTTCAATTTTCTGGCAATACTGTATTTATTGCTAATATAAGTTTTGCTACTCATCTGGCAACCATTAAGAACTAAAAATTTAAAACATCAAATATATTAAAAAAGTATTGCATACTTTTTGTATGAAAAATAAATAAGCTTTAATCAAAAGCTTTTTTCATGCTTTATTTAGTTACTGTTTCTATTTGCTTTAAACTAAGACACAAACCACAATGAAATAGGAGCTTTTTCACAATCACAATAATGTCAGGGGTACGGAAACGAAAATATGAATTCTTATTCTAGTCGCTAGCGATTTTTTTCTGTAGACTGCTAAAATGAAATTGTATAATAATCAGCAGATAGGTAGTAACAGCAGCAATTATCTATGAAGATAATAATATAAATTAAAACCATTATAAAACTGTTATTCTCATTTTGCACTTACCGAAGTTATTAGTTTATAATCCATATCAATGAAGCCAGCAGCAGAGAAATTATTTTTACGATGCAATACTTCATGGGAAAATAATTGTACATTTAGATAGAAACTGCAATTTGTAAGAGAATTCGTCTTGATGCGATGCAGTAGGGGGCCAGTTAAAGACATCTAATCAAGACAGGAATATATATATAGAAGTGTTTGATCAGAATAAAATTTGTTTTAATTATAACTTACTGCCCTTGAAGTCATGCCACAGGTACCAACATTTAAACCTATAATTAAAATTTGTACTAATATCCAGCCCGTTACAACAGTCAATTGATAGCCATCCATTTCCATGGTGTGTACAATTAAGGCGGCAAACAAATTATAACCCTGCACCGTTATAACACCAAACGAAGCACTGGTAAAAAGTAGTAAATGCCAACCAAAAACCTTTAATAGTAAATCCACACAATCAGCGGTATTCGAATAGATTTCCAAAAGTTTTCTTATGATATCCGTAGAACATGCCGGTTTAACTGAGTTCAATACATCTTTTCTCGGCTTCTTACGACGCGAGAGTAAATTATCACCTCCATATTGTAACAATTCTTTGTTAATAATATCAAATTTTGTTTTGAGCACAAACATTAAATTGTAAAATTGAAATTCTTTAAAAGTCAACAATAGTATAGGAGCAAAACACACGAACCAAAAGCAGGTTGACCAAATATCTATTTTATTCGGACCAAAATGTAAAACAATACAATTTACCATCGACAAACAGCTAGGCACTAAGAAGACCACAAAGAATTGTATAAATAATTTCTTACGCATACGTGTATAGTTGAGTTCTCGACCTGTAACTTCTTCTAGCTGATGATCTATCTTGGAAATCCATAAAAACAAACCATGCATTTTGGAGATGTTAAACCATGTATTTAGCAAACCATAAGATGCCAATACGAATAAGAATACAATTTGTCCCCAAGTAGTAAAATATGCAATTACGGTACTTTCATGAAGTTGAGCCAAATTTTTGGTGTGACTTAGGTGAATAACACCGAAATAGAAACCAACTGTGGATGAAATAAAAAAGGTTGTTAATTTTAATAAAATGATTGATTCTAGTAATAATTTTTGCTTTTAGAATCTATGGCGAAAATGGAGAAATATTTCTACCGTGAATACCTAATTATTAGGGCAAGCATTTTTACGCTCTAAAAAATTAAAAATATGCACTTATAATATGCACTATAAAATGGGAAAATATGCACTATAAAATTTCTTTGTGATTGTACATATTAATAGATATTCAGATCTTAAGTTTTTGACAACAAATATACAGGATTTTATGGACTACAATACCACTTGATAGCAACTTTAATAAAATGTGGTAAATGTTTTTTTTGTATAAATTATATTTTTTCCGAATTTTTGGTAATCGTTTAATAATGTTTTAAAAGAATTACGGAAGTTATTGAGCTGTAAGAACAAAATTTCATCTGAACTTTTGGTAATCGTTTGGTAATGTTTTAAGTGAATTGTTTAAGAACAAAATTTCATCAAGTTATCTTTTTATATGGACATACAGATGGACAGGCTCAGAAATTGATACTGAATCGATACTTTAAGGACCAATATTTTGGACGATACAATTAATAGCACAAACTCAAAATACCTTCCGCACTATTGTGATTTAAAAATTAAATAAAACTATTTAAAATTGTATTTCATAGAACCTAGTATTTTGTTGTTAAATCGAAATTTCCCAGGAAAAATTTTAGAACATTTTGTAAAAACTACTAGGTCTAGAGCGAGTGAAAACAGAACTACTTCAGATTCTTAAACAACAGCCTTGGAACTAGCAGTGTCGCCATTACGTTCCTTAGAATATTGTTACTTCTAAATATTTTTCAAGGATTACTACTACACTAGTTGAATGGAACGCATACAAGTTCCGAAACAACCTCTTTGAATCATTTAAAAAAAATGTAAAAAAATTTTAACCAATTTTTATCGAAATAGAAAGCGCGTTAAAAATGTATATTTTTGCACCGAGAGAAGGGAAAGTTAGCTGGTTGTAACGTATATCCTTACAAAAAATATTTCAAGGATTAGACGTGCGGAAGAATTATATTAAATGTTATGTAAGATATGTATATGTTTGCAAGTTTTGTAAATAACATTGGTATAATAGTAAAAATTCCACAATAGTTAATAAATATTTGTTTATACGTTTTCTAAAGCTTCCCTGGAACTAGTTCCGAGGTTGACAAATTCAAACAAATATCATTGATTAAAGAACTAGTTCCAGAAGCGTTCCAAAGAAAGAGTGTCGACTCAAAAACGATTCCTCAGAACCAGTTCCGAAGATGACAATTTCGAAAAAAAAATCATTGGTCTCAACGCCAAACTAGAACGAGTTCATGCTAAAGCATGTGTTCTAGAACTAGTTATAGAACTAATACATTTTTTCCTGGGTTGTTGATATTTATTTAAAAAAATCTAAATATGTATGCATATTAAGAAATATGCTATAAAAATGTTGGAAATATGCAAAATATATGCAATTTAAAGCAAAAAGTGCAAAAATATGCAACAACAAATCGATGACATTTTGTAGCAAATTCACTGATTCGAAAATAAAACTAGTTAAATGTTATTTTGAGTTACTGACTACAAACATGCATTTGCATAGAAATCCTTGCCCTGCTTATTTTAAAAAGAAAGGTATTATGAGTTTGTATCGCATATCACTACCTGTCCGTCTAAGTAAATCAAATTAATAGTCGCAGTATTTAACATATGCATATTCGATGAAATATTCGACAAAATCTTCTTTTACCGAAAGACGTAATTGGTTAAAATTTGTCCATTAGTTACCTAGACATCATAGAAACTTACTACCGAATGGGGCTTTGAGTGTCATAATAACAAAATGTTCTAGGATCTCTACACTCTTATGGCTTGGATGCGATTGTTTATTAAAAGATGGGTAGTTTTTTTCTTTTTAGGTTTATTCTCAGTTGTCAAGTCTTCAGAAGATCTGAACCCTTTTGCTTCAGATATTGAGAAAGAATTAAATTTTTTTCTTTATTATCGTTTTTCCAAATAGCATTGACGCATTGTCTGATACTGAGACCATTATATCCGTCGATACGGATTAATAAGGTCCTTTACCGTAACTTTATAGTATCACATATTTTTACTTTCCATATTTGTTCGCGGTTAATACAAGATTCCCCAGTTGTAAACAATTTGTCATTTATCAGCTTAAGTAAAGCTATATTTGCCATCCGGGGATTCGTATTATTTTATAACTGTAACTTATTGATTTTTATCAACATAAAGGGAACTTTCGCACTGACTGTTTTCTTAACATATCAAGATGAAGGATAAATAAGATTCGACATAGCCGAATATTTTTCACTGATTTTATATTACATTTTATATATTTTTTATTTATTTAATTCTTAAACAAATTATTTCTATATAAATTCACTATAATGTAATCATTCTAAAATATTACCAATAAATACTATTGATCCAATAAATGTGGCCACAAATGACCATTTATCCAATTTAAATTTATAATTTTCACTTAAAAGTTCATTTGGCTCCAACTGTACCGGTAGAAAACCAAATAATTTAAAAATGCGTAAAAACGGATACAAAACGTAGGCAAATTCATTTGTTTGAAATTTATCAAAAAAATAATTTTTAACTCTATCGAAAAATCGCTTCAACATTTTCACAACTCACACGCGCTTCTAAACATAACGAATTCAAAATTGCAACTAAAATGTAACGCCATCATAACTGTAACATTGAGTGTCAGTGTTCTTGTGTTGGAGGATTCAATGTCTGTGTCTGTGTCAATGCTAACAATTAGCACCTCATTAGTTTCCTTATAATTTTTTATGATGTTTGCTGTTTTCTGTTTGTTTTCACATTTTTTCCATTCTAAAGGACATGCGCTTTATGAAATTCAACAGGTTGATGGGTTATATGTTATAGATTATGAACAAAACCAAATTCCAATTAATTAACCTTAATTGACTTTATTACCCTGTATCTGTAAGATAAATATGTGGCATGTCTGACTTACTTTCAACTTCCGCACTTCGAAACGTATACATACGTTGGTCGATTGTTTGTCTATCACGTGTTGGTTTGTTATTTAAATTGATGGTTTTGTAAATATTGTATCATGTATTAGTATTTTTTATTATTAAATTACGACTGTTGGTTTATCAACTCTTTACCTGGTAAACAATAACAAATACAAAAATAATATTGACAAAAAAGAAAGAACTTACCTAAAAATAAATATAACCAGACTACGTCGACATTAATCATTATAAATAAATTTATTATTAATTGAGACCAATGCGTTGTTTAAATAACCTTAAGTTATTATTACAATAATAATAAAACCGCGATATAGTCCTTAATAGTTTAATTGGAACACTAGCAAGTGTTATTCTCTAGGGAATTCAAATTTCCATTATGGGTAATAAATTCCAAAACGTTATATTTAAAATGTATTTTTATTGCTCAGTTTTTATGTTTTGTGTTTTAACTGTATTTTGATATGATCTAGGTTATAGGAAGTTGTATAAAAATTCCTGAAAATTAGTTTATTAGTTTGCTGTACTATTGTCACTTTGATGTAAAGGTAGGAGTATCTTTTAGTTAGAGGTATTAGAGAAACTGGGCAAATAATTCTTGCACATTATTTGGTAACCATTAATCTCGATTTTAAGTTTTATTTTATCTGGCATCGGATACATACCTATACACAAGTCCCTGCACACTATACATAAGTAGAACGTAGGGAATAATACTCTTCACAAAATAAGAACATTGTCAGAAAAATTATATAATCCGAGAAGTATAATTGTTTTTGGGTTGCTAAGAGATCGGTAGTTCTCTGCAAATTAAACTCATATAAGTGCGTTTGCTTTTCACCAAATGAATACTAAATGATGGATCTATTTGAGAATTCCGATACCAGATTGTGTGAAGCTAATTGTAACGTGAGAAAAGACCTTACCTATTAAATAGATTCAATGAGAAATCTTTTTGGTCCGTTAAAATTCTTTAGATATTCCAGATCATAAGATCTGATTCTGCACTCTTATACATCAACTCAACAACTTATGATACAATTAGCTACAATTTTGCGGACGTCTATCTCTCAATATCGCAGTCAAGGAAATAGGAATAGCTTTATATGATATAGATCCGTTAACTGCGCATTCGTTAGCGATTTAATTTTTTATTTCTCGGTACTTAATAAGCTGAATCTTGGCTATTTATTAGATCAAAGCCAATGCCGGCATTTATCGGGAACATTCGGAAACAATCTTTAAAAGTCTTAAAAATAAATTTCTTAAATTAAAATGTCATTTCTTAAGACAGTCCAAGACACGACAGTTACATAAATAGTGTTGGCCGATTTATCTTTTTCAATTAAAACATTTATGCAGATTTGTCATTCATGTTCGATATCGATTCTGATCAATTGGGATATCAATTCTCCAAAATGTGATTTTCTGCTTAAATTAGTTTGAACTCATCACGATCGAGGTGAGTTCGTTGACATATTCGTTAATTGCGCACTCGTTGATGATCTATTTTCCCTGAAAGCCATTATCTCTTGAGTTCCTTTCAATTCATCAGAGCATCACTGAAGTTGGAACACGATTAAATATAATTAAGAATGCGTTTCGATCGTATCACGTTTGATCGATCTCTTTTCTTTTCTCTGAATGGAATTATCTCAAGGAATCCTATCAGTTCGACAGGAAATGAATGCAATTGAGAATACGTTTCAATCATATTACTTCCGAGTTGAGAAGAAGGGTTTGTAGCCAATCATCAGTTTTTGATGTTCTGATATGGATATACTGAATCAATCTTGGGAAGGCAAGTCTATTGCCTCAAATTCGACCTTCTATTTGTAATATGTGCCAGGCTGATATATCATTACAGTCAGGTTATATCATTGCCTTCAGATTGGCAAAAGGAAAAGATGTGATTTATTTTCACTGCCTTCAGAATGAGGTCTAATGTCCCCTATATCAGTACATCCGGTGATCCATTTAATATTTAAGAGCCTTCATTTTTCAGAAGATTTTCTTGCAATAATAGGGAGAATATATTGTCTTTCTGTTACGACTATCAGCATTTGGTTTTCATGTTACCTTAGAGGTTAAATTTATTACATATTTACATCTATTTATTAACTAGTATTTGGAACTTGATTTATCCATATATATTCAACAGAATGGACGTTCAAAATGTAGCCTTCTATTCCCCGATATTATACCGGACTTTTATGTGGCTCAGATAAATCTCATTTTAATTTTAGTTACTTTTATGACAAACTGTAAATTGGATTTTAAAACAATTTTAGAACTTTTTAAAAATCAAAGTGAAACTAAAATGTCTCATAAGTAACAACCCTGGAACTAGTTTTCATATAAGTTGCTAAAACTAATGCCGTCTTTATTATAACAGAACCACTCAGGGGACCCTTAACTTCAACATTGCAAAGTTTGTATTAGTAATATCTTCTAAATTCAGTGCTTGATACTAAAGAACCAGTTACAAGACTACTTCTAGAAAAATTCTCTTTGTTCCAACATTTCTAAGTGTTGAAATTCCGTTTCATTAGTAAAAAACGATATTGTACTTTTATAAATTTATAAATGAAAACTAAAACTTTAAATAATTTTTTAATACATTTTTTTTATAAAAATTTGTTTATTTACTAAAAATAGTAATTTAGATATAATTTGTTTTTCTTTAATAATTTCCATATTTACAACAATCAAATACAATAATAAAATAGTTTATGTGTAAAAAAATAAAAATTAACTAAAATTATTAATGTTAAAGAAAAAACCCACAGTTTCAAAACCAATCTCATCATTCTCAGATTGTTGTATAATTTCGAAAATTAAAACTTAATAAAATTTAACAAAATCAAACAACAATCATGGCGATTAAAAAACCGTTAATAAATTTATACAAACTAAAAAGATTTTTACAATAGAATTTAGTTTTTTTTTCGTCTTGACGAATGACAGGCGCACAGATAGACAGACATTTAGGAAATAATAATAATAATTATAATGAAAGAAGTAGAATTTATAAAATTAATTTAGTTCTAATTGTTTAAATTAATTTAAAGTCATTTTAAAACAAATCTTTTTTTTTTCATTTGTTTTAGCAACGACTAAACTTTTAGTTTAAATGTTAATGTAGCATTTTTTGAAAGTGTAAAAAAACTATAGAGTTTAACACTTTTGATGATAAAATAAAATTAATAAAAAAAAATACACAACTAAAATGAAAAATGAAGAAATAAATGGCGTCATGTGTAAACAACGTATGCAAGCAATTCCTTGCTGGACCATTGATTTTAATGGTCTTATATTAAGTTGATTTTGTGGCACTTTTATTTTCGTTTGTTGCAAGTAGGAGTGACATTTGCAATTGCATAGTTTAATGTTTTCTATTCCAATGATATTTTATTATACAAGCAGTCTGTTTTTTGTTTTTTTTAGCTAGGAAGTGTCTATGGTTGATTATTTAACTTGATGATGATGGCTGCATCATTGTTTCCATAAAGTTGGGATCCAAAGTTGAGCCATGCTCCAAGTCCTCCGTGCTGGCGTTCTCTTCAGCTACACTTACGAATTTACTGGAAAGTTCACCATTTAATTTATTTATTTCACCGGTTGTTATGTCATACATAAAGATTTCTTGTTCCGAAGAATTAGAAGACCTAGAATGTTAAGAGTTTAATATTTGAAGAAAACATTTGATTCACTACCTTAAAGTCATACTCACTTTGCTACTAACAACACTACAGATTGTTGATCTACATCTGTTCTGGCCTCCTTTTCGAGCCATCTTTTGAAATTTTCCTTGGTGGGTTTTTTCACTAAAGTTTTAATTAAATCACCGCCCAAAAACTTAACCTCTTTACTGTCCTCCACTACAGCGGGATCTTGTCCGGCAGGAGTATCTACTGGAGCCAAAACTACCACACTTTGCAAGTACTTGCCTCTCAACTCTTCATTATCTGGTTTGGGGAAATTAGCACCATTGATTTTCAAAGGCAAATATCTGTTATACTGTCGTTCGCCAGATGTTGAGGGCGTCTCAGAATTTTCCAATTTTTGACCATCGAAACGTACTACTTTAACATCGGTTTGTTTGTTGTGGGGCACTGAGCTGGATTGTTTAACACGTTGTAATTCTTTTTCATCAAGCGATACTTTATCACCATTGGGCTTAAGTACCGTTAAGACTTTTTTCGATTCGGATATCTGGGCACCACCGCCAGCGCCATAAAAGTGTTGCAAATGTTCAGCGGGTAAGTTTTCCAAAGCAATATCTCCTACTTTGTCATAATCTAGGACAGAAATATCAGCATTACCCAAGATACCAGAAGATAACAATTGTTGTCTCAAATCATCGGGTACTTCATCGGGCAACTGTAAAAGTGTTTTGGGATTTACAGTGGTGGAAGAAGTGGTTGGGCTAGAGGGAGTGGTGGTACTAGATGCTTCAGCACTGGTTGGTATATAAGCATTTTGGTTGCTGTTAGATTCTTGAGTATGGCTGTTTCTATGCTCTAATTCTTTAAAAACATCCGAGTGATAGTTGGAAACACTGTAAGGTGAGTTATTGGCTGTAAGAGTGGATTGAGCCTGGGTGGCTGATTGTCCCTGCCTGGGTTGTTGGTAGTAGTTATTGTATTGTTCCTGTGAAGGTTGTACACTGTTAATAATTTGTGTGGAATGTTGTTGTTGACTGCTGCTAGAACTTTGTGAGTTCTGATAAGAATGAGCAGCCTGATATTGTTGGTAAACATTGGGTGGCATGGGTGTAACAATCATAATTTTCTGTCCATCTGTAGCTTCACCGAATTGTGGGGCTTGTGTTGAGGTAGGTGAACTTTGTTGGGCTGTTACAAAGTTACTAAAAGATTGTTGCTGTTGTTGCGAATGTACTTGAGATTGGCTGTTGTAGGGAGCTGCTGTGATATAATGACCGTGCAATGCTTGACTTTGAGGTTGTTGCTGTTGTGGCAACTGTTGTTGAGGAGCCAAATTTGGTGCTGGCATATCATGAATGACCTGATTTTGTGTTTGATATTGATTGTTGCTGTATTGGTTTTGTACGGTCTCGGTTATGTGTTGCTCAAATTTGGGTATCGATTTCAACAACTCGGTTTCTTTAGAGGGTTTAATATCCAACCAACTCAAATTGGGGAGTGTAGAGGAACTTTGTTGGTTGGAAGATTGGGTTTGATATCTAGTATTTTGTTGCACTTGTGTCTGCTGTTGCTGATGCTGCTGTTGTTGTTGATTTTTGTTTTGGGTGAAGTAAATAGAGTTAGTTTGTGGCTGGCTAGAGGATTGTGATTGTGCGAAAGTCTGTGTATGTTGTTGTTGCTGCGTTTGTGTATGGGCTTGTGGTTGATATTGATGCTGATTTTGAGTTTGATATTGCTGTTGGTGCTGTTGTTGTTGATATTGTTGAGTTTGTGGCTGCAATTGAATTTGAGTTTTGTAATTCACCTGACTGGGTGGCAATGTGGGAGAAGTTAGGGTGAAGGTTGGATGTTGTATGTATTGTGGTTGTTTTTGGAATTGATACTGTTTCGTATTATATTGTGTGTTTTCCAATTTGGCGGCAATTGGTGTGGGTTTAGTTTGTTGTGGAGCTGGTGCTGGGGTGGGACGGAATTTTATAGGTTGATAGGGTTGAGGTGCATGTCTGACGGGCAATTCTTGGGTTTTCGGTGGAGCTGTGGGGAAAACTACCGATGTCTTAGGTGGTTGTGTGGGCTTATGCGATACAGCATTGTAATATTGATTATGTTGTACACTTGATTGTTGTTGGTGATGATGCTGTTGTTGTTGGTGCTGCTGTTGATGTTGCTGCTGTTGTTGTTGTGGCTGATATAATTGATTGTGGTTGACATAATATTGGGACTGTTGTTGCAATTGTTGATGGATTTGACTTAAAGGTTTGTTTAGCGATTGCTGGGTTGGATCTGGTGCTGAAACTGTAGGATTTGAGCTGTAATGAGGTTTTTGTTGAGGAGCTTGTTGGTGGAATGATTGTTTTTGGAAGTAGTTTGTTGAATGGTGTTGGTTTGTTTGCTGAGTAGAAGATTGTTGTTGATGTTGACGGAAATTACCAGATTGAGTGGGAGTTTTAAAGAAGGTGCTCGAATGTTGATGAGGCAATTGCTGTTGCTGATGTTGTTTTTGCTGTTGTTGACTGTGATATTGTTGTTGCTGTTGTTGAGCTTGATATTGCCAAGGTGCTGATGACTGGAAGAAGCTGCTGGTAAAAGGTGATCTAGCTTGACCCTGGAAATCATTTCTAGCATTCAGTTGAAATTGAGATTTAGCATTAGTTTGAGGTACTGGCACAGCCACCACTTGACGTTGTACACTTTCAGCATCATGTTCCTCTAAGATATGTCCAGTCTGTGACTTATCTTCTGAGCCGAAAGTTACATGTATACCACTATTGCTATGATACTTTTCCGAGTCGGGATGTATAATAGTTCTTAAAGTTGTGGATTTAACAGGAGGCAAAGGTGTTACTGGATAGTGTATAATCTCTTCTTCCTCTTCTTCATCTTCTTCGGTGTCATCGTTATTTAAAGAGGCAATAGGACTTTCTAAATGTAATTTATTATTTTGATCCTTTTTGTAGTTGACATAGAAAACATGTACTTTTTCCTTCTTCTTTTTAGTTTTAGTTACGACAGGTTGTAAATTTTCCTCGGGTAATGTTTCATTGGCATCTTTAATAATGATTTCAATAATTGGTTCAGGAGCTTCCAAATATTGGGGATAAGGCGAATAGTTCAAATGATAATCACTAGGGAATTGAGCTAAAATAGAAGAAATTTATAAGAAAAATATATTAAAGAGTTGGAAGTTTAACCTACCAATAGCATTTTGTCCATTAAAATAACCAGATTGTGTACTATAAGCCGATCTAGACTCTGAACCATAACCAGCTCTTCTGGCGGCGATTTGGGGATACAAGAATGAAGGATTATTGAAATCATATAAAGTGCGTTTTCCACGATTTTCTCCGGGTTTGACAGATTTCAAAGATTTTGCTGAACGTCCAGTAGAAGTAGCAGTAGTTGAGGATTTTGCTGGCTTAGCGATAGTTTTAGCATCACCAATAGCAGGTTTCTCTGTTGATTTTGATTTCTTATTGACATGATCATTCTTACTGGAGGCAGTAGCTGCTGCTAGGGATATTAAAATCCCAATCAACTAAAAGTAAAAGAAAGAAAATTTATGTTATATAACTCATAATTAAAGTTAATAGATTAATTATTATAATGTGTGCCAAATTGATTACGAAAAAAACTCCCCGTGCTTTGTAATTGAATCATTTGAGAATTTGTTAACAAAAGCTTATAAAATTTAATACGATTTTGAATTAATTGAAAAATTGCGCCATGTTAAACATTGTTTATATATAAATAATAGTTTAAAACTGCTAAACTAACTAACTGACCGACTAATCCGCTCATTAATCATCTGCAGGTGAAGGTTATTTTATAACAAAAATCTATATCTGACACTCTAAATGCAATACAACAAGAAACCTTATCAACACTTTTTTTGTAATTTTTTTCTGTTTAGTTGTTAGTTTAAAACTTCTGATAGTGGTCTCTAGATAAAAGACTCATGCGGGTCAAATGTTTTAACATTTTACTAGTATTTTTATTTAAATAATTTTCTTTGTATGATGAGGGTTATTAATCAATAACAGTTTACATATCTAAATATTAGTATAAAAAAATGAGAAAGGTGTTTTCAAATGAAAAAAAACTAAAGCATTTTTAGTACAAATATATTTCTGAACAATAACTAGTCAATGTCATTTGTTGGCCTCTTTTGCTTTTCTTGTTTAACTGTGTGTGTGTTTTTATATATATATATATAATTAATTCTGAATTTGTCTATTAAATTAAATGGTTATCACATGCTGTTGATAACAATAAAATAACTGACAAATTGATATACTCTTAAACATTATTGTTAATGTAATTTTTTATGACAGCTTCTATAGAATTGTTTTAGGCAATTTATTTGAATGTTATTTCTATTGTTAAATTCATTCAACTTTAATACTGTATAGACGGTTTGGTATCTGTTAGTTGGTTTTTCCATTTGTTGCTAGGAGATTAGATTGTGAACTTTTTTCACTTTAGTTTTGGTGGGTCTTAATATATCGAAGAAGGTGCATCATAAAACTTTGATTTTTGATTTATAACAGAATCAATTAAATCATAAAGGAAAGAGAATTTCTATGAGAAATCCTAATTTGTATAAAAAAAAGTATTTTTTATGAAACATTTTATGAAAAGTACCAAAAAAGTTAAAAATTCTGCAAAACGTCAAAATTTCTATAAAAAAAAAACGTTTTACGAATGAAAAATTCAAAATTCTACAAAAAAAAGTCAAATTTATATAAAAAATATTTAATTCTTAAATTGAAATTTTCAGCAAATTTGTACGAATAATTTTTATTTTATAAAAAAATTGAATTTTTATAAAAAATTAAAAATTCTCCAAAAAGTTAAATTTTTTATTAAAAATAGAATTTTTAGAAAAATATTTTTAAAAAATAGAATTTTTATGAAAAATTCAAATTTTTGTAAAAAATTGAAGTTTCTATGAAACATTCAAAATTCTATGAAAAATTCTAATATTTATAAAAAAAATTAAAATTTAATTCGATTTTCAGTAACAAAATTTTACATTTTTAAAAAAATCTATAAAAAATTTTGATGACAAAATTAGAAAATTCTATAATAATTCAAAATTCTTTTCGATTCTCAGTGACAAAGTTCGGATAACCATAACGAATTTAAAATTCAATGAAAACTCCATTTTTATGACAAACTCCAATTTTATTAAAAATTTAAAATTTTTTTATTTATTATTATTTATTTTTCAAATTTTTAAAATTCAAAAACCAATTTTAACGAAAAATTTAAATTTTCTTTGAAAAACTGTAATTTCAAAGAAAACATAAAAGTTTGAGTCATTTAAACGGTAGTTCCAAGACCCAATTGGTGTTGAAAAACTTTTTGTCTCAAATTTAATTTAATTTTTTGTTGTTTTGAAGTACAGGAAGAAAACGTACTTACAACTTATTTTCATTTCAATTAAACACTTTCAAAAGGCAGCCCCATAAATAAACCTTTTTTTGAGATCTTTTCATTTTCAATGTTTTCTCTTAACTATTTGTGTTGAATTTTAATTACTTTCTTACATTTGTTGGAATAAATAGTAAAATAAAGTTAAAAGTTGTATTCATTAGATAGCTATACAAATACACACATACATACACACGTATTTTAGTTGTTTTTTTTTACCAATTATAAATTCATAACTTTCATGTCATATTTTTGTTTGTCCAATTTTTACGATTTCAAGTTGTGGGAATAATTTCGAAAAGGCATATAGAATAACAAGTATACAATATTACAAAAATATACAAAATATGTAAAACATTAGAAACATTTCGAAAGTATTTGAAAACTTTTGAACAATAAAAACAATTTGAAATAAGAATTGAAAGAAAAATAATTATAATTGAATTTGCATAATTTAAACAAAAAAATATTAAAAATAAATTTTAATATATTTTCTTTAAATAATAAAACCTCAACTGTGGGCTGTTTCAAATGCAGCTTCAACTTTTTTATTGTAAATATGCACTTTACTTGGAAGTTTATGAAAGTCATTTTATCACAAAATGCACTTAAACATTTGTCAAGTGTGCGCTCTTAGACTATTAATGAAATGATGACGTCAGAATACCTACAATATTTTCAAATACTTTATTTAAGTTTTCACATAAAATTCAACTTATTGTTAAAGTTTCGTGTTTTTGATCTAAGTTGTGTTGATTTCGTTACAATTTACAAATGCCAAATGGCAGATTTACTATCGAAAGCACGTAGAATTTCAATTATCTGCGATAGTAAACTTTACAAGTCTGGCCAAATATTTTTTTTTGCAAAAACTTGCACTTCTTTAAGTTATTGTTAATTAAGGAAAATTGTTGTGTAATTAAAAATAATTACATTTGAATTATTCTGTCATTATCCAATTACTTATAATTAAGCAATATTTTAATACAATTACTTACAATTGTAACATTTGGTTTGTTCAATTATAATTACAAATAATTGTTATTTCAAAAATCAAATTAGCATTTTATACAATTGTAATTTATAACCAACAAAAGAAAAAATGTAATTGGTAATTCGACAATTACAATATCAGGTAATTGTAGTTGCAGATAATACTTATATTACAATTACATGTAATTGTAAGTCTTTAATTTCAATTCTAAGTAATTGTAGTTAAAAAATAACTTCGTATGTAATGTAAAGTTGTGCTTTGTTCTAATGCATTTTTTTGGATCGAAGTTCGGTCCACAAAGAGCATTACCATTCTATTTATTAGTTAGAATTCCACAATTTTGTAATTTAAAATTAACAGTTGCTAACATTAAATTGGTAATTCTTCAATTACCAATTTCAACTGATAGTGGTTCAATTCAATTACATGTAATTGAAAGACAAGTAATTGTAATTGGAAATCAAAAACTTCTAAACTAATGTAATGAAAATTCCGCTATATTCCTACATAAATCTCGTCTGTACCCAAACATTATATTTCATAAATCAAAGTTTGTCCCACAAAGAGCATTGTCAATCAAAAGTGAGTGTCAAATAAATCCAAATTTGTAAAGTTACAGCACAACTAACAATTCAACTAAGAAACCAATGGATTTTGTTTTAAAAGACCCTCATTCAACACCAACATAAGGTACGTGCACTTGTGTATAAGTAACAAATACGGTCATGACTTCTAAAATGCATTATTTCCATGAAAGAAGTATGCAAAAAACAAGAAATGACAAATTGGCATATAAATTATATATAAAAAATCAAAATTTTTTAAACAGCTGCAGTGGGACAGCTGCCAAAATATTTCACGCACACAATCACCCCTATTTCAAAAAAATACTTAATACACTAACACTTTTAAATAATCATAGAAACACACTTACATATAAATGTATTACGAGTGTTTGTCGGTTGGTATTTAAATTTTTGAAATAAATACCAAGAAACTTTCACCCATTGTGAATATAAATATAATGGCATTATAGTTTTCGATTTGAAATACTTATAAGTGGGATAAACCTAAATTAAAACTTAATATTTTTTTTGTTAAATTTCTTAGTAAATTAACATTAATTTTAGATTTTAATTTTCTTCTTAATGAGTAATTAGTAAAATATTAAAATCATAAAACATTTTTTTTTTTTCAAATAAAACTTTTACTTGTATAAACCATTAATAAATGATCGTGGTCGTAACGCATTATCATAATAAATAGTGTTGATTACGGAAATCATTATGATGAGAGAAGAAAATCATGATCATAATGCTGATGTTTGAGACTATGATAACGTCATTGTTGTTGGTGTTGTTGACGATGTGTGTAGGTCAGTTACATGTTTGAACTTTTTTTCATTTGAATAAAACACCTTAAATATACTTAACATATACATATGCAAATTGTTAGGTCACTATAATAAAATGTTTAACCCTTAAAAGCTCGACCATGAAACTGCTGTAGACTAGACTATAGTATACTATATATAGTTTGGTCTATAGTCTAGTCTATAATCTAGTCTATAGTCTAGTCTATAGTCTAGTCTATAGTCTAGTCTATAATCTAGTCTATAGTCTAGTCTATAGTCTAGTCTATAGTCTAGTCTATAATCTAGTCTATAGTCTAGTCTATAGTCTAGTCTATAGTCTAGTCTATAGTCTAGTCTATAGTCTAGTCTATAGTCTAGTCTATAGTCTAGTCTATAGTCTAGTCTATAGTCTAGTCTATAGTCTAGTCTATAGTCTAGTCTATAGTCTAGTCTATAGTCTAGTCTATAGTCTAGTCTATAGTCTAGTCTATAGTCTAGTCTATAGTCTAGTCTATAGTCTAGTCTATAGTCTAGTCTATAGTCTAGTCTATGGTCTAGTCTATAGTCTAGTCTATGGTCTAGTCTATAGTCTAGTCTATAGTCTAGTCTATAGTCTAGTCTATAGTCTAGTCTATAGTCTAGTCTATAGTCTAGTCTATAGTCTAGTCTATAGTATAGTCTATAGTCCAGTCTATTGTCTAGTCTATAGTCTAGTCTATAGTCTAGTCTATAGTCTAGTCTATAGTCTAGTCTATAGTATAGTCTATAGTCTAGTCTATTGTCTAGTCTATAGTCTAGTCTATAGTCTAGTCTATAGTCTAGTCTATAGTCTAGTCTAAAGTCTAGTCTATAGTCTAGTCTATAGTCTAGTCTATAGTCTAGTCTATAGTCTTGTCTATAGTCTATAGTCTATATAGACTAAACTATAGACTAGACTATAGACTAGACTATAGACTAGAGTATAGACTAGACTATAGACTAGACTATAGACTAGACTATAGACTAGACTATAGACTAGACTATAGACTAGACTATAGACTAGACCATAGACTAGACTATAGACTAGACCATAGACTAGACTATAGACTAGACTATATACTAGACTATAGACTAGACTATAGACTAGACTATAGACTAGACTATAGACTAGACTATAGACCAGACTATAGACTACACTATAGACTAGACTATAGACTAGACTATAGACTAGACTATAGACTAAACTATAGACTAGACTATAGACTAGACTATAGACTAGACTATAGACTAGATTATAGACTAGATTATAAACTAGACTATAGACTAGACTATAGACTAGACTATGGACTAGACTATAGACTATAGACTAGACTATAGTCTAGTCTATTTTTTATATATTCTATTTTATATATATTATATATTTTCTATAGTCTAGTCCATAGTCCAATCTATAGTCTAGCTTAGTATATAGTCTAGTCCAGAGTCTAGTCTATAGTTTGGTCTATAATTGAGTATATAGACTTTTCTATAGTCTAGTCAACAATATTCTAATAAAAAAGTTTTCTTTTGCAAAAACATCCTTAAAAATTTGTTTTTTTAATCAAAACATAAAACTCTAGCATTTTATGGTTATAAACTGTTTGCTACAGCAACTCATCATTTAAATAAAAATACGTATGTATGTACGTATAACTATGATGTAATATTTCTCTCATTTCTGTTTACGTTAAAAACACACATTTTTGTATTTGTTTTCTTAATTTCAAAATCACAACATCGCTTTTAAAAATATAAACAAAATTAAACCCATTTATTGAATTTGGTTTCAATAAAATATGCAAATTAATTTTAAATAATCCTCTTGAAAATGGAGAATAATTTTTTGGCCTTTATACATTATCACCTCTCTTTTTTTCAAATATATTTTATATTATTTTAATTTTATATGCAAATCTGCAAGATATGTTTGGTATAAAATTACATAATGTTTTCTTTTATTATCGTTTTCTTTAGTATGTTATTATGATTTGTTGGTGTTAATTTGTTAAGTATGTTGTTGTTATAATAAAAAAATAATGTCTGTATGTGTAGCTGCCTCATATAATCTCTGCATTCATTCAACACTTGTATCTATGTATCTGATCTTGTTACAAATCTTCCTCTTGAATAATATCAAGTTTGAATGTGTTAACTTAATGTTGAAAAGAAAAGAAATTTGGCCAAAAAAGAAATACAAAAAAAAATAAATAATAATAACAATAACAAGATTAAAACAAACCCATAACACAACAGTGGCTGGTAATAACATAATACTTTACTATAATAATAACAGCAGCATGTGCTGCTGCAGCAACATATTGCTGGTTTTTTAACCATAAACATCCAGAGTAGTTGATAAACAAATTATAAAATACATACGAATGTAACGTAATTAATGTTTTGTTACTCCTATATAATCTATATAATGCTTTCTTTGATATTATATCATGAATATTTATGTCAGTATGTTGTGTCTTTTTTTGTTTGTTTTTAAATTGTGTATTATGATCCATTTATTATTAAATACTTCTCATGTTTAATTTATTCCATCGTTATTATTATCATTAAGAGGAGGATGAATTTAAAAATTACTTTATTTTAAAGATATTTATCTCATTTTTATTTTTTTGTTATGACAATAACAGGGTTAGTGTTTGCTTTAATGGCGCCCTATACTGTAATGTTAATGAAAAAGGAATGGATATTGATAAAGTTTATACAAGTTTATATTCCAGACTATTGGCAAGGATAAAGCCCTTGCTACAGATTAGTTTATAGTACCGAATAGTGACAACGTTAAAGTTCATCATATAGACTTCATTATAATCCAAACTAAGACAAGGGTACTGTACAATTTTAAGGCAAGATTATGGCCAAGTCAACAGTCTAGACTATATTCCAGACAACAAACAGAACTACAGTCCAGACTCTAGAAAAGATTATACACATGACAATCTACAAGATCATAGACAAAACTATAGTCTACAACATAGACATTACTATAGACAAAACCATAGAGAAAAGCTACAGTCCAGACTACAGATAGAACTATTTTCCAGACCATAGACTTTATAATCCAGACTATATTCAAGACTTTAGTCTAGACTGTAGTCTAGTCTATAATCCAGTCTATAGGCAATACTTATAGACCAGACTATAGACAATACTATAGTCCAGACTATAGACAATACTACAGTCCAGACTATAGACAATACTACAGCCCAGACTATAGACAATACTACAGTCCAGACTGTAGACAATACTATAGTCCAGACTATAGACAATACTATAGTCCAGTTTAAAGACAATACTATAGTCCTGACTATAGACAATACTATAGTCCAGACTATAGAGAATACTATAGTTCAGACTATAGACAATACTATAGTCCAGTTTAAAGACAAGACTATAGTCATTTATATACCAAAGGAAAACCTGTAGTTCAGACTATTGAAAGAAATATTGTCCAAAACATAGACTTGACTATAGTCCAGACTATAGACAATACTATAGTACAGAGTAAAAAAATATTATAGACTATATCCAGATAAAAAATAAGTCAATAGTCAGGGCTATGTCTAAACTATAAACAAAGTCGTTTAGACTATAGATAAGGCTACAGTTCAAATTAAAGACAGTCTAGACTATATTTCATACTATAAACATGACAATTCTCAGTGCTATAGTCTAGACTATTGGCCAGAATATACAAAGTATTGTAGTCCAGACTAATGACAAGACTAAAAAATCTTACTATAGACAATGCTATTGTACGTGTAAGTAGTTACTTTCACAGTCGACTGTGTTTTATTTTATTTTGATTTCAAATCTTTTTATTCTCACGCCTTGTACTCGCTCTTAATTTTAAATGTCAATTGCAAAGTAATTGAAAATCATAAACTCCATCATAAAATCTTTTTTTTTGGATTAAAGATCATCATGAAGTTTCATGCAATTATGATGACTTACATATATCATCGAATATTTGGTGTATTAATATGATTGTTAAAAGTGTATATAATTTGAGGTTTTTCAATGAAATTGCAAAAAAGTAACAATAAATGACATATAAAATTAAAATTTAATTGTGTCTTGGTTTACTAATGAAAATGTGACATTTTATGGGAAAAATTAAACGTCCCACATGAAAATAAGGCTGCACTTAAGATTATTGTTTTGTAATGATATAGATTTTGTGGTAGTAGTTTTAGAAAACTATTGAGGCATGTCATTATCATTGGGAATATTAATGAATTTCAATTTTGTTCATTTTATAATTTTATATTATGAAATAATTATTTGCAAAATTTTATAATTTCTTTCCAAAAACTAAATAAATGTGCAAAAAACTTATAACATCACATAAATTGGTTTAAAAACCACTAAAGAATTATGACTTGCAAATGTGGTTGTTGTGTTATTCGTTAAAAAACACACACAGCATCACAGGTTTGTGTCTTAAGTCTTTCGTTTCACATAAACAAACTATTCAAACTGCTGCCAGCAAACCACCACAATTACACTTTCAAGTGTTGTGTATTGATAAACTCTAATTATAAGTTGTTAAAGTTTGTTTTGAGTTTTTTTATTTTTACATAATCTCCAAATTAACAGGATTAAATATAAAGGAAATTTGTTAAAAAAAAAACAAACACATTTCCTGTCATTAAATAGAGTTGTAATAAGAAACAAAATAATCAAAATAGTGCATACATATTTTGCTTCTACTAACCCAATTATAAAAAATAACATTGCGAAAGTTTTTTTTTTTTTTTTAATTTATATGATTGATAAATTTTGATTTTTTCTTTAAGATGTTTGTGTTAAATTTTGTAATTTGTTTAATTATCTATAAAATGTAAAAACATATTGTGTTTTTAACATTTTTAATTTAGTAACAACAACAAAAATTGAGTGTTAAATGCCACTTTATTATGCAATAAAGTGAAAACATGAGTTTGTTTTAAAACTGCTCATCATTTTTAGTTAAATTACCAACAGAAACTAAAAACAAAACAATACAAGATTTAAACATTTATACTTAACTATAAATAACTTGTACTAAAATCTTGTTTTAACTTTCAAAACTCATCTTAAAATTTTGCACATACTTACAACACATTTATCATTTAACAATGTGTAAGTATGTACTATACACTCTCATCAATATATTATGATGCAATTCGAAGTTTTCGAAAAAAGCTAAATACAACCGTAAAGTAAAAAAATATGTCAGATTATTGCATTTAAGCAAAAAGAAAAAAAATAAAGGATTTAAGTTAACAGAAATAAAAAAACGTTATCGGTCTTATATAAAACTTATATTTTTTGCTTACACTCCTATATAGAGAGGTTTTTACAGAAATTAAATTCCAAGGCACTTGTTTTTAAATGCATTTTTTCGTTGTTGTTGTTGTTGTTGTTGTTTGTGTTTTAATTGAAACAACTTTAACAGAAAAATGCATTACAATTAATTGCTTTAATAAATATTACGTCTGTAATTGTATTATATAGTTATTATTACACTAGTGTGAAAATTATTCGATTGAAAATACGAATAAAGAAAACATAGACAACGATGCATTATTGTAAACAAAACCAAAGACCCAAAGATATGAAAATAATTTCAGGATATAGAACGAGACTATAGCTATGACTCTACTATAAACTGTAGTCCTGATATTAACAAGACTTGTTTACACTAGAGACAATACTATGCTTCAGACTATAGTCTATAGTCCAGACTATAGATAAAACTCTAGTCCAAACTATAAAAAACATTATAGTTCATGCTGTAAATTATATTTAAGTCCAAACTAAAGACAATAGTTCATACTATGAACAAGACTTTACTCCAGACTATAACCAAGAGTAAAGTCGAGAGTATAGACAAGACTATAAACCAGACTATTAAAAGGGTCTATTATCCAGACTATAAAAAGTACTTTAGTTCAAACTTTAGAAAAAAAAACTATAGTTCAAACAATAGACGAGACTTTATTTCAGACCATAAGCAAGACAATAGTCCAAACTACAGACAAGAAAATATTACAGACTATAGCCAAGACTATAGTCCAGACTAGAGACAAGACTATAGACAATACTGACTTTATTTCAGACAATAGACAAGACTATATACCGGGCAATAATGTTTACTATGGATAATACTACGGTTTAAACTATAATCCAGACTATAGTCCAAATAGACAAGACAAGACTATAGAGCAGACTAATGTCCAAACTATGGACAAGACTATAGTCCAGACTACAGACAACGCTAGAGACAAGACTATAGTACTATGGACATTGTTATTATTAATACCATAGTCCAAACTATAGACTAAAGAATAGTTCAGACTATAGATAAAACTATAATCAAGCCTAGAGACAAGACTATAGGTCAAACTATAGGCAAAACTGTAAGCAAGACTATAGTCCTTACTTTAGGCAAGACTATAGTCCATAATATAGACAAGACTTTTGTCTTGTGATCAATCAGTCTAAGACAAACTATATAAAATAGTTTCCTATTTCCATCATTATACCAAATTCGCATAACTAACAACACTAACTGAAACTAATTTTCCAAGTCAACATGTCATAACGTAAATAAATTGAAAACAAAAAAAATATTTATACATTTGTTAACAACCCAGACTTTGTGGTGTCATAAGTTGTCGGTAAATTTTTTTGTTGCAAACAATTTTTTTTCGGCATATAATATTTTTCTACATTTTCTTAATTTCAAACAATTGTTTAAAGATTTTTCAACTAACATTAATTTTCGTCTACATCTCAGCTAATTTTTTTTGCCAATTGTCTCAACTAAATTGTTTCTTTTTTCAGTTCTTTTTCTCAGGTTATCATTTTCATAAATAGTCTAAAGTAAATATTATAATTATTTTGCTATTGTTGTTTTTGGTTTTTGTATTAATAACTATTTAAAATAGCATGTTTTAGTTTTTTTTTTTGCAAAATTTTATGGGATTTAAAACATGTTGTGCATTATTGTTTATTTTTATTGCTTTTAAATTTACATTTTATTTTTTCTTTAACAAATTTTTCGTTTCATTATATTTGTTATTGCTAATGGATTTTGTTTTGTGTTAATAAATTTATTAATTGGTGGGAACAAATAAATTTGTATATATTAGTGAAATATTGTATAGATAATATGTAGAAACAAATTGTTTAGAATTCTCAGGTTTTTCATGGATTCAGAACATTTAGAAATCTTAAATTAAATCGGAAAACCAGCTTTCAATATGCGGAAATTTAAATAGAAGAAACTACTATTGGTTCAACTAATAAGTTCCTCAATTCTATCAGGTTCGACTTGTTTTTGATCAAATTATCAGAATTGGTCTGTTTAAAATCGAAAATATTAAGTTCAACTTTTACTTCCGTATCAATGTTAACATATACGTTGAGGAATTTTTAAAATTTTTTGTATTGTTTCTGGAAAACTTAAACTAATCAAGCGGCATATTGTTTATATTAAACAATAACAGCTGATTGCTGTTAATGCAAAAATGTTAGATTAACATTCTCCAGTAAAAAATATGATCAGAGTACAAAAATGTATTACAAAAATACATTTTGATATTTAAAAATGAACCTAAACATTTCTTTTAAATTACGCCTCGGGAATAACAAAACGTCTATTATTTTAGCAAACATTATGCGGTTAAGCCCGCTTAAATTTACTTTATACTGTTATGCAGTATCTCAAATTTTTTTTAAATTATTTACTAATGCCACTCAAAAAACCATTTAAACAAAAACAAACTGTTTTTATTTTAATAAGATTAACCCACTTTTTTGGTCTTTGTTAAAAACTAAAAAAACAACAATTTACAATTCAAATAAAAAAAAACGGAAACAATAAAAAATTCGCTAAAAATAAATGAACAAAATAAATGTGCGTTTAAATGTTTAATTTATTACTTAAATAAACTATTATCGATTATTTGTGTATCGCTACTATTTATATAATAAATCGAAGATTTTGTAAGCAAAATGACAGTTGGAATTTAAACATGAACGGAGGCTAAGAAAAATGCAAAAATATTTCTAAAGAAAAAGGTAACTGACACTAAACTAGTGCCATTTGACTGGTTGTTTGGTGGGTAGGTTTGAGTTTTAGTTCTTTATGTTAAGATGTTAAGGACTTTAGTCCAATTTAGTCTAGTCTCTAGTTTGGTCAATAGTCTAGTCGCTAGTCGGGTCAATACTCTCGTTTCTAGTTAGGACTATAGTCGAGTCCTAGTCTCTAGTTTGGTCAATAGTCTAGTATCTAGTTTAGTGTACAGTATGATCAATATTATATTCTATAGTCTGGACATTAGTCTGAACTTTAGTCCAGTCTATAGTCTTGACTATAGAGTAGTTTAGACTACAGTATAGTCTCTAGTCTGATCAATATTTTAGTCTAGAGTCTGGTTAATAATTTAATATAATATAATTCTATAAACTTAACTATAGTCCAGACTATTAATTAGACTACTCACCAGACTAGACATTAGGCTATAGTCCTGTCTGTAGTCTAGACAGTAAGCTGGACTATAGCCTAGTCTATAGGCTGGGCTGTAGACTGGACTAAAGTCTATAGGCTAGATTGTAGAGTAAATTATTGACCAGACTGTTGACCATAGACTAGAAACCAGACTAGAGACTAGACTTTAGTCTATGCTAGACTGTAGTGAAAAATGTAGACTGGACTAAAGATAGGACTATAGTCTATACTATAGTACAGACTATAGACTAGTTCATAGTCTCTAGCTTGGTCTTTAGACAAGAGACTGTCTTCAATCTGTATTATAGTCTAGTCTCTAGTTTGGCCAATAGTCTATAGTTTCTATTATATTCTAGTCTCTAATTTGGACAATTGTGTAGTCTTTAGGCTGGTCTGTAGTCTGAATTTTAGTCTAGTCAAGAGTCTGACCAAGAGTCTCTGGTCTGGACTATAATTTAGTTTAACTAGCCTTGTTCTAGTTTTTAGTCTGAGATTTTATCTAGTCAATCTTTGGTATACAATTTTAGACTAACTTATAGACAACTATCCCATTTTAGAGACAACATCAACTTTCAGAAACACTTTTGTTGTTGAAATTTGGAATTGTTTATACAAACATATCTCGCATTTACGGTTCTTCGAGGTTTTGGATGCCAGCCACTGACTTATATTACAGCTAATTTATTTCAGTATTAAAAAAAACATTTGTTTTAAGACTTTAAAGAAAATCGTGGGAGTTTTTAAATGTTTTGTTAAAAAAATTAATGAAAAAAACTGCAAATTTATGTTTGTAGCAAACATAAGTGCTCGTTAACTTTATCAAAACTTTGCTTAAGATAAATAAAGCACTTTTATGCAATTATGAAACGCAGCTATTAACACTTAAGGCCAATAACATCCTGCTGTAAACATAGAAAACCAGCAGCAGCAGCTGAATGTCAATAACATTTCCTTAAAAAGAAAAAAACAACATGAAAAAACTTGATTTAGTTTTTATTTTAAATCGATTTTTGCTCATATTTGTAACACAAGTATAATTTTGTTACATTTGCTTCATTTAAACAAAAGTTTAACGGGCAAAGAAAAAAAACAGAAAAACTGCGACAACCAAGCCAAGTCAAGCAGTTTATTCACATAATATTTTAATGTTTTTCAAAAGCGGAAGTAATAAATGACAAACACGAACCAAAAACTAAAATTTACAACAATGGTATATGGAAAAAAATAATGCCAAATAAGAAAATTTTAAGCAAAAAAAAAATCCAAATAAAACAGCCAAAATCAAAAACAACCATCTCCCGCTGTGTTATACAAACACACATTGTAATGAAAACGAAAGTTTAAGACAGAGCAAAAAAAAGATAAGGCCCACAGCAAGCAACTGAAATAGCAAAGCAACAAAAAAAATTATGGGCCAACAAAAAAAAACTTCAGCTTAAGAAAAAGTTTACCAAAATCTCAAGTGAGTATGGTCAGTACGATAAAACTGTGTTTTATTTTACTATTGCCACTTCCAAAAGAATTTTTATATTTTATTGTTTATTGTTTATTTTAATAATTATGAATGTTTTTTGACCAATAATCATTAAACATGTTTGTAGTTTAAGTTTTTTTTTTCTCAAAAAGAAAGAAAGATGCAATAATAAAAACCGGTACAAGTTGTACCTTGGAAATCAAAAAGAAAGAAAGATTTATATTTGTCTTAAACATTTTCAATAAAAAGTAAAAGTGGTCAAACGTGTACCCAAATACACAAGGACGGACTCAATGAAGAAAAAAATTAAAAAAAAATAAATGTAATAAATATATATATGTACAAATAAAAATAAATAAAAACAAAATCAAACTATTGTTATTACAAGTCTTAAACCTGATACAGTTGTTGAGGACGTTTGCTGAAGATTTTAAACAATAAATATTGGTTTAAACATTTTATTTTATATTGTTATGAAAATTTAAAAATTTTTATTTATTTAAATTAAACTGCAGTTACTCTTTTTGTTTATGTTTTTTTTCGGTACAAGACCACAACATTTCCATTTCAATTTCATTTCGAGACAAGGTCATTTAGAGCATTATTTTGTTAAATTTTTATGTTTCATGTTGTTGCTTGACATAATAAAAATGTTGACAAGAAATCTTAAAAAAAAAAAAAAAAACTAATTAACTATACACACTCTTATGGTCATCCATAATTATGTAAATTTTTAGTTAAAGTTATTTAATTTTGTTGCTGCCAATGTGATAATCAAAACAATCATACACATATGAAAGAGTAGATGACGTTGATCACGCTGATGATGATGTTTTCTTTGAAAAGATTAAAAAGCTGTTAACCGAAAAATCCACACACATTTAACTCCCTTTATAATGAAACTTTAGTGCGTTTGTATTAGTTATTATTTCACAATATCATCAAAACAAATCCATATTAATCTCTTATAATAATATCACATAAAATTCATTTTAATGTAGTCAACCTCATAATGTTGTTTAACGTCATCATTATGAACATCTCTTAAGTTATGATTATAATTAATATTGGAAACAACAATTTTGTAGTTTTGTTTTTCTTTTTTATTCATATGGTTATGCCAATCAACCAACGTTTTATTACAAGTACACCGGCATTGTGGCCACAATAATTCGTAATAAAACAAGATAAATGCACTTTGTTGAAGTAAGAAATAATCATGCAACAGTTAAGAATAGAAAACTGGCACAATTATACCCTACACTACCAAAACACGTGTTTGTGTTTCTGTTTGTTAAAATCTAACTTGTCCAGAGACTACTCTTTGATCTACTTCGCTAACTATGTTATGGACCAGTCTAGAGTACATTACTGACTAGTCTATGAAATACTCTATTGACTATTTTGTCTATGGACTTGACCTTAAATCGGTCTATTTTTTACTCTATGGACTCCTCTACATATTAATCTATTAACAAGTCTATTGACTATTGAACTAGTCCATGGACTATTTTATAAACTACTCTACTGTTTAATCTAAAGATCATTATATTGACTATTCTAAGAACTAGTCTACTGAATAAACTATTTACCAATACAAAGACTATTCTATAAGCTAGAACTTACTATCCTATTGATTAGTCCAACAACTATTCAATAGATTACACTTCTGACTAGTTTACGAACAAGTCTATTGACTATTCTGTGAACTAGTCCAGAGACTAATCTTTGGTCTACTCCGCTGATAAGGCTGTGAACAATTCTATTGACTATTCTATGAACTTGTCCAGAGACTACTCTTTGGTCTACTCCGCTGACTAGGCTAATAATCCATTGATTATTCTATGGAATACACCAACGAACTACTCTACTGACTAGCCTATAGAGAATTATTGACTATTTAGTTTATGGACTTGACTATGAATCGGTCTACTCTTTAGACTATAGACTAGTCTACTGACTATCAAATGGAATAGTTTTTGAATTATTCTACTTCCTAATCTATAAAATAACAAATGGACTACTATGTTGACTAGTCAATGGACCAGTCTACTGGCTTACACTATTGACTAGTTCTACTGACTGTTCTACTGACCAGTCTAAAAGAAGACTACCTTGTGAAAAATATAGGATAGTATTCTTAACTAAATAAACTGTGATCACAACAAAATAAGTTTACTTTCCATAAGAGTAAGTGCTAATTTTATGTCACCAACTGTAATAGCACATTATTGAAAGTAAAACCTTTACCACACACACACACACACACAATATACAACTAAAATAGCATCTTTTTGTTTATTACTTTACGTTATTTTTTGTCTACAATAAAGAAGCCACCTCAAGATAACTACGCTGCAAGTAAAGTTTACTTGACACAAAGTGAAAGGTTTTTTTTATAAATTTGCAAAAAATCAACTGTAAAGAGTAAAAAATGTATTTTTATGGATTTATCTGCGTATTGTAAGAGTTAAATCATCTTTTTTTTAATGAATTTTTTTTATTTTAATGTTAATTTGAGTTCGAGTTTTACAACATATTGCAATAGTAATAACAAACTGAAATAGTTGTAAAAATACAAAGTAAACAAAATCACAACAGGTTAATATGATTCATATGGTAAAAAATCCCATGAATCATTTTAACAAAAAAAAAATAACTAAATTACGAAAATATAAAGAAAAATCCATTAAAATCATTTGATCAATCAATTTTGTGTAACATTGACATTATGTGAATCATGTTACGAATAATCAAACACAAAAACATAATTGTTTAAGTAGGTTTATAAGTAGCTAATCATTTCTCTGTATCATGTATATTTTTTTAGATAATTTCAACGATTATATGTATCTGTCCATCCTTCATATTGTTTATTGTACAAGAAGTAGTTAAGTTCGTTACTCAATACTTATGATCATACTAATAAAAGTTTTTTTTCAATAATTTATAATGTCTGCTTGAAATGTACATATAATATGAAAATTTACATCTCTTTTGCTTAAAACCATTTTTACAGATCATTGAAGTGTTAAATAAGTTTCCGCAAATTTTTTGACGAAAACCATAAAATTGTTAAGAAAATTATATAGACTATAATATTTACATACGTTTAACATGTTGTTTTTAACGTTCATATATATGTATGAACGTATGAATGTATGAATGTGATATTGCTATTAATCAAGTATATTTGTTCATGATGTATCATATGGACTGGAAAAAATATTAACTAGCCTATTGCCTAGTCTGCTAAACAGTCTATTGTCTTTATATATGGACTAGTCTATTGACTAGTATGTTAACTATTCCTAATCCCTGTCTTATCCGCGGACTAGCCTGTTAAATAGTCTATCAACTAGTCTCTTGACTGGTCTGTAGACTGATCTATTACATATTGCCTAGCCTTATGAGTAGTATGTTGTATGTCTAATAGAAATCCTATTGCCTTATATATGAACTAATCCCTTGTCATGCCGGCTAACTAAGTAGTCTCTTGCATAGTCTATTTACTGGTCTATAGACTGGTATTAAACAGTCCTTTGCTGGTTTGCTAAACAGTCTATTGTCTTGATATATGATTTAGTCTATTGGCTATTATGTTAACTAGTCTGCGGACTAGTCTGTTGAATAGTCTATTAACTAGTCTATTATTGGTCTATAGACTGATCAATACTTATTACAACATACAACATACTAGCCTTTTGACTAGTATGTTGCCTGTTTGTTAGAACTCCTATTGCCTTGTCACATCGGGTCTATTGTATAGTCTATTTACTAGTATATTGACTGGTCTGTAGACTGGTCAATTGCCTAGTCTGTAATCTATTCCGTTGACTGATCTGTTTACTGGACTATTGCCCACTGATAAGTCTGTTGACTGTCTGTTAGAAAGTCTATTGTCTTTTTTATAGATTAATCTGTTGACTAGTATGTTAACTCACCTAAATAGTCTATAGACTAGTCTGTTTACCATTCTGTTAATTAGACTGTTGCATAGTACATTGACTATGTGTATCCTATTAAAATTCTTTACTAGACTATGGACTTAGTCGAGTCTGCTAGACCGTCTATTGTCTTTTATATTGACTAATATACAGACTAATTTCTTGACTAGTCTGTTTACTATTCTGAAGAGAATAGTAAACAGACTAGTAAAGTAAACATGCTAGTATTCTCTTCACTAGTATGTTGACTTGTCTGCGGTAGGTTAGTGGTTAGTGTTCGAGTCTGGTAGACCGCAGGTATGGGGTTCTATTCCCTTCTGTGGCACTGGTTAAGTAGCGCACAATAGGCCCGATAGAGGCCTAGGTGTATTTCTTCGGTTTAGATGTGTATACATTCCCTTTTAAACTAACTAACTATGTTGACTTGTCTATTGCCTAATGGACTACTCTACCTATTATTGACTATTGTATGGACTAGACTTTTAAATTGTTTATATACTAGTCTATAAACTAGTTTTTGAACTAGTGTGTTAACTTATGGCAAAACTATGGACTAGTCCATAAGGACTCCTTATTAAGGAGTGATCTTTCGACTGTTCTATTGACTAGTCTTTTAATTAGTGGATTGTTTACGCTTCTCATTGATAAGTATTCTGATCAACCTATGGACTACATAATAAAATGTTAGTATATATTGTATATATTTATATGACATATAAGACATTTTCCTTTCTAGGTTTTATCCACCTACTCAACCTGTAATTACTAAACTAATTCAAATGTCATGCAGATGGTACGTACTAGTCATTTATTAATGCATTATTCTGTCATGACAAGCTATTAGCAAGTTTATACATGATTTTTCTAACGTTTATTCTAACGTAAAAAGAAATTGCCCAAAAAAAGTCACTGACTGAATGATGACTTGTCAAATGGATCATCATGCATTACATAGACAGCTTTGTATAAAAAAAACTATTAATATTTGCTTGCGGTAAATACAGTAATTTGTTTATTATTTTGGTGTTTTTCGTTTTTTTCCTTTAACTTTTTAAATAAATAAATTAAACAAAATAATGTGTTTAAACACCTAGACAAGTTGTTAACATCAAATCAACAGCAAAAAAGTACATTCGTACATATTTTATTTAAATATGCAAGTACTACTTGATGTTAAAGAAATCACAATAATAAAATGAATATATTTACACATAAAATAAAAAAATGCTGAAGCATGCCCGTAAATTGTTAATTTAAATTTTACAGACAACATTTATAGTGCAACAATGCAAACATTACATATGTACTTAATGTCTGTTGGCGTAGCGTTACACAAACTTAAGTTTACACTATAGTAATGGGTAAATAAGTCATATAAATATGGAGTTAAACTTATTTGTTTATCAAGACAATGTGGGATATAATGTTATAGGACAAATAGCTAAACAAAAAACAATAATAGCAAAAACTTCGCGTAATAAACATAAATTTTTATAAACCCTTTTATGGAGTCTGCTTTATTTATTAGGTATTTCCAAAAATCAGGTTCAATCGATTTGCTGTATGTTTAAACTGTGATTTTAATATATGACTTCTCAGTTAGTAAAACTGAAATTTCTAAACTTTCAAAAAAAAAAAAAAAATGCATGGTAGCTTGCACTAATACATTGATGGTTTAGCTATACTGATATATAAAATATTCTGTTTTTGACTGCCTCTGTTCCAGCTTTAACATGCTCAAATTGCATTTTTAGCTTTGATTTGAAGTCTCGAATTCTTTTTTTGTTTAATTTAAAAAAAATGTCAGTTATGAGATGCCAACATGTGCAATTCTAACAAACTTCATTTAATTACAAAACAAATTACATTAATGTTACTTTTGTTTAGTCATGTTGATGCAACATTAAGGTTTTCTCTTCTTCTAAGAATTTCTTTATAAAAGAAAATCACAAAAAAAAAACAATGTTCAATTAATTTGCTAAAAAGAAATTTATAAACAATAGAGAAATTTCTTATTTTTTTTCACCATATTTCCTGTCTTTAGTAAAGATGTTACAATGAACGTACAAACAAAAAAAAAATAGCACAAATATTTGTGTCTTTCTTTGGCTGGTATTAAAAAAACTTCCCACTTTCTACCAGAAAAATAATTTCTTTTTAGTCACACTACAAATGGACAGTTTGCATGTGACAAGAATATTAAATTAAAATTATAAACAAATTTTATACACAATAAAAAAACTAAAATAACAATCAATTCAGTCATATAAAATTGAAATGGAAACTTTAAAAGACGCACCTTAAAAAAAAAACAACAAAAAAATAAAACAACAATTTAAAAATGCCCTCAAAAAAATATATTTTTTTTGTTTATAAAAAAGAAAAATTAAAAATTTAAAGGTCTTTTAAAAGTAAAAATGAAATACTTAACTACCTGTTGTTCAGTTTAAAAGAAATGTTTTAATTTTAAAATTAATAAAAACTAATTTGTGTTAAAAATTAAAAATATTAATTTAGTTAATTTTACTAAAATGCCATAAAGTTTTTTATAAAAAAAATATTAGAAAAATACACTCACACTTTACTAAAAAACTAGGTCAATTTCAATTCAAACAAAATTTTGAAATTTTTTTGGCCAATGATCTTTTATTATCGACATAAATGTTAGGGGCCATCATCTTCATCATCATTATTCACCACGAGATTCAATTAAATCAAAAAAAAAAAATAAATAAAAATAACAAAATAAATGAAACAATTTAAAATGTTGCATTTAATATAAAGTAAATTGTAAGTAAAAACATCCACATATGTGTTTGTATATATAAAAATTTTATGTGACTTTTGTTATTTAGTTGTTGAAACAACAACAGCAACAATAAACTCAGTAAGTTTATTCACTTTTGATCTTCTTTTGATTTTTACAATAAACTATTGTCGGTTGTGAATGATGATGATGATGATCTTGTAGCTTCTTTGTTTTGACCAACAATAAACAAAATGATTGTTGGACTAAATTGTTCAATGGTACCAAAAAAAAAAACGCATACACTTACACACACACTATTTAATGAAAATATCATCATAAACTTTATTTGAAGGTTAATTGAAAGTATTTTATTGAAAATTATTTGTGACTTCTTGACAGCATCTTTTTTTCAATATTGATTTTTTAACAATTTTGTTATTTTAACTTTTAAATTGTTTAGCCAATTGTTTATTTTATTTTTTCTAATTAAAGCCAAAGAAAAATTTCAAAATATTTTATAGCTAATTATTTGTGTTTTTTTAAGCTATATGTTAAAATTTTGCTTATTTTTGACAATTAACCTTCGATATATGATTTCTTCCTATTGTTAGTTTAAAATTAATACTTTAAAATCAATATTTATTCAACATTATGCTAATAAACATTAATTAATTGCTTTTTAAATAAACATTAATAGCAACAGGATGAAATCAATTATTATTTATTATTGAATGCACAAATTGCTTTCAATTTCGAAACAAAAATTGTTTTCAATATAGAAACAAAATTATCTAAATTTTTTTAATTCCGGATGCCCTGGTAGGTGGGTTTGTATCGTTCTTCTGTATTCGTCTTGGGGTCGTGGGTTCGATTCCCAGCAATGACTCCATTCAAACTAGAGAATTATACATAGGGTAAACTATACATATAATAGAATATAGACTAGACTATACTCTAGACTATAGACTAGACTATAGACTAGACTATAGACTAGACTATAGACTAGACTATAGACTAGACTATAGACTAGACTACAGACTAGACTATAGACTAGACTATAGACTAGACTATAGACTAGACTATAGACTAGACTATAGACTAGACTATAGACTAGACTATAGACTAGACTATAGACTAGACTATAGACTAGACTATAGACTAGACTATAGACTATATAGACTATAGACTAGATTATAGACTAGACTATAGACTAGACTATAGACTAGACTATAGACTAGACTATAGAATCGACTATAGACTGGACTATAGAATCGACTATAGACTAGACTTTAGAATAGACTAGACTAAAGGCTAGATTAAAGATTACGCTATAGACTATAGATTAATGACTAGAATATAGACTAGACTTTAGACTAGATTGTATACCAGACTGTGTACTAGACTTTAGACTGGACTAAGTAAACTACTTATCAACAGTTTATAAGTTAGCAAGTGATCAGAATGGGAATTTAGAAAATCAAGGACTAATACATATGTACTTTTATTTATTTCTTTAATTGTATTGCAAAATCATTAAACCTCAATTAAATAAACATAAATGTCTCAAACGACACTTGTTGTCATAATTAAAAGTTGTCATTTTATAAAAATTTAATTAACATTTTAGGTGTAATTACACACATTTTTATATGTAATTACTAAGTGTGTCATAATTATTGCGCATGCGTACGTACATTCATTTAAATAACACATTTTATTATGTTATAATTTGATGAGTGGTTGTGCTACATTCATTTAAATAGTGCAACCGTTATACAAAAAAAAACAAAAATTGGAATTTTTATTTGCAATATGCAAATTAATCATAAAATGTTAATTAATAAAAAAGCATAAAACAAAAATAGGTTGTGCAATAGATAGTGTATTGAAATGAAACACCTAAATCTTTTTTTTTTGTAACACATATTTATGGGAGAAATTGTCAAAACTTTTTAAATTTTATTTTAAATATTTATGGATTTATGTTAATCGGTTGATAGTGGTATTAAACGTACATATGATAACTGGTTATTATTTAAAGGGGTTTATGAAATTTGAAATCTTTTTTTTAATTTTTGATTTACTTTTTTTATTACTAATAAATTGAATTTGTTTTTTCTTATTCACAGATATTATTTTCATACAAAAAAATTTAAAGATTTTGTAATGAAAATAAGGTAAGTCTTAAATATTGTATTAGTTTTGATTTCTAAAAATGTTTAATTATTCGATGCCCTCTTTAAAACTAACAAGCTGTCTTTTCGCTAAATAAAATCAAAATAAGTTCCAAACGAAAAAAGCTAGGATACTGACATTTGACCCAATCTCTAATAATTTTATTAGTTATGTATTAATCGATATTAAATATTAAACATAATACTCTACTGTAAATTATCGGTCTTTATTTGACCCTTGACTCCATATAAAGAACTCCTTGTTATGTTTACACTAAAATAACAACGAAATTCGATATAAACTAGTTTTATAAAATCCAAAAAATTCTCAATAACTTTCCTTGCCCTCCACATAAAATTCTTATAACAAGATCGGTTTATTTACCATTAATTTATAAAATGAATCAGTAAAATGGAGAAGACATGGAAATTCTACGATTAAACCTCCAGACTCAAAATTCTTATCTGAAGTTATGCAAAAATCATATTTTGCGAATTTTTTACACAAATCGTTTTAGAAATTTCGAAGAACATTTTGTAAGTTTGTAAGATTTTCACAATATTAATTTTTTATTCTACAAATTCTGAATCTAAAATGCAAAGTCGATTTTACAATGCCCATCTATCTAGCTGTACGTATATTTTTGGAAAAAAAAACTTTTTGAAGACCCCATATGTCTTTGAAATCGAAATCTTCAATAACTCTATCAGATATTCTTTCAAAAAGTATGCTGTGAGTTTGTATGAGTAAAATTCCGAAGTAATAGTTATAGTTATATTAAAATGCATTAAGATTTTAAAATTACTTTTAAATTTGAAATTTGAAAATGCGAACAAAAGTAGTACTTCCAGAAATCACTATTTTAACAAATTTGAAAAAATTTCGCAGATAAAATCGAATTCTCAAAAAATTATTCTTAGAAACATAATAATTCCAATAAGTATTTAGAAGTTTGCATTCATAAATTATAGTGAATTTTTTTTCAATTCATGAACATTTTAAAATAATATTCAAAATATTTTAATTTTCGAAATTTGAAAATGTGAAAAAAAGAAAATTATATTTCTAAGATTGCATTAAACTTTACTATATTAACAAAATTTTCGAACATTATTTTAAGAATCCTAAAAATTCCAAATTTAAATTCAAATTTTCGAAAAAAAAATTTTAAAATTTGTATTCAGAAATTATAGTGAAAATAAGTACTTCATACTTCAATTCATGGAAATTTCAAAATAATATTCAAACTTTTGAAATTTGAAAATGTGAACAAACAAAAACTGTATTTCTTTTAGTATTTCAACAAAAATTTTAAAAATTATCGCATACCAATTTTTATTTTTGAAAACTATTTGAAGAATCATAATTATATATCAATGACTTTCAAAATTTTTCAAATATAACTTCATATTTTATATTTATTGGTTTGAAAATTTTTCGAAAAAAAGTTCGAATTTATTAAATATTTTAAGAATTTTAGAACTGGAATTACTTTTAAATATTAAAGTATTTGGAAAATCAGTTAGAAATTTTGATTTTAACTAACATTACATAACCTAGCAAACAATTTCATTACAATGTAAATCATTCCTAGAATTCCAAAATGCTTAAGAAATTTAAAAAAAAACATTTCATTTATAAAATATTTTTTAATTATTTAGTAATTATTTTCAAATTGTACTTACCAACAAGTGTGTAATCCTCATATTTGCTTAATTTTCCAAACGATTTATTGGTATTTCCTCAAAATTTACAATTTGGGAAATTGTAAAATTTTAATTTAACAACTTGAAAGTATAAAGCTAAAGGATTTTTTAAGAAAGGAAAAAAGACGAAAACACAAAGATTATATAAAAATGAATTTAAGGAAATTAAACTACAGGTTTTTTTTTACATAAAAATCTTGTTTTTTTTTAATTTAACAATGAATATCAGACACTCCAAAGTAGTTTTTTTTCTATTAAGCCAAATGTATCCTTTGGAAACTTGTATTTTTTTATAACATTTGTTTATTTTCTCTTTATATGTTTCTTTATATCATAATGGCCATTGTATGTAAATATTGCAACTGTTTTTTTCTGCGTTTTTTTTTCACAAAAAATAAATAAAAATTTTAAATAAAACACACAAAAAGTATATGAAAGTAACTTTCGCGCCCACTGCCACTTTTGTATAATTATGATACTAAGTATTTGGCTATAGAGATAGTAAAGTAAATATGTTGAGTATCTGGAGTGTATAGTTTCAAATATAGAGTAACACAAAAAAAACGAGATAAATTTTTAAATATTTTTTTGTTTTTAAGTTTTTGCACACCTTATGTGTTTTTTAATAAAACACTAAAAAAACGCGACCGAACGTCAGTGAAGCTAAAGTTAAACTAAATTTATTAAAACCAAAATTTCCGTCAAGCCAACACTGAATGAAGACTTCAGACGACGACTTTAGACACTACACAATAGCAGCAGCAGCAAAAAAAAATATGAAAAAAACTTCAAACCTAAAACACAACTGAAAGCAACACCAACAAAAACTTTAAAATGGAAATGCAAAGAGGCATCTTGTGTTTTATTTCTTTTTTATTTTGAATTTTTGTTATTTGGTGGCGCGCACACAATTGCTTGGCACCAGCAACAGACAAAAATTGAAGATTTGAAGAAGCAGCAACTTGTTTGAGACAAAAACTACCTTTCGTTTTAAGAAAACAAAATACACACACTACAACTACATATTTTTGAGACAAAAAAAAACGTCATTATTGTTGGCCAAAATACACAATTCCAAAAGAAAAAAATACAAAAAAAGATTAACTGAAACTAAAAGTTGTCTCTTAGACTCAAAACTCTCCATGTTGGTGGTGATATTAAAAAAACCAAACAATATGTTGCTGCTGTTAATGATGATTATGTTGCTAAATGTTGTTGCTAACAATGTTTTGCTCTGCTCTTTTTTTAACCGTAGCAAATTCAGTTTATACATACTTACAAATTTTAAGTAAAAGTGTTGCAAATAATATTGTTTTGTTTTAAGTACTTTTATATACGAGGTCAAGTTTATAACAGAGAGTTCAAAACTAGACTACAGACTAGACTATTGACTAGACTTTAGACTTGACTATAGACTAGACTACAGGCTAGACTACAGGCTAGACTATGGAATAGGTTTAAACTTGACTACAGACTAGTCTATATACCAGACTACAGACTAGTCTATATACCAGACTACAGACTAGTCTATATACCAGACTACAGACTAGTCTATACACCAGACTATAGACATGTCTATAGACCAGACTATAGACAAGTCTATAGACCAGATTATAGACAAGTCTGTAGACCAGATTATAGACAAGTCTATAGACCAGACTATAGACTAGTCTATAGACCAGACTATATACTAGTCTATAGATCAGACTATAGACTAGTCTATAGACTAATCTATAGAATAGTCTATAGACCAGACTATAAACTAGTCTATAGACCAGACTATAGACTAGTCTATAGACCAGACTATAGACTAGTCTATAGACCGGAATATAGAATAGTCTATAGGCCAGACTATAGAATAGTCTATAGACCAGACTATAGACCAGACTATTGACTAGTCCAAGACCAGTCCATACACTAGACAATAAACTAGTCTATAGACTAGTCTATAGGCTAGTCTATAGACTAGTCTATAGACCAGACCAGACTATAGACTAGTCTATAGAGGGGACTATAGACTAGTCTTATGACCAGATTATAGACTAGACTATAGACTAGTCTAATGACCAGATTATAGACTAGACTATAGACTAGTCTAAAGACCAGACTAGTCTATAGATCAGACTTTAGACTAGTCTATAGTCTGGACTATAGATTAGTCAAAAGACTAGTCTATAGTCCGGACTATAGATTAGTCAAAAGACTAGTCTATAGTCCGGACTATAGATTAGTCAAAAGACTAGTCTATAGACCAGACTAGTCTATAGACCAGAATATTGACTAGTCTATAAACCAGACTATAGACTAGTCTAAAGGCCAGACTATAGACTAGTTTATGGACCAGACTATAGACTAGTTTTTGGACCAGACTATAGACTAGTCTATAGTCTGGTCTATAGACTGGACTGTAAACTAGAATATTATCTATACTACATACTAGATTATAGACTAGATGGATATAGTCTTGGCTATAGACTAGATAATAGACTAGACTATAATGCTAATTCATCATCAACAAATTTTAGGGTCAAAGCAAATCTTTTGTCTTAGAATTTTACATTCTTCACCAGTAACGACGTAGATAATATAACATTACTATTTTTAATCAAACGTAAAATAAGATAACTAAAGTATTTTAATTAATATTTTATTATTTCAATCTACAACACTTTTTAAATTCAACTATTTTTTCTTCAAATACTTTTTCACACAACAGTCAATAACAATTTCACTAAGAAACACCAGAACACTGCACGTCAAACCAATAACCAATATAATCCAAATCAATAACAAATCCCCTTCCGTTAAATCTTCATACGTTTTCAGAGTGCTCGGATCACGAAAAGTTATTCTATTCGAATTCAATAAATCATTAAAAACTTCTAACTGCCAGGCATGAATCAAACCACTCGAATGTATTTTATGCACCAGATAATCCAATGGTTCCTTATAGGGTGAATGCTTTCCCAATGGTAAACCAAATAATAGTACATTCCACATATTCATACTTTCAGAGACACAAAATTTTTTCTCAGCATAATACATTTGTACATGCGAATAAACGTTCCATAAAGCTAAGGAAAGCGTATAGCCGTAAGTTGAGTTGAAACTATCTCTCAGCTCCTCGAAATAAGTCGAATTATCGGTATAAACTATATTATCTTTCATTTCGTTACTAACGATATCATCACTTTCTTCAATATCTATAAAATCCAATTTGTTTAAAAGTATTTTTTGTTCACTCTCACGTAACTCCCTAAAAGTTGATATTTGCGAGTGAAATGGTGGACTAGTGATGAGAGTTTGTAAGTGGGCCGAAAAATGTGTACTCATATAAAGACCCAAAATAAAAATCAATACATAAATCATACGAAGACTTAAGACACTGGATTTTTTTAAATTAAACGATTGTCCCAATACTCCTGGTATAACTTTATCGCACATTATCAGATTTAACCAGATCATTTGTTTATAAAATAACTTCTCTATAATCGTATGCAGCAGAGAAAATATTATAGTAAATATAATAATTACACCAAATAATTGCGGATTTAACATTAATTCGTAGACTTCACATATGTTCATTCTTGTCGAGCAGGGTATCATGATCATCCATTTACTTACTTCAGTTGGGTAGGACATGTGCCTCAAAGAACGAGCAGTAAAAATTGGATTCACCGACATGGGCATATCCAATAACCCATTTTTAGTCATATTTAAAATTGTACTGTAGTGTATAATTTCCCCAATTTTTGGCTGATAAGGCATTTTTAAGGTGGCATTATATACTTCCGCAAATAATTCAACTATTTTGGTAGCCAGACCACTATATCTTAATTTACCCTTTTCATCTCTATACATTATAGAGCGTGGCACTAACTGATCGGGTATAGTCATTAATGTTTTACCTTTTATATCACGCCAATGTATGGGAAAGTATTCTTCATTTATCCGGCCAAATTGTCTAGTTTTCAAATGATACTGAGGATAAGGCAGTAGTTGTAAATAATCCACAGAAGTTTTTTCCAAAATGGAAGAATTCAAAAAATGCAAAATTCCATTTGTAATATCATATTCTTCACATACTTTTAGGACCTTATCTTGCAATTTCTTAGTATTCCGAACATTTACGAATATCATTAAAATTCGTATTTGTCTTAAATAGTCGAGGCCATGTAGAAAATGCTCCCATAGATCGATGGTAAAGTAGCGTTCTATTATCATCACTGCTATGACTTCATTATTAAATTGTTCTTTGTAGTAAATGTTTGATTTATTATGCATTTTCTTTGTTATTATAACTTTAGGATCCTTTAACGTATAAATCATTTGTAGTCTAGGATCTTGGGGCATCCTGTGTTGTACCATCAATATAGAATCATAAGGTTTTTGAGTTTTAATTTCCATTAATAGTTTTGTGTAAAAATAAAGACTTTCCTCGTGTTTTGGATTTGTTAATAATTTCGGATTCAAATGTCCACTGCTAATGGCAGCACAAAACAGTAAAATAATTATGCGTTTTAAGTTGTACATTTTCAATGTTTAAATTCTAAATGAAAAATAACATTTAGTTTATCGTAATTTTTCTGCTAATTACATTACTTGTTTTCTCATTAAAGCAGATGTTTAGGACAGTTTCACCCTAAATATTTTTATTATAATTAATGAAGTTTGTAAGAAATTATCAAGGATTTCCGTGTTTCATTGAAGAAGTATGGAAAAATTGAACCCACACATAGTCATAGTTTGTTTAAGAAACATTTTTGCTATATTATATAAGATAGCCCCTACTGGGCAAATATATAGATTTGGAGATCCGTGATTCCTTCAAGCTTTTCTTTATAAGAATTCAAAGATTTTCTATATAAACTTAATCTTTCGACCCGTTTATACTTAAAACGCCAGTACGCTGATGTTGCTCAAAGGACCAAAATCTGTCATCAAAGTGTCTTAATTCAGTTAAGATATCTCAAAGGTCTATCTCATATATAGTAAAAATTAGGTGGTTTTCAAATTTTATTACACTGATCTCTGAGTTAAAAATTTTGTTTTAAGAAATTCATAAATCTTTTATAATTAATCCAAACCTTCAATAGGCAAGCAAAGCTAAATGTGGACTTGGCTTTCATGTGCTACAGATCTGAAACAGAATTTTAAGTTTTCAGTAGGTAAATGTAATTCAAAACTAAAATTATTAATAAAAAACAAGTCTTAAAAAACCCATAAAAACGTTGCATATCCACTCGGAGACCTTAAGGTCCATTGTGATTCCCTTCAAAGAGTGAAGATTAAAACACTGAGAAAACAAAAGTAACACTAGAAAGAAGGTAAAACGATAGATTTATTTAACAAGTCAATACCCCAAAAATAAAGAAATAAAAGACATGATCTTTGTCCCCATATAAAGCACAGACGAAAAAGTGACCACTGACCTTGACAAAACCTAGTAACCCTCATTCTCACATCCTGTCCCACTCACTAGCAAAGTCCCTAAATGAGCAGTGGCCCGTTAGCATACCTATCAGAATTCTTAGACTGCGTCTTTGATACATTTCAATCTACTATTCCAGGAATGGTTTATGGTGTCACGGAATCTTCCAAATATCACCCTGTAACAGTGACAAATGGGTGGTTTTGCCATCCTTTCTCTTTCATCTATATCATGGTTCGAACCATTACAATGCCTCGGCATCCAACACAATCTAATGATAAACAATCTCATAATGTTCCTAAGGGCATTTCCACAATCTACAACCAGGCGTGAATGTATCGTGTGACAAGCCAATGCTCTGAGAGCAGCTAGACTATCAACATACATAAATGTATTTTAACTGCGTGAAAGTTCTAGTTTTTGTCCCAAGTATTTGTAAACCCCCAAAAATTAGAAACTAAAACACAAGATTATATATGTAAAGCATTATGATTAACATTTATTATTACTAAATAAACACTTCATAAAACTCAACTATTTTCTCTCTTCTTCAAAATACTTCTTCATACAAGAATGTAACACAATTTCAATGAAAAACATCATTACGCTGCATATCAAACCAATTAACAATATTATCCAAACCAATAGCAAATCATGTTCCGTTAAATCTTCATAAGTTTTAAATCGACTCGCATCATGAAAGGTAATTCTATTCGAATTCAATAAATCATTAAAAATGTCTAATCTCCAAGCATGCAGCAAACCACTTGAATGTATTTTATGCACTAGATAATCCAATGGTTCCTTATAGGGTGAATGTTTTCCCAATGGTAAACCAAATAGTAATACATTCCATATATTCATATCTTCAGAAACACAAAATTTCTTCTGGGCATAATACATTTGTACATGCGAATAAATGTTCCAAAGAGTCAATGTAACCGTATAGCCGTAAGTAGAGTTGAAACTATCTCTCACTTCTCCGAATAATGTCGAATTATCGGTATAAACTATAGTTCCTTTCATTTCATTATTAAAAATGTCATCGTCGGCTTCAATTTCTGTTGTATCAAATTTATTTACAAGTATTTTTTGTTAACTTTGACGTAACTGTTCGAAAGTGGATATTTTTATTTTTATTTTTTTTATTTTATTTTATTAGTCTATGGATTAGCTCCTTACAGACAAAAGTAACAAAATATTACATAAAAACATTTAATATAAACTATTCAAATTTATAATTAAGTTACGTTTAATAATATTGACATTCAAAGTAGTATCAATCATATTGTACAATATATGCGAGTGAAATGGTGGACTAGTGATGAGAGTTTGTAAATGGGCCGAAAAATGTGTGCTCATATATAGACCCAAAATAAAAATCAATACATATATCATACGAAGACTTAATACACTTGATTTTTTGACATTAAACGATTGTCCCAATACACCTGGTATAACTTTATCGCACATTACTAGATTTAACCAGATCATTTGTTTATAGAATAACTTCTCAATAATGGTATGAACCACAGAAAATGTTACAGTAAAGATGATAATTACACCAAATAATTGTGGTGTTAACATTAATTCGTAAACATCACAAATTGTCATTCTTGTAGAGCAGGGTATCATAATCATCCATTTACTTACTTCAGTGGGGTAGGACATGTGCCTTAAAGAACGAGCGGTAAAAATTGGATTCACCGACATGGGCATATCCAATTCCCCACGTTTAGTCATATTCAAAATAAAACTATAGTGTATAATTTTACCAATTTCCGGCTGAAAAGGCATTTTTAAAGTGGCATTAAATACTTGTGCAAATAATTCTACCACTTTACTTGACCTTTATTTGACCTTTTCTATCTCTATACATTATAGAGCGTGGCACCAATTGATCAGGTAACGTCATTAATGTTTTACCTTTCATATCACGCCAATGTATGGGAAAGTAATCTTCATTTATTCGACCAAAATGTCTCGTTTTCAAATGATACTGAGGATATGGCAATAACTGTAAATATTCCTCAGAAACTTCTTCCAAAATAGACGAATTTAGAAAATGCAAAATTCCATTTGTAATTTTATATTTTTCACATGCTTCTAGAACCTCATTTTGCAATTTCTCGCTATTTCGAACATTTACGAAAATCATTAAAATTCTTATTTGTCGCAAATAGGCCAAAACATTTGAAAAATGTTCCCAGAGATCGTTAGTAAACGAGCGTTCTATTATTGCTACTGCTATAATTTCATTATTAAATAGTTCTTTGTAGTAAATATTTGATTTATCTTTAATTTTATCTGTTATTATAACTTTGGGTTCCCGCAATGAATAAATCATTTGTAGTCTTGGATCTTGGGGCGTTCTGTGCTGCACCATCAGTATAGAATCAAAGTTCTTTTGAGATTTAATTTCCATTAGTAGTTCGGTATAAAAATGTACATTTTCTTGGAGTTTTGAAGTTGTTAATAATTTCGAATTCAATTGTCCACTGCTCACGGCAGTACAAAATAGTAAAATAATTAAGCGAATTAAGTTGTACATTTGCAGTGTTTGTGTTCTAAATGAAACATTCGAATTTTAATATTTAGTTTGTGGTAAATTTTCTTTTAATTACTTCAACTGGTCTAATAATTAAGGCAGATGTTTATGACAGTTTTATTTTTAACATTTTTATTATAATTAAGGAAATTGTAATAAAATTAATGAGAATTTCGAGTTATATTTATAAATTTCCTTGAACTAGTATTTAAAACAAAAAGATCAAATCAAAAAAAAAAAATCCAAAAACAAAGACCCCATACAGATTTTTTTTATTGCTCTCCAAAGGACTTCCTTATAAAAAAGTTATCTTCTCTCAACAAGAAATAATCGAAATCCTCTATTGGTCTAATTTATAATTGGAGAAAACTTTGATTTCTTCTTTTCTGTTTTTGACGTCGCAAACGACTATAGAAATAACTGAAAATTTTTTATATAGATAAATTTTGTTCCACCAAATACCGAGCAAATAAAGGACTTTCAAAGAAGTAGAATTTACTGTGTGGAAGTACTGAAAAAGACCAGAAGAAGTTATGATTTTAAGACAGGCTTGTCTTTTTTATTTAATTCCAAATTCACTACATCTGAAGTCATTCTCAGGAAGTAATTTTTATGTTATTTTTTAAAAGTTATTAGGAAGTGAAATTGTAATATTATTTGACTCAAATAATACACGCATCCATTAAATCCAAATTCAAAAAGTTTCAGTATAAAAAATATACTTCAAATTAAAAAAAGAAAAAGATTTTTTCGCTTCTTTTGACGTCAAAAGAAGCGAAAAATCACTTAGTGCTACTTTGGAAGTGGTGATAAGTGTTATTCTTTTAGAAGTACTTCGTTTTATTTTTGCTGGGTGACTTACATCTCTTTTAGTCCCATTAACTGAAAAACAGTTTCAATATATTAGAATATTTTTGGTACCATAGTTAGTTAGTTAGTTAGTTATTTAGTTAGTTAGTAAGTTTGTTATACGCTCCTTAAACCACAAAGTATACCGACATGTCACTTTTGACATTTAAAAAAAAGTCTAAAATAAGCTTTTGTTTGAAATCGTTTGTGCGAAAGAGAGAGAAATAGCTTTTTGCTCGTGACGTCTCTGTATTCCCTGTGCCTTTAACAGTGCCACAGGTGGGAATCGAACCCACCACCTCCGGTCTACCAGACTAGAACACTAACCACTAACCTACCGGTGACCACTTGGTCCGACTAAATAACCAAAAAAATATTATAAGCAATATATGGTTCCACCAAATATTCAAGGAAACTTTTTTCTCATATCAAATAATTTAGTATTTTCAAAGCTGATTCAAAAACTAAAGATATTTAAAAACAATTCTTGCTCTCACCAAATATCGAAATATTTTTCCCTAGAAAAATAAAAACGTCAATATAATTAGATTTCTTAATAACTTTATTTCGTATTAGATCCATGTACAACTGAAATTCAATTGTTTTTTATTAACATACAATTAATTTTTATAATTTATTAAAATTTCACAAAAGAACACCAACACACTAAATATTAGACCAACAATTAAAATCAACCAAACTAATAATAAATCATCTTCATTTAAATCTTCATACGTCTTGGCTCTACTCGAGTCCCTTAGAGTTATCAATTTCAATTTCAATAAATCAATATAGACTTGAGAACGCCAAGCCTGTATTAGACCCGAAGCATGTACTTTATGTATAATATAATTCATGGCCTCTCTATAGGGTGAATTCTCTCCGAGTGGTACTCCAAATGGTATTACATCCTGAATATTCATATCGGCAGTAACGCAGAATACTTTTTGAGCATAATACAATTGAATGTTGGCAAAAATTTGCCATAGACCCGTGGTGACTCCATAACCATATGTTGTATTAAAATTTTTACGATACTCACTGTACAATGTGGCGTTGTCGGTGTATTCAATAATTCCCGCCATTTTACCCTCGACCAAGTACTCATTGCCCTCCATATTTGTTATGTCATATCTGTTCATTAGTATTTTGTTGCCACTACGGCGCACTTCATCAAATGTGGTAATGGTTCGTTGAAACGGTGGACTGGTAATGAGAGTTTGCAAATGAGCCGAGAATATTGTGCTATTATAGACTCCCACTATAAAAAGCAAGACATATATTAAACGTAGACTTATTAAACTGGACTTTTTCAAAGCAAACGATTGACCCAATATACCAGGTATAACTTTATCACTCATTAGTAGATTTTGCCAAATCATTTGATTATAAAATAGTTTTTCGATAACAGTATGAACAAGAGAAAATGTTATAGTAAAAAACATAACTATAAATAATAATTGAGGACTTAATATTGCCTCATAAACTTGGCTAACTTTCATTCTACGACCACACGGTACCATAATCCTCCATTTACTTACTTCCGTAATGTACGATAGCTGTTTTAAGGTACGACTACTAAACGCTGGATGCACACTCATAGGCATGTCCAACTTTCCCTGCTCTGTCATATTGAAAAGAACACTGTAGTGTATTACTTCGTTTATTTTTGGCTGATAGGGCATTTTTAAAGTAGTATTATATACTTGAGCAAATAATAAAATCAATTTGGCAGCAAAACCACTAAACTGCAGCTGTCCCTTATTATTTCGGTACATTATAGAGCGTGGCATATTTTGATCGGGTAGAGTTAATAATGTTTTACCTTTCATATCTAACCAATGGATGGGAAAGTATTGTTTACAGTCCTTAGCAAAATTTTTTACTTTCAGATGATATTTTGGATAAGGCAGCAATTGATAATAATCAAGAGTCAAATCAGCAGAAGATGAGTTAAAAAAATGTAATAAAACATTAGTGAATTTAAATTTCTCACTTTGTAATAAAACATTCCTCTGGAATTGTTCCTTATTATTAATATTCAAAGCAATCATTAAAACTCTTATTTGACGCATAGAATTTAAAATGTTTGCAAAAAGTTTCCACATTTTATTGTTAAATACACGTTCCATTATTACCACTGACATTATTTCACTATTAAATTGTCCCTTGTAATAAAAACTGCTGGAATTTGTCAATATTATTTTTGCCTCTTTTAATGTAAAAATCTCTTGCAATCTGGGATCTTGCATCCTTGTGTCTTGCACTACTATCAGACCATCATATGTTTGTTGAGTTTTCATTTGTTTTAATATTTCCTTGTAGAAGTTGGTATTTTTATAATTTTGTTTTTCATTTAATGTTTTTAGTAAAAAACCATTGATAATATTGCAGCAAATAAGTAAAATTATTAAAGATTTTGTATTAAACATTGTGAATACTTCACAAAGGATAAAAACTTATGAAAATATTCTAATTTGTAATTCAAAATCTGATTTTTATGATAAAATTAACGACTTTTTCGCCGCTCATTAGGACAGATGCTAGTGACAGTTTTTTTAATTGTCATTAAAATAAATTACTAAAAGAAAAGACAAATTTGGTTTTATAAATAAATTATAGCCCAAATATCGATTAATCGATATATAAAGAATACAAGTAGGGGGACCATATGCCACTTTTTTTTGAGGCAGCCTCAAATTAAAACCACAATACATATTTTTAATTTTTTTCTTGGTTCGGATACTTAGATATGTTGGCTTTAGATTTATTCCTTTAAATCTTTCCTAAGTCATCCTCATGTACATATTTTTTTTTAACTTTTCCGCACTGACCAAAAACGGCGATACCGCCCAATCCATGGCGTAAATACGCTAAGGGGATGGCGCAGATTTGTCATTAGTAAAATAAATGAAAAAATTACAAAAATAATTGTAAAACGGGCATTTCTGGGGTTTAGTTTCAATTTTTTCGGGCTTTTTTGAAAATATTATTATATCTAATTGTTCACTATTATTGATACTGACCAATATATTTTTTCTATCACAAAAACTAAAAAAGTTCACACAGTGAAATATTTTCACAGCCCTCCCATGTCTGCCTCCCATCATATGTAAAGTTAATGTTTTAAATTTTCATGGATGATAGATAATCGATAAACGAAAACAAAATTTGATAATGCGATAAAATCGATTACTCAGTTTTCAAGTTATTCGCTATTGGCGGATGTACCGCTATGGCATATGATCCCCCTTCTACCCTATACGTTGTATTCTGATTAGTCTATGTAGTAGAATATTGACTAGCCTTTTGACTGATTTATCGACTATTAACTGGCCTATCGACTAATCATTAGACTTGTTTTCTAACTAATATATGTACTATTAAATAGACTTGTATATTGAGTTGTCTAAAACTATACCACAGATTTGACTAGTGATTAGTCAAAAACTGGTCTATTGACTAGTCAATGGAATAGTAGACTAGACTATTAACTAGTATATGGATTAGTTGTTAAATAATTACTTAATTAGACTAGTCCGTAGACTAGTGACTAGTCTATGTACTAGAATATTTACTAGTCAATGGATCTATTGACTGATCTTCCAATTATTGACTGGCCTATGACTATTCAACTTACTAGCATATGAACTAGTCTATTGAGTTCCCTAGTGACTAGTCTATTGTCTAGTCAAAAAGTGATCTATCGACTAGTCAATGGAGTAGTCTGTTGACTAGGCTATGAACTAGTCTACTATCTAATATAAGGATTTGTAAAAATACTATTCTATTGAGTTGTCTAAATTGTATTATTTCATGTTAAGAGACTAACTACCAAAACGATAATCTTTAGTAACAAAAAAATTTCAAACTTCTACTTCATTGTTTCATTTCGGGCGCACAAAATTTCCGATTGTGGCCTAGGTACATTTCTTCGGATATATTCCTCTATTCCATTGTTAGCCATTGCAAATAAAAGAAATTTTACTTTTTATTAAAAATATATTTTACTTTTTATTAAAAAAATCGTAATTTTCTATTTAATTTGTTCCAAAACTTTCGACAAAACCCCCCAATACAATAATAAATCAGAATTTCTGCAAAAAATACAAGTAAACTTGAAAGTAAACCAACCAACAAAATCGTCCAAACCAATAGCAAATCATATTCCGTTAAATCTGCATACGTTTTAATCTTGCTCGAATCGCGTAAAGTGATTTTTTTCAACTTTATTAAATCATTAAAAACATGCAATTTCCAGATATGCAACAAACCACCTGAATGCATTTTATGTACCAAATAATCCATGGGTTCCTTGTATTGAGAATTATTCTCTAGAGGCATACCAAAGGGTATTAAACCTTTTATATTCATATCTTCTGAAGAACAAAATATTTTCTGAGCATAATTCATTTGCATTGTATCGAAGATACTCCACAAAGCCGATGTCACTGTATAACCATAAGAGGTGTTGAACTTACCACGATAATGATTGTACATGGTGGTGTTATCGGTATACTCAATGGTACCTTTCATTTTCCCATAAACCACATAATCATCATCATCTACATATTTCATATCCAATATATCCATAAGTATTTTCCTACCACTTAGTCGCAGTTTTTCGAAAGTATTTATTTCGCCATGCAAAGGCGGTCTTGTTATAAGGGTTTGTAAATGAGCCGATATTAAAGTGCTTAGAAATAGACCCATTACGAATATCAAGACATATACAAAGCGCAGACTTATTAAATAGGAATTTCTCAAAATAAACGATTGACCCAATACTCCGGGTATAACTTTATCACTCATCAATAGATTTAACCAAAACATTTGATTATAGAATAATTTCTCTATAATGGTGTGTATAAGAGAAAATGCTATGGTAAATATTATTACAACCGAAAATAATTTAGCGTTTAACAATTCCTCATAAACCTTATTTATTTTCATTCTTTTGGCACATGGCAACATTATCTTCCATTTTGTCAATTCTATGGGATATGAAAGACGCAATAGTTTTCTGCTGCTATCTATTGGGGCCACACTCATGGGCATGTCTAATATGCCATGTTTAGTCATATTTTCCAATGTACTAAAATGTAGAATTTCACCCAATTTCGGCTGATACAGCAGTTTATACGAGGCATTATAGTATTCGGTAAAGGTTTGAACAAATTTGTATGCAAAACCTGTTATCTGCAATTGTCCTTTGGAATCTTTATATAGCGAAGAACGTGGTATATTCTGATCGGGTAGAGTTATTATAGATTTACCTTTCATATTACGCCAATTGGTGGGATAATATTCTTTAGCTGCTGTAAAGTTTATAGCTTGAAAATGATATCTCGGATAAGGCCATAAATAGAAATAATAACTCCGAGAAGGCTGTTCCGACAAAGTAGAATTTAGAAAATGTACAATAACATTTGTGGTTTTAGACTTTTCACATTCCTTCAGAATCTCACTCAGCAATTCCTCTTTGTTGGAAATATCTACCAAAATCATTAAGATTCTTATTTGACGCATGTAGGCCAAGATGTTTACAAAATGTTGCCACAATTCCTGGTGAAACAAAAACTCCATGATTATTACAGCCAATATATCACTATTATATTCTCCCTTGTAGTAGAAATCCTGAAGATTAGTTATTATAATTTTGGGTTTTTGTAAACTATAGATCATTTGTAGTGTAACATCTTGAGGCTGCATATGTTGCACTATTAGTAAACCATCATATGATTGTTGTCTTCCGATTTCTGTTAGTAGATCCTTGTAGAAATTTAAATCTTTTGTTTCCTTAATCGAAACATAGTTAAACAAATGCCCACTGGTGATTGTAGTGCATATAAATAAAATGAATGAACGATTTGAGTTGCACATTGTAAATGCTGATAAAACTATTGAAAACTTCTAATTTGTAACTAGATTAATAGTGGTAGTCAATATTTAATGTATGTTAATTAGTGTGAATGCTAATGAATTGTGCGATTTTAATCATTAATGAATGTTAAGAATTTTGAAACTCTTAATTAATCATATTAAAAGTTAAGCATTTTTATTAATTTTGGTATTAATTAATAACATCAAAAGTGTTATATTCCGCCATGCCGAAACTTCTAAACCTACTATCAAATTTTGTGGGAAAAAATGTAGACATGCCTGGTTCCAAATCGACACCAAATTTTTTTAATTACATCCGTTGTCAAGTATATACATACGTACGACAAAACTATGTGATGTTGACAACACAACGTTATCAACATTGCAACAATTCGTTATCGCAATATAAATTTTATACACATCCGTTGTCTAAAAGTTAACAAACGTGGTATACTCATAATCCATTGTCAATAGTGAGCTGAAGGGGACCTAATTGGGGGAGTAGTGTCAATTATAGAACGATACTTACAATATGAGAGACATTGACTTGTATGAATCATATTTGTGTGGAATTTTATCGCTGTACTCGTATTTTTAAAACAGTAACGAGCGTTAAAGTCTTTTTTAGGGGACCTTATGGGTGGTATAGGTTCAATAATGGACCGATCGTAAATTTTACAAAGGGATTTAGATTCTTATAAAATATGTTTATGCCGAATTTAACCGCTCTAAATGTTTTGATGTGATTTAAGGTCATTTTCTGAAGGGGACCTTTTATGGCGATTAGGGTCAATTATGGGCCAATTCTTATAAAATTTTACAAAGAGACTATGTTTCCTATAAAACATGTTTATGCCTATTTTCTTCGCTATATATACTTATTTTAGGCAGTTACGAGCGTTAAGGTCATTTTCTGAGGAGGGTCTTATATGTGGTCTGGACGAAATCGTGGAATATTTTCAATACCAAACAACCTTCATCAAGTAAGATTATTGAAATTTGGCCAACTTTTTTTCGTAAAAAAACTTTTATAATAATCATTCCAATGACACACCCACCTTCCACTTCATTTCAAGACTAAAAATCGCATATACCTCCAAAGTTCCGACCACCTAAAACTATATCAACTGATTTAGATTCACTTTTTGAGACTATCTTTGTCACATATTCTTAATCCCTCCCTACGATTGACCTGTCCAAATATCGTATTTATTGGTTTGTATTAACTACCACTTTAAGTTAAGTTAATTTTAATGGGGATCGGACCATTTGACCCCAATAAAAAGCCATATTTTTTACTCTTAGTTAAGTTCGACTTTTTGCATTTTATGAAAAGTCGATTTTTCGACTTTTTTCATTTAATTAAAAATCGACTTTTAGACTTTTCGACTATAAGTATTTGAAAAAAACATAATTGAAATAGTGATTATTTAAAATTTATAAAGTAAAATTTACAACAGGTGGAATCCCCACATATTTTGTAAATAGTCGACCTTTCGACATTTTCGATTTTTTCGACTTTTTGACTATATTCGACTATTTTCCGACTATTTTTTAATTTTTTTCGAATTTTTCCGACTATTTTAGAGTTTTTGACTTCTTTTCCACTTTTTTAAAAATTTCGACTATTTTTGATTTATTTCTACAATTTTCGAGTTTTCGATTTTTTCGACTTTTTACGACTTTTCGACTTATCGACCTTTTTCGACTTTTATTAACAAAGTCGACGTTTCGACTTTTTCACAGACGATAGTCGAGTTATCGACTTTTTTCGACAAAAAGTCGATTGTTCGATTATTAGAAAGTCGATTTATAGAACCCTACTATGTACTAATCATAAATGGTTCAAAAAAGTTTCGATCCTTAATATATACACCACTATAGTTATTTCTTCCATAAATTTATTTTCTCTTTGACAATATATTCTTAAATCTAAAAAATAATCTTTCCACAAACAGTAATAAAACTCCAACTGCCATCAGGATCAAATACATCAAAAGTACCAATTCAAAATCTTGCAATTTCAGAGGTCTTTCACCTGGCAATATATCTCTTGAATCAACCATTAAGGGCACTTTATCTTTTGCCAACTGATCGGGAAAGTTGATAGTAAACCAACGTTTAATTAAACCAAAATCTCTAGCAATCATGATTAAATGTTGGACTGGTGTTCGATAGATAGAATTCTCTGCCAAGGGAAAACTTAGAAAATTAGTATGGAATATGCAGGCGTCTTTGGAAAATATAAAACGTTTATTTTTTATAATATTCTGTTGATAGCTGAAAAGAGAATTCCAATTAATGTCAATGGTGGGATAAGCATACGAAGTGTTGAGACGACTTCTCATTCTGTTGAATTCCTCATAGTTAGTGATGCGATGTAATAGTTCAAAATTTTTATTTATACCCTTAAAATATGACACTTCTCGATCGGATAATAAAGTGTATATGTTATTCTCATACAAGTCTGTAAAAGTTTTTAATTGTTTCTCCTTAATAGGTTGAGTGAAAAATGTTTGTAGAAATGCATTATAAATAAGACTGAGATAGAGACCTGTAAAGGACAGCAAGATGTAAATGTATTTGATAAAGAAACCAGCCTTTAGCCACACTTTAAATGGTTGTCCCAAAATCCCTCTTAGAGCGACATCGTTGAGTACGTAATCAGAGAATTTGACATGATGTTTTACAATTTCTTTTCTGTGTCTTTTAAAATAATTTGATTTTTTGAAATTTATTAATAAAGTGAATATGTACAAATTAGTTATGCTAATGATAAACAATTCCAATGTGACCAGATAAAAGTACACTTCCTTGAGTGGTACATACTTAGCCTTTGGTATCATGAGACAAGCAGTCATAATTTCAAATGGATAAGAGTAATAATCCAGCTGCTGAGGATTAATCACTGGTACTAATGTGCCTGGTAAATCAATGGTGTAGTTTCTGGTTAAGGTCTCTAAAAAACCATAAAATATAATTTCTCCCTTTTTAATGGGAAATGGAAATTTCAATGTAACATTTAAATAGTCTGCCAACAGATGCAAAAAATGACCCACATAACCGTAAATTTTCAATTTATCATTTTTATTTTCAGTCAAAAAAGTACGTGGTATAATTTGATCGGGTAGAGTTAGAAAAATGTGACCCTTTAAATCTTTAATACGATTGGGATATAGTAAATCCCCCACTTTATGATAATGCATTTCTAGGGTGAAATTCGGAAATGGTGTATAGCTGTATAAGTGTTTCGTTACAGGATAATCTTTAAAAATTGCCAAAATGTTAAGAGAATTTCGTTGCCAACAAAATTTAAAAAAATTTTCCAATTTTGTTAAATATCTACCACTTTCATTGTGATGCATATAGAATAACATTTTGGTTTCACGTATACTTATAAGACTCTTAAAATATGGAGCCAATTTAATTGCAAAATCATTGGTCAGTTTCTTTAAACAAACTACACACATAAAATTTTTATTTAACGAGTCTTTGAGTAACCAGGATTTACGTAGATTTTCGATTATTAACGTAGCATTCAAATATTTTATATACAAATCAAGGTCACCACAATTTTTCACAGATTCTTCATATTTAATTATTATAGTCTCTATATCATTCTGCTGTTCGGTGGTATGTATTAATTCAAATAATTTCGATTCTATTTCAAATTTATGAGTTTTTAATATTTTGTCACTTTGTATAGTTTTAAGAAATATTAGAGAAAGTACCAACTGTAGCCACATTTTTGAATTTCTTAACTCTAGTTGTAGTATTAAAGTAATTTTCCTTGTAACAGAGCCATTTATAGGTTATTTTCTCGGGGTTTATCTCTTGTTTAGCATCTTAATTGTTTGTAAATGAAAGAGATTTACTTATCATTATATGTAAATTTATATAAAACTTAGATTTCGATAAAATAACATAATTCTACTTTTGTATCATAATGAATAATAAAACATGTTATACCACCCATCGAACAGTTAGCTTTTTCTAGTAATATCACTAATCCATTGTTATAAAAAAGAGGTGTCCTGTTAACGACCTCCAGTGAAGTTATAAAAATGCCTTGAATTAAAGGGCATAGATTTATACAATGGAATTTTTATGGTTATTGTTAAAAAGTATTTAGTTTTTACGCAACAAAGTTTTGAATAACTAAACTGTCAAGTGAATATAATAGTTTTGTTAATATTTGTTAAGTAACCAAATAATAATATGGGGCTAAACATTGGTATTTTTGGTCCTTTTAAGTATGAAATACAAATTCTATATATAAGCTGTTACGTAAACCAGGCATGGACAATGTAAGTAGCTAATTGTAAAAAAAACAGTAGTTTTTTATGGATTAAAAGTACTAAATTACTTTTCGTGTCATTATATCTCAGAAAAGTGTAAGTAGTTACTTTTTGTTCGACGATGACCAAACAATAACTGATTACAAATCTGACTTTTCCGGATTTAAAATTGATTTTACAGTTATTTTTTATATTTGCTAGTCTATTCTGTCACTCAATAACCCCTTAATAAGTTATTTTATCATTCTATCTGGAATATCAAAATTTCTCGAAAAAACGTCCAAAATCGACGTGGGATTGACTAACTATGATTTCCTGAAGCATTTTTTATCAACTTCCTCCTCTGTGCTCCAGAAAATCTTTTCTTTGTAATAGGTAGTTTGGCTATGCTATCACTTACCTCTTTCACCATTTGCTCTACTTCATCCTTTTTGGGATTTGCTATAATGGCATTATTATTACCATCTGAGGATTCAGAGTCAGTATTTAAAGGCTGAGGTAGCTTAGAGCTCTTTCCGAATACATCCTTCTCTTTCACCCCTATATTTTTGTCAGTGGCATGCTGTACACTTGACGCTTTGTCCGCCACGGAGGCCAAGGTACCCACCTCCGTAGTAATATTTTGTTCACGATTGCAGGATGGCGACGACACGTGACTAGCAAGTAGATCAACACTTGCGCCGGTACTGGGTTATTTAGGCCCTGCACCGTAACTTTTATCTTTTTATTTTTATTTTCCATATTTGTTTTTTCCAGTGTTTTGGTCCGCGGGGAATATAATGTTCCCTGGTGGTGGACAATCTGCCCTCCCTCAGCTTAAGTGAAATTAAAGCTGGGAGAGGACAAATGGTCCATCACCACCCCCCTATCCGCCACCGAGGACGCGCTCAGTAGGAAAAACTGGAAAACTCCCCCGAGACTAACTAATTCCTTATTAGACAAACGCAATATACAATTGGCTACAAATTCTGTTAAAAAAATAATTTATGTTATTGATAACGACAACTCATTACCAAGTAATGTATGAAATAACTACATTTCCTACAATACTCATTACTAAAATTTGAAAATATTTTACTGGGATATATAAACTAGTTACTGACTAATTTGATAAGTCTATTGACTCGCTCATGGACTAGTATTTTCCCGAGTCATTAAACAAGTTTAGAGTAATTTTATTGACAAGTCTATAGTTTAGTTTATCGACTACTCTATAGACTAGTCTAGTGTCCTGTTTATTGATAATTTTATTAACTATTGAGAAATCCAGGGGAGAATTTCAGTGTCAAAAAGAATTAAAAATTTTGTACAATAGTGTTGAAGAAGTGATTGATAATTATATAGATCATTTGGCCTTAAACTGCTAAATAATCCACATACCTTAAAGATTTAAAATTGAAAGTAATCTGATTAGCAAAAGCTGCTAAAAGTCACGAACTTAAAGGCCACTTAAATTTAAATTCAAACAAAGTTAAAAATGTAAATAATTGATGCAAACAAGTTTTAGGACTAAATAGCTGTCACTCAGCATTGTTAAACATTGTAAATAGAAACTATTTACAGTGGCACGTTTTAAAAAGAATTGCAATGTTCGTAAATGAATTATTAAGGTTGGCAATAGTTTCGAAACGATTGAAAGATAGTATTATCGGTATTAAAACTTATTAAGAAAAGGCTTTTCTTATCGTTATCGTTATTTTTTATTTTACTCTTTTAGTACACATTTTGATGTTTTTCGCTTTAGTTTTTCATATTTGTATATTTAAAAAACTTTTTTAATTTAATTCAATATTTTTTAAAATGGAAAAAAATAGTTTATTTTAATTCTTTTAAATTTTTTATTTTTCACAGATATGATACCTTTATAAGGAAAACATTATTTGAATACCGGTATTTATACCGGTAAACTTAAAATTTTAACGGAGTTTAAGCTGTTATTTTATTGGTAACGTTTGTAGTGCTGAAGAAGCGTTAACGATAGTTTATCGATAATGGTTGCCAAACTTGTAAAATATCAAGTTTCTCAGTAGGGTTCTATAGTTGAAACGAAAGCTCGAATTTTCGACTTTTTGCATTTTATGCAAAGTCGATTTTTCGACTTTTATCAGTTAGTTAAAAGTCAACTTTTCGTAATTTGTAAATAGTCGACTTTTTCGACTTTTTACAACTTTTTTCGACTTTCCGACTTTTTTGACTATTTTTGATTATTTTCGACTTTTTTCGACTATTTTTTACTTTTTTCGACTATTTTTGACTTTTCTACTATTTTCGACTTTTCGACAATAACAGACTTTTTGACTATTTTCGACTTTTTCCGACTTTTCGACCATTTCAGACTTGTTGACGATTTTCGACTTTTTTCAATTTTCAACAATTTTCGACTGTTTGACTAATTTTGATTTTTCGACTATTTGACTGTTTTTGACTTTTTCCGACATTTCGACTTTTTTCAAATTTCCGACTTTTTGACTTTTTTCGACTTTTATTTCCAAAGTCGACTTTTCGACTTTTTTCACAGACGTTAGTCGAGTTATCGACTTTTTTGGAACAAAATAGTCGACTTCGACTTTTTTCGACAAAAAATCGATTATTCGAAAGTCGAAATTTTGATTCCTAGTGATATTTTGTGAAAAAACTCCTATTTTTCAGAGAAACATTGTTATTAGTAAAACTTCTTAGGAGGGAAGTGTAGTCAAGTTATAATCACAAAATTTTAACTGAAATTATGTTTCGCCAACTTTCCAACTCTTTTTTGTGTTTTTTTTTTCAATTTCAAGTTCATTTGCCCATTTGTAGAATTGAATGAACATAATTTGTACAAAATTGCAACATTTATTGGTATTTTAAAAAAGTTACTAGTGTTTAACAACTTAACAACTGGTGTGATGAACTTTATTAGGTTTTCTTTTATTTCTTTTTGATGTTTTCTGTTTTTTTTTTTTTTATAAATAAAACGAGGTCTTGTTAAGAATTCATTTAATCAAGTTTAATTATATATATTTATATACAATAATTATTTAATAGACGTTAACACTTTAACAATTGTTTTGGTATTTAACAAATAAGAAATAACTAAAATATTTTAATAAATGACCCTAAACAATAGTGAAGGAAAAAAAAGCGCATAAATGCAATATTAAAACCGATAGACAGTAAGACCATCATAAATCCAAATAGCAAACAAAATAAATACCACAAATCATTTTCAATGTTTAGCTATTTTAGCTAACATACATATAGTCATGATAGTATTTACTACCTTTTTTACAGTTCAATTTTATGAGACAAGTTAAATTCCTATTTGTAAGTGGCGGAATGACTGAATGAATACACACTAGGGAGCAGTATGTCCGTCTGTATTGTAATAGATGAGCAAGTGAAAAGATAATTGCAGACCGCATTCATAAATACAATACTAAACAAAAGGTGAATAGATAGAAACCAAATAGGTTACATCATTTTGACTAAACAAATTACTGCAATTATAGGCATTTTTTGATAAATTTACCACCTCAAAAAAAAAACGATATTTTATTTTACCTTTAACCAAACTAAAAACGTCTATAAATGAATGTTATTACGAAATTTGAATATTTAGTTCACTTTAATCTTCTTTAAATCGAACAAGGCTAAAAAAATATAAAGCAGATGAAAACAAAAACAAATATAAAAGAAAATAAAATAAAAGCTATAAATCGTGCATATGTTCAAACTGAAAAAACCTAAAACCACAAATAATAAACGGCTGCCAGTCGTCAGTCAGTGAACCAAGTCAAGTTTAACAAAAAGATGATAAATTGGAGCATATTTTTAATGTCTATTATGGGTTTTAATTACAACCAAATACCCAAACAATTAACAAACATCCTTGATGAAATGTTTCAAAGTCAACAGTATGAAACATTAATATTAATTGAAGCTGAAACCCAGCCGAGAATGTTTTCAACCAACCAATTCTATGAGAGCTATAATATCCACACACTCTTGCCTTTGACACCGAAATTGTTATTAACACAAGACAATCTAGAGATTTTTGAAACATCATGGACCATAAATTCTCAATTTTTGATAATACTCAGCCTACCACTATCACCTTACTCTTTACAAAATATTGATATTTTAGAGAAATTCCTACAAATTCATCCGAAAACTTTAAACGTTAAAATAATGGTTTTAATCAATACATTCTATCAATTAATTAGCATAGAAGATTTAAACAAATATTTTCTATATTTTAAAAAATTAAATTTATATAATGTTCTAATAATACCTATCAAAACAGATGACATTAATATTTATTATACCTACTTTGCATTGCCCTACATAAAAGTGCTTAAAAGACAATTTAATACTTTCAATGCCTCCGATTATTTTGTAAAACAAATACAAAATTTACAGCAACACGCTTTACTCACCTATCCCGATCAATTGCAACCACGCACTTTACTGCAATACGATAAAAACGGTGAAATACACATGTTGGGCTACATCGGGCGTCTTATTACCTGTTATGCTCAGAAAATAAATGCCTCTATAAAATTTCCCTATCCCCTAAAAATCAACAATCCCATATTCTTTACCGATGTTTTGGAAATGACCTTAAATGGTTCTTTAGATATACCAGCCAGCATTGCAAATCCAAATGAGGTAAAAGACATGAAATATTTCAGTCGTTATGTAGAATTGGGTAAATGGTTTCCCATGTTACCCGTTGCCGACTATTTGACGCCCTGGGAAATTTATTACAGCTTATTTCTACAAGATTTGAGTGTCATCTTTATTATCATGTTTGTTATTTATACTCTTCTGCTGCTGATAATAGAACTTCTAAGTAATCTTTCGGAATCTTATACATCTGTACTACTGAAATTTATAATAAATCAGCAAGTATTTTTGGGTCTCTTAGGTTCATCATTTCAAATTGTCAATCGCCGTAATTACTATACCTCCTACAAGTTTTTTATCTTACTCATACAATTTACGGGTTTTATGTTCGCCATCTTTAGCAATACTTACTTAACTTCAAACATAACTACACCACCCAAACATCAGGAAATCAATTCCTGGAATTATCTAGAAAAATTAAATTTAAAAATTCTTATGCTACAACAAGGTTACGATTTACTAGACGTTTATGTTACCGATGAACTCCAAAAGAAATATATACCTTTAATAAATGTTATACAAAATGTTCCGGAATTTGTTAAATTGCGCAATAGTTTAAATAAATCTGTAGCCTATGGCGTTACCAGCAGTCAATGGTTTATTTATGAAAAACAACAAATGTATTTCTCCGAAAAACTTTTTCGTTATTCCAATAATATGTATTTTACTAATTTGATGATTTATGTTTTGCCCTTGCCGGCAAACTCGATTTTTGAAAAGTCTTTAAATCAGTTTATAGCGAATTTAGATTCAGCTGGTATCTTACAACACTGGTATGAGTCATCGTTTTTTGATATGATTGAAACGGGACGTATGTCTTTTAGAGACATGAGTCGTGCTCGTGGCTATAAACCGGCCACTTGGGGGGATCTGCAAATAGCTTGGTTTATATGTCTAAGTGGCTGGATATTAAGTTTTTTTGGTTTTATTTTAGAGTTAATATTTTATAAAATTAAAAATTTCTAAATAAAAATATAAAAAATAAAAATCGATTTGTTTTAATATATACGACTTTAATTATATTCGACTTCGTGTAGAGGGACTGTATTAACGCGACAACCGACGAAACTATAGCCCGTAGCTATTTCTTTACACTATATTTAACTATAAAGTTTATAGCACCTACTAAGTATAGACGAATCTATTAACGACTTTATACATCGGACTATAGACAACTCTATAGTCCAGACTACAGACAACTCTATAGTCCAGATTACAGACAACTCTCTAGTCCAGACTACAGACGACTCTATAGTTCAAACTGTAGACGACTCTATAGTCTAGACTATAGACGACTCCATAGTCCAGACTATAAACGACTCTTTAGTCTTAAATATAGGCGACTCTGTAGTCCAGACTATAGACGACTCTGTAGTACAGACTATAGACGACTCCATAGTCCAGACTATAGACGACTCTATAGTCCAGACTATAGACGACTCTATAGGGTAGACTATAAACCACTCCGTAGTGCAGATTTTAAACGATTTTGTAGTCATAACCAAAGACGGCTCTATAGTCAATACTATAGTTGACTCTATAGTTAAGACTCTAGATGACTCTATAGTCAAGACTCTATATGACTCTATAGTCAAGACTATAGACGACTCTATAGTACAGACTATAAACTACTCTATAGTCCAGACTATAAACGACTATGTAGTCCAGACTATAGACGACTCTATAGTCCATCCTATAGACGACTCTATAGTCCATACTATAGACGACTCTATAGTCCAGACTATAGACGACTCTATAGTCCAGACTATAGACGACTCTGTAGTACAGACTATAGACGACTCTATAGTCCAGACTATAGACGACTCTATAGTCCAGACTATAGACGACTCTATAGTCCAGACTATAGACGACTCTATAGGGTAGACTATAGACGACTCTATAGGCTAGACTATAAACCACTCTGTAGTGCAGATTTTAAACGATTTTGTAGTCATAACCAAAGACGGCTCTATAGTCAAGACTATAGTTGACTCTATAGTTAAGACTCTAGATGACTCTATAGTCAAGACTCTATATGACTCTATAGTCAAGACTATAGACGACTCTATAGTACAGACTATAAACTACTCTATAGTCCAGACTATAAACGACTATGTAGTCCAGACTATAGACGACTCTATAGTCCATCCTATAGACGACTCTATAGTCCATACTATAGACGACTCTTTAGTCCAGACTATAGACGACTCTATAGTCCAGACTATAGACGACTCTATAGTCCAGACTATAGACGACTCTATAGTCCAGACTATAGACGACTCTATAGTCCAGACTATAGACGACTCTATAGTCCAGACTATAGACGACTCTATAGTTCAGACTATAGACGACTCTATAGTCCAGACTATAGACGACTCTATAGTCCAGACTATAGACGACTCTATAGTCCAGACTAAAGACGACTTTATAGTCCAGACTAAAGACTACTCTATAGTCCAGACTATAGACCTCTCTATAGTACAGACTATAGACGACTCTATAGCCCAGACTATAAACGACTCTATAATCTAGACTATAGACGATTCTATAGTCTAAGATATAGGCGACTCTGTAGTCATAGTCAAGACTATAGACGACTCTATAGTCAAACTACTGACATGTTAGTATGTTCCCTCTAATCTGGAACCATTACGAAAACATCCAATAAATTTAAAATTTGTATATTAGTTTATTTCTCTCTTTAAACGATTTTTAATTTTCTTATATCTAAAAAAGAAACTTTCTAAGATAAAAACCAAAATCGCCAGCATTAGTAGGCCGATATACATTACGAAAACTAATTCCATATCATTAACACTAAGCGGTCGCTCTTCTTCTTTCGGTACACTAAAATCAATTAATGTACTTTTGCCAGCAGCCAACATGTCCAAAAAGTTATTTTGAAACCAACGTTCCACCAAACCATGATCTCTTACCAACATAATCAGATTATGTAAAGGTTCTCGATATATAGAGTTTTCCGCTTGAGGAAAACTCAAAAAATTTGTACGCAGAAAACAGGCATCATCGGAAAACATAAATATTTTATTTTTAAACATATTCTGCTGCTGATTGACCAGTGTTTCCCATTTCATATTGTCGATTGGATAAGCGTATGTATTGTTTAAATGACTACGTAAATAAGAAAATTCCTCATAGGATACAGTTTTTAATAATAGATTAAATGACATGCCAAAATTTTCATAATGTGAAACTTCAGAGTTCGATACCAGAGTATAGATTTTATTTTGACGCAGATCATTAAATGTTTTTATTTGTTTCTCCTTGGGCGGACGCGTTAAGAGTGTTTGCAGAAATGCTACATATGTCAAACTGAGATATAGACCAGTGAGCGATAGCAAGACATAGATACACTTGATAAAAAATCCAGCTTTAAGCCACATTTTAAAGGGTTGTCCCAAAATACCCCTTAAAGCAACATCATTTAAAATGACATCGGAAAATTTAATTATATATTTTGCCTCTCCAGCAGTTTGTCTAGTAAAAACATTCAACTTTTTAAGATTCAATACCAATGTGAAGAGATACAAATTTAAAACACTTATAACACAAACTTTTCCATTCATCACGTAGAAAAATATTTTGTTAAATGTCATAGTTTTGGCTAAAGGTATCATCAGACAAATATTGGTGAGTTGATAAGGATATGAATAGTCCAACAAATATTTAATATCTAGCACTGGAACTACAGTACCAGCTATATCTATAGTATAGTTTCTGGCCAAATGTTCCAAGTAACCATAAAACAACAATTCACCCTTTTTAACAGGAAATGGAAATTTGAGAGTACCATTCAAACGTTCTGCCAGTAGATGTATAAAGTGACCCACATATCCGGAAATTTTCATTTGACCCTTTTTATTAACAGTCAAATACGTTCTTGGTGCAGACTGATCAGGCAGTGTTAATAATGTATAACCCATTATGTCCTTTAAACGATAGGGAAAGATCTCACTGTTATTTTTGTTAACTTTAAATTCCATCTCAAATTTTGGAAAAGGCCTATAGGCATAATAATACTTCGTTAGATAATAGTCTTTAAATACTGCTATAACATTAAGCGATTTCTGTTGCCAACAATATTTAAAAAAATCCTCCAATTTTGTCAAATAATTAGGACTTTCATTGTGATTAATATAGAATATCATTTTAGTATCTCTGATACGTTTCAAACTATGAAAGTATGAATCCAATTCGAATTTAAAGTCAGTGGTTAAAGCTTTCAAACAAACTACACTTAAGATGTTGGTATTTATGGACCCCTTCACATACCACGTTCTTTGTAGATTTTCAATTATAATTGTTAAATTCAAATCTTTAATATAGAAATCCAATTCACCACAACTATCAACCGTTTCATCATATTTTAATAACACCGTCTGAAAGTTATGTTGTTGTCCAGCAGTTTTGATGAGTTCAATTAGTTTGGTTTCCACTTCGAATGTATTAATTTGGAGGATTTCTTCATTACTTATTTGTTGGAAGCAAATAAAAGTTATCACGAAACGTAACCACATTTGTTAGATATTTGAACAATTTTTGACTATTAACTAATATGAGTTTTGTGGAATATAAAGTATTTATAGAAATTTAGTTTGGTATTATCTAGACTAAAATATCTAAATGCTTTATATTTCTTTTTTGGGCTGGTTCTACAATATATAACAATGGTTGGTTTTCGAATAATTCTTAAGGAATAATGTGTCTTTTTGTAGTTTTTATTATTATATTAAACATTTATTGTATTTAAAGTACAATTCCAAAATTCGTAACTTAAAGTACAAAATAACAATTTAAACAATTCATTATATTTCATAGATATATATAGATATGACTATATTTCATAGGTATACAGTCAATACTCTAGACAACTCAATAGTCAAAACTATAGACGACTTTGTGTATAGACGACTCCATAGTCAAGACTATAGACGACTCTAAAGTCATGAGTATTGACGACTTTGTGGTTAAGAATATAAATAGATGACTCTATAGTCAAGACTATACACGACTGTATAGTCAATATTATAGACGTTTTTATACTCAAGACTATAGACGACTGTATAGTCAATATTATAGACGCCTTTATAATTAAGACTATTGACGACTTTATACTTAGTCAAGACTATAGACGAGTATATAGTCAAGACTATAGACGACTCTATAGTCAAGACTATAGACGACTCTATAGTTAGGACTATAGACGACTATATGGTCAAGACTATAGACGACTATATGGTCAAGACTATAGTGAAGACTTTATAGGCAAGACTTTAGACGACCCTATAGTCAAAACTATTGATGGCCTTACAGTCAAGACTATAGATGGCTCTTTAGTTGAAACTAAAGACGTCTCTATAGTCAAGAATATAGACAAGTCTATAGTAAAGACTATAGGCGGCTAAATTCTTTACGCAAGACTATAGACGAATTTATAGTCAATACAACAGTCAAGGCAATAAATGACTCTATATTCCAAATTCAGAAAGCTCCATATTCCAGACTATAAACGACTCTATTGTCCAGACTACAGCATATTTCTTTAACAATAATGTATCTTTGTTTAGAGTTTATTTAACAATATTAAACCCCTCGGGGGCATGTTACAATGATGAATGACCCCATCTTGGTATGATTGTAGTCACGTGAAAAAATGGTGCTATCTATTTCCTCGGGGTTACTAGGACTATAAACTGGCTTTGATTAAATGTAACCTCGACCTTTTCTGGAAATGTTTCAACATAAGATCAGACGAGAGAACCACATAATCTGATACCACGGAAACCAATAGCCCATAGAGAAGAGTTTCGGACTTTTCTTGTTAAATATATTATATATTTTGTATAATTATATATGTTCATAATATTAGCAAAAATAGTGCTACCCAGCAAAAACTAAACTCCCAAAATAAATAAAAAAATAAGTAGGAATGATTTACTTTCATTTCTACCTTATTTATTGGCTGCTAATAAGTTGTTTTGTAGAATAAGTTATTCATTTCTATAAAGAGCATTTTATGCCATTATAGACTAACTAACTGTAAAACCAAAAAAAAAATTAAGCGTGTTTTATTCAAATATTTAATCAATTGTGCACAATTTTATTAAAAAGATAATTACAAAATTATATAGACCCAATAAAATTTTAAACATATTTAAGTTAAAAGTTTTACTGAAACGTATGAAATCCTTTCTACCACAAAGATTAGAAAGGCAAAAATCATACATCCACAATATAAAAACCAAATCCAATAAAAGTCATGCCAATGGATTAAACCGTCATAATTATTCGGTGCACTTAAATCTTTAAAGGATAATATTTTCAAACGTATTAAAGTTATAAAAACTTCATCGAACCAATGCTGTATCAGACCCGTATCACGAACATCCAACAAGTGCTGATTCAACAACTCCTTATAGGGCAAATCGGGTCGTATGGGTATAGCAAATAAACTCGTTTGACTAAGACACAAATCCTTAGAAAAGTAAAACAATTTACGTTGAAATAATTTCTGCTGCTCTTGGTAAATGGTCCAACTAGGGTAGTCGACTGGATAAACGTAACGCAAGTCCATGCTATCACGTAAATTTTTGAAATCCAAATAATTATCACTTGTGATAAACAAAATATCCTGGTAATTTTTGTAAAAATTATAATCCCAATCTTCCAAATCTCTGGGATGTACGGCCACTTTTAGACCAGCTTCTCTTATATCGTCGAGATTTTTAATTTTTTTCGTCAGAGGTGGTGAGATAAGATTAAATTTTAAATAGACCGTATAGATTGTTGTGATCATTAGACTGGTATAGAATATTAAAATATAAACATATTTGATAAAACCATTAATTTTCTGCGGCATAACAAACGATTGACCCAACAGACCACGTATGATTTTATCACTAAAAATCACATTATAAAGGCATAACTGACGTATGGTATTAAATTTGCCAATATTTAAGAAGAGGGCATATATCATTGATAGTAAAACTAAAATGAGCAACACATGCCACTGTGCAGTATTGAAAAATATACTCTGTATAGGTTTCGCTCTGGGTAAAGGTATCATGAAACATTCATCCATAAACTCCAAAGGATATGAGAAATTACTGGACAAACCCTCAACTGTCAAGGGAATCACTATGGAGGGTACATCAGTTAAACCTTGGATCACATAATCATATAGTTCTTTATAGTGTGACACATTTCCCGTGCTTGTTATAAACAAATCAGCCGAATACCTCTCAGCAAACGTCTTCACACAATTGCCCACATAGCCTTCCAAAGTTTTTCGCCCAAATTTATCTCTGTACAAAATATTAAAAGGTGGCAACAGATTTGACTGTGTGATGACTAAACTGTCTGACAAGTTAACCAATTTTTTCACATATATATCTTCATTCTCTTGCTGTCGCAAAATTTTATAAGTTTGTGACCAAATATCACAACGATAAAATGTTTGTTTAATTATGGAATCCTCAGTTAATAGAATATGGTCAATATTTCCAATTTCATACATGTGTGATTGGCATATTTCCTTCACTGCCTCAGGGGATTCTCCAAGTATTACATAAGGCAAATAACGAAATTCTTCATTTGCAAAATACAATGTTAAAGGTCCCATACTCGATATAATTAAAAATTTCTTGGAGAAAGTCTGTAATAAATGTACATTTTTAATATTCGGCATTATAACCCAAGATACATTAAAATGTTCAAGCATAGAATCAACTATACACTCGCGTAGAATTTCTTTTATAATTAGAATATTATTGAATTGTTTTTCTAATTGAATTTTTTCTATAAATTGCAAAAAGTTTTCTTTGAATTCTGTCATATTCTTTATTGACGACGGTTCGAATTGGGTTAATAAAATCTCTTTTCTGGCATATACCATAACAGCAAGTAAATAGCACCACAAAGAAATTACTTTAACTTTACACATTTTAAAAGACAATAACTATTAACTAAATATTCGAATTTTATTTTTTAGTTTTACTATTTTATTTATTTATTTTAATATATTTAATATATTTAGTAACCCAGCAAAAATTTACGTTGAAACTACTCCTTCATTATTTTAACACAATGGCGACTTACAAATAACGACTTAAATAAGTACTTACGACAAAACTTAAACTAAAGTGCGTATGTTGTATGTAATTCATTATAAAAGTAATGCAGATAGTATGTAGTAGTAATTGAAGTTGTGTAAGAACAAGTCTTTACACAAATCAACTAAATATCAAGACTTTTCGAAAAATATAATTATTATATTAATTACTTGTGTGTAAAATGTTCTTAACTCATTTGGTATTATAATATAATTGTTTTGCTGGGATATTTATGTCAATATTATAATGAATTGGATTGTATAAATTATTTATAACTTTTATCAAAAGTGTTCATAATTATTATGTGTAGTCGTTAAGTATTTTAACGATTTTCATTTAATCAGGATCATTTAATATTATAAAAGATTCAGGTTTTCATATACTTTGGACTCTAAATGATTAATTTAATGATTTTAGTAACAATTTATGAAGAAATAAGTATGTATTAATGTTACCCTACACCAGTTAGTATGTTAAAAATCTGGATTATATTTCTAATAATAAAACATTTAATTTGTTTTTACCCTTCATGTATGTAGAGGTACTTTTTTTCTATTTTCTATAATATTGAACTTAGAAATATGAAATTAAGCCTGTAGATCACGGATTAAGTAAGAACCTATAAAAGAAGACTTTTTGGTACCTTACCATTTTACAGTTGATATTTTTTTTATTTTTTGTAATAAAATTCTTACTGACTCTTTTTTAACACATCATGGTGAAGGGTATATAAGATTTGACACAGCCGAAAATTGAACTTTCAGAATCAGAATCATTTTCTGAGTCGATTTAGCTGTGTCTGTCCGTCCATGTAAACCTTGTAATCAAACTCCAGGCCGCAATTTTTAAGATATTTGAATGAAATTTGGTACATGATCTTCTATTATCACAGGGACGAACCCTATTGAAAATGGTTAAGATCGGTCCATTATTTCACCTAGCCCCCATACAACCGTACCCCCGAATATGGCTTGTAAACATTGTAATCAAACTACAGGCCGCAATTTTGGAGATAATTCATTGAAATTTAGCACATAATCTTCTATTATACCGTAGACGAAGACTATTGAAAATAAATAACATCGGTCCATTATTTCACCTAGCCCCCATACAACTGAACCCCCGAATAGGGCTTTTAAGTTCATAATTATGTTTAATATACTCGTATCTCGACAAAAAGCTGCCCGACTATAATTTCTTACTTGTTACTTATTGCATTCAAAAAAAAATTAAGCTTTATAAATTTTTGGTAGAGAAACTTAAGTCAATGTTTCAAAGTTTTTTATTAGAGATTATAAGTGAATTTTGACCTTCAAGGGGCTAGGGTCAAATAAAGCCAATCATTACAAAAAATAGGTAGTGTAGTTTCAAGTTGTATAAAACTAAGTTTTGCGATTTTTGTTGACATAATATATAAGTTAATTATGAGCCCAATGGCCCTATTCGGAGGATACGGTTGTATGGCGGCTAGGCGAAATAATGGACCGATTTCAACCAATTTCAATAGCATTCGTCCTTGAACCAAAAAGAAGAGCATCAAATTATCTTGGAAATTGCGGTCTGTAGCGTGTGTACAAGGTTTACATGGACACACAAGCAGACGGACGGACGGACATAGCTCACAATGATTCTGAGTCGATTGGTGTACTTTAAGGTGTGTCTAGGACCAATATTTTTGGGTGTTACAAACATCAGCACAAACGCATAATACCCTCTCCACTATAGTGGTGTAGATTATAAAAAATACCAAAAAATAATCCTTGGTAAGAGAATTACAAATAACACCACATTAGCATTTTAAGTTTCAGTTTTTTATTTTTTCAAATACCCACATAATTGTGGCATTAGTAAAACAATAACAACACACAACTTTATACGCAACTTGTCCTTGCTTCGTGCAAGATTTACTTTATATTAATTGTTTAAACATTTTTTTTTAAGTAATAATACGTTCATTTTGAAGAAAAGGAAAAATTAAGTGCCAAAAATTAAAAAAATATTCTTCTTTTGAGCAAAAAAAAAATATATTTGATAAAAAATAATAATTTTTTTTTAATTTAAACAACTTTTTAAAAATTAAAAAATAGGAAGAATGAAGAAATAGCTATCTGAAATCCTTTGGAAAACTGTTTGGCAGGAACAATAGGTGAAAAGTTGTATGCAATAAAAAAACTCTGTATGACCAAAATATCCATCTTTGACCTCCTCTTAGTCCAGCAGTTCTTGACCGATAGAGCTGAAAATTTGTGTCTGACCTACTAACGTTTGGTAAAATTTTGTCCAAATCGGTTTTTTGAGCTGGGTCACTTGATCTGAAATTCCCCAGAATCCAGCTCAATATAAACACCGATAAACATAATTTTTATCGGTAAATTACTTAAATATGTCGGAACTAAGATACTTTCTCCTATTATTTTTTAAAAAAAGATCCTTTTAATTTAAATAAATTGACTTTTTTATTTACAATTATTAACTTTTGTTTTAATTTAATAAACAGCCACAAAACACAAAATAATTAAATTGATTGCAGTCCAGGGAAACAAAAACTGTCATTAACACATGTTTCAAGGACAATTTACACATAATGGAAATTAAAAAAAAATATTTGAAAAAATCATAAAATGTTCATCATTCGTAATGTTTAACTCAAACAGTTTAATTATACTACTTGTCTTTACAAGTCAAATAAATGGAAATTTTGCTCAACAATATTTTATGAGAAATAAAGAAGAAAAATATTTAAATTTTTACACAAACATTTTAAATAAAATCAAACAGGAACAGGTTTATGAAACGGTGGTAATAGTGCAAGAACAGCATTTGCCCAAGGACGCAAGATTAGAGAGAATTTTCGAAATTAAAGAACCAAAAATAATAATTGATATAAAATCTACAAGTTTTTATTACAAAAGACTCTATAATAGTGAAATATTAATGGTGATTATAATGGAAAATTATTTTAATAAAAATCTATGGAGTTCTTTAAAATTTACTTTAAATTTTATGCGTCAAATAAGAATTTTAATAATTTTTGTAAATATTTTTAAAACAGAACAACTTGAGAGCAGAGTTTTAAAAGAATGTGAAAAATATAAAATTATAAATGTAATTGTACATTTTTTAAATACTTCACAAGAAATTACTCTACAATATTGGCAGTTAAAACCCTTTCCAGATTATCATTTTAAAAATAAACAATTTGATAGAGAATTTAAATTATATCCTCAACATTGGCGAAATATGAAGGGAAAAACTGTTTTAACTCTAACCGATCAGATACAGCCACGTTCTTTAATATGGTTGAATGCCAAAGGACAACTACAACTAAGCGGTTTTACTGCCAAATGTGTGCAATTATTTGCTGAAAAATATAATGCCAATTTAAAAATGGCCCTTCCAATAAAAATTAATGAAATTCTACATTTAAGTATTATAAATAACATGACTAAAAATGGTGAATTGGATATACCCATGAGTTTGGTATCATCGTTTATTGGCGATAAGTGGTTGAGTCTTTCGTATCCTTTAGAAATTGGCAAATGGATGATTATGACACCCTGTGCCCGGGCAATGGAAACTAGGAAAGTATTCAAATTAATTATAACGCCACAAGTATTTGTCTTTATAATAGGCTTTACGATAATATTTTCCAGTCTGTTTACCTTAACAGAGAAACTATTTCATAATCGCTTCTATTGGCTGAACATATTCGTAAATGATAAAGTTATACCAGGACTTTTAGGACAATCGTTTGTTTTCATAAAATCCTGTGTGTGCAGTATAAAACTGGTTTATATTTTAATCTTAACATTGGGTTTACTCTTAAGCACTTACTATTCGGCTTATTTGAAGGCGTTCATTACTAAACCGCCTTTAGAAAAGCAATCAAAAACCTTTGATGATTTACATAGTGCCGGCAAGAAGATATTAATGGATATATTAGATATGAAGAACCTAGATACTAATGATAATGGCATTATGGAGAAAATGCAAGATTTGATTGTATACCTCAATGACTCTACATTATATCATAAATATCGCAAAAGTTTCAACACTTCCTATAGCTATACCGTTACCACAGGTCTTTGGAATATATTCCTACAGAAACAAACCTTTTCTACACATAAAATATTTTGTACTTCTGAAGATATGTATATAATGGACTTGCTAATGTTAAGTATACCTTTACAGGAGAATTCGATTTACAAAGAAGCTTTGGATTATCTAATACATCGGGTATATTCGGTAGGTTTGTTCTATGCCTGGCAATCTCATACGTTTTACGATATGTTAAGATTGGGAAATATTTCTCTTAATGATACGAGTAAATTAGATTCCTATGAAAAATTGACGCTGGAGGATTTATTAACGATTTGGTTAGTTTTAATAATAGGTTTAAGCTGTAGTTTAATTGCTTTTTTAATGGAAATTTTGTTAAATGTTATTTGGAAAAAAATCTTTAATAAATAAAACATAAAATTTAATAATAATTGTTTGTTTTTAATTTAAAAAATTTATTTTAAAATTGTGAATTAATTATGGAAAAAAATAGTTGTAAAAGTATTTACGAATATCCTTCAAAAGTTTAAACTTATATAATCTTACTAAAAGTTCTTACTAAAACATATATCAACAATTCGAAAACAAAGACCGCACCAGCAAAAGTCATACATCCACAATATAATAACCAAATCCAATAAAGATCTTTAAAATGAATAAGACCATCATAGTTATAAGGTGAACTTAAATCCTTAAACGATAATAGTTTTATACGTATTAAAGTTATGAAAACTTCATCGAACCAATGCTGCAGCAGACCCGTATCACGAACCTCCAATAAATGCTGATTAAACATTTCCTTATAGGGCAAATCGGCTCGTATAGGTATGGCAAATAAACTCATTCGACTTATACACAAATCATTGGAGAAGAAAAACAATTTACGTTGAAACAATTTCTGCTGCTCATGGTATATGGTCCAACTGGGATAGTCTACCGGATAAACATAACGCAAGTCCATGCTATCACGTAAATTTTTAAAATCTGAATAATTATCACCGGTTATGTATAAAATATCCTCGTAATTTTTATAAAAATTATAATCCCAATCTTCCAAGTCTCTGGGATGTACGGCCACTTTTAGACCAGCTTCTCTTATGTCATCGAGATTTCGTATTTTTTTCTCTCGAGATGGCGAAATAAGATTTGATTGTAAATAGGCCGTATAGAAAGTCATGATCATTATATTCGTATAAAATATTAATAGATAAACATACTTGATAAATGCATTCATTTTCTGTGGCATTACAAACGATTGACCCAATAGACCACGTATGCTTTTATCACTAAAAATCACATCAATAAGACGTATTTGATGTATTGTATTGAATTGTTTAATATTTAAGAATAGTGCATATATCATCGAAAGCAAAACTATAATTAGCAACACATTCCACTGGATAATTTTAAAAAATATTTTCTTTATCGGTTTAGCTCTAGGCAATGGTATCATAAAACATTCATCTATAAACTCCAAAGGATATGAGAAATTACTGGACAAACCATTATGTCTCAAAGGTATTATTATTGAGGGTATATCGATTATACCTTGAATCACGTAATCATAGAGTTCTTTGTAATGCAACACATTTTTCGTATTTATTATCTGCAAACCAGCTAAATGCCTTTCAGCATAAGTTTTCACACAATTGCCCACATAGCCTTCCAATTTGTTTTTCTCAAATTCATCTTTGTACAAGATATTAAAAGGTGGCAATAGATTTGATTGTGTGATAATTATACGGTTAGTCATGTTAATAAAATTATTCGCAAATATTATATCATTTTCTTCTCGCAGAAATATTTCGTAGGCTCCAAGCCACAGGGGACAATAGTATAATGTTTGATTGCTCATAGAATCCTCAGTTAATAGAATATGTTGAATATTGCCAACTTCATAGTCTACTGAGTAGCATGTGTCACTTACAGCTTTAAATGATTTCAAAAGTATTACATAACGCACATAACGAAATTCTTCGTTTGCAAAATATAATGATAAAGGTCCCATACACGATATAATTAAAATTTCCTTCGAGTAAGTCTGCAGTAAATGTACATCTCTTATATTCGGCATTATAACCCAGGGTACACTTAAATATTCCAACACTGAATCAACTATACAGTCTTTTAATGCTTTTTTAATAATAAGAACATAATTGAAATATTGTTCTAATTGAATTTTTTCTAATAATTGCAAAAAGTTTTCTTTGAATTCCGTCTCATTTTTAGTGAATGGCGCTTCAAGTTGGTGAAATAAATTACCTTTCCCGGTAAATACGTTGACAATAAATAAACAGCACCAGAAGTAAATTATTTTAACTTTAAACATTTTAAAGGACATTTTCAACTGAATGCTTTGATTATATTTTACCAAATACTTAGATTTATTTTATACTAATATTAATACATACCCAGCAAAAAATTAAATTGTAAAGTAAAGTTTTAATTATAAAAATTTATTGAAAACTATTTATTATAAAAAAGTTTAACACATTTAACTTAACTTAATATAAATAGACATATACAAAAACATATGTTACTACTTATGTATAAACTATTCTCAACTAAATGAGAATTATATTTTTATACTTTTTACATATGTGTTGAAGTTTCTCTATAGACTTTGAAAGCATACATATATACCATATACTTATTCTTAAGTCATGAATTAACTACTTCTATATAATGAATAACTAAATACAATTGAAAGAAAGTGCTTTTGTTGGGATATTTTAATTTTAGTATTTTTGATACAATGTTGTGTTGCTATTATAATGAATTTGATTGAATAAAATTATGAATTATTTATACTTTTCATCAAAAGTGTTTACAATCATTATATATTTTTTTTAAATCGTAAGTAATTGGCATAATACAAATTTAAATATTGCTATAGAGCAAAAGAAAAAAACCAGTCCCTTAATGGGTTACTAATGGTAAAGATCTACTATTTTTCAGCATTGTAGTTATTTCATACATTACTTGACAATGAATGGTCGTTATCATTATATTTCCTTAATGTTTTTGAATAGAATTTGTTGTTAACATTGTTTGAAAAAAGAGAAAAAATTCGTTACACAAGAACCGGATGCTACAAATTTAAGGTAAAAAATTTGCGTTTTTAGTTTTCCATTTCGTAATCCTTTGTTCTTTCAAAAGGACTTCAAAGTTTTATAAAGTACAGTTTTAAAAAAAATATTTTAAAATACTACTATTTTAGTCTACTATTTTGTTGCAAAAATGACGACAGCTCGACTTTCGTCTGTGAAATATGTCGAAAAGTCAACTTTTTAATAAAAGTCGAAAAAAAGTCGAATAAAATCGAAAATAGTCGAAAAGTCGGAAGAAGTCGAAAAGTCGGAAAAATTCGAAAACTCGAAAATTGTAGAAACAAGTCAAAAATAGTCGAAAATTTAAAAAAAGTAGATATTAAGGTAAAAACTCTGAAATAGTCGGAAAAACTCGAAAAAAGTCAAAAAATAGTCGGAAAAAAGTCGAAAGAAGTCGAGAATAGTAAAGAAGTCGAAAAAATCGAAAAAATCGAAAAGTCGAAATGACGAAAAAAGTAGGAAAAAGTCAAAAAATTGAAAAAGTCAAAAAGTCGGAAAAAATCGACTATTTATAAAATACTTATAGTCTAAAAGTCGACCTTTAATTAAATGAAAAAAGTTGACTTTCCATAAAATGCAAAAAGTCGAAAAGTCGACTTTTAACTAAATGAAAAAAATCGTAAAGTCGACTTTTCGTTTCAACTATAGAACCCTAATAAGTAGTTATTAACCTAAAAATATACACTTACACTTTGCTTTAACATTACTTGCCTACTTACCGGGAAAGCAAAGAATATGCTGGTTTCTGTTACACAATCTTTAATTAGCTTAGAAACAATTTCCGTGTCTATGTGTTAATCATATAACATTCTGAATACAAAAGCTCGTTTTCAGAAAATCGATTTATAATTATAATTGATTTTTAAATAAGAATAGGGAACTCCGGGTCATATTTAACTTTTGTTCCCACAACCCTTAATGAACATAACTGACGAAATAGACCTGATTCACACTGGGAAACTTTTGTTGAGAAACTCTTGATTTTGTGTGTGAGAGAAAGAGATGGTTAATATTTCTCTTTCTTTCACGCACAAAAATCAAAAGTTTCCTAATGTGAACCAGGTCATACTACACAAACAAGTATCTTAAAAACCAAAATCATACAACTTACTACGATACAACCCTACAACACCGATTGTGAATTGGACAAATGTTTTCAGAAAAGTATCACTCTTTCAAATTCTTTAGAGTACGTTAAGTAACCCTTAAATGGAAAGGTGAAGCTTTTTAAAATTCACTTTAAATTTAAGACACTATTTAGTTCCTGTGAAATTTTTACATAAAATTTATAATTTTCAATAAACAAGACAGAATTTTATTATTAATTTATTGACACAAGAAATTCTTATATAAAATTTTATATAATAATTCATTTAAAAACTTTACAATACAATAGCTCTCCTAGAAACACTACTACTGACAGCAAAATACAGGCCGAATATAAAATCCATATCCACAAATAGTCTATTAACTCTAAAACCTGTCCATATTCATCAACGATACTTAAATCTTCAAAAGAAGATAATTTCATGCTCACCATGGTTAAAAAATTATTCTCCAACCAGTGATCTAAAAGACCCGTATCTCGAACATCCAATAAATGCTGATTAAACTGATAGCGATAGGGCAATCCCGGACGCAGTGGAAAAGATAATAAATCCAAATGGCTCAAACATAATTGAGAAGAATAGTAGAAAAGTTTTCTTTGAAAGAGCTTCTGACGTTCATTGAAGACAAACCAACGAGTTTGAGATACCGGATATATATAGCGTATGTCCATGTTCTGACGTAACGTTAAAAGTCTTTCAAGATCTGTTACTTTAATGAAGAGATCATTATGACGCTTTAAAATTTCAGGACATAAAAATACTGTTTCACGATAATGTATTAATATTTTATAATCGTTCTTACGTATATCATCATAAGTCTCCATGCGTTTTTCAAGAGATGGATGAACCATATGAGATTGTAAATAGGCTTGATATGTCGTGCAGATTAGTATACTACTGTAGCAGAGCAAAAAACACAGATATTTCATAAATAACGAAGTTTGTCGTGGCATCATAAAAGACTGGCCCAATAGGCCTCGTATTATTTTATCACTTAAAACTATATCAATCACATTCAAGTTTTTGAAACTATTATATTGTCCGATATGAAGTAAAATGGCGTAAATAAAAGAGTAACAAAGTATAATAAGCATAGCATTCAGTTCAATTATATCCAAAAATACATGATAAGCCGGTCGTAAGTGAGGCAAGGGAATCATATAACAATATTCCATTAACTCTACGGGATAAGAAAATGTCTCCTGCTGCTATATCTAGTAAACCTTGAAATGTTTTATTACCTAAAATATCGGAATACACTGCCACTCCCATGTTAGCTGGCGGCACTATTACCAGAGTTGCATTATATCTTTCGGCAAATGTGGTCAAGTAATTTGCAATAAATCCAGTTATCTGCAATTGACCTAAATCATCATAAAATAAAATACTGCGTGGTGGTAACTGATCCGTTTCTGTAACTATCGGTAGTCCCTGCATATTGAGAAATGGATTTGCGAATAGTGTTACGCTGACGGTTTGTATGTCTTTTACTATATTACAGTTAAAATAATACTCATTGCCATCCAGAGCTTGTGGTGTTATTATTAGATTTTGAAAGTAACCATTGCTATGTATAATACTACATAATTTACTTATTTCCTCTTTGTTTCCTTGCAAATCTGCAGTTGTTTGATACCAAATAATATGAGGCACATATTGATAGACGGTATTGGAAATATTCAATTGATTCAAATACTGCCATGAACAGGATAATAAAATAAATTTATTCGAATGCTGCAGTTGTCGCAAATGTTGCTGTTTCAGTGTAGTTAACAAAATAATGGGTTCATCTATTTCACCTATAGAATCCTCCAATACACATGGACTTTTCTTTGTTACATTCTTCACAATGACTATATAATCATATTGAAATTCGAGGCGTACCCTTTTTAATAACTTTACAAATTGTTTTACTACATGTTCATCACGTATCTGTGTTTCATGGAGTAGCTCGTTGGGCAATAGTCCTTGACAGGGATAAAATAATATAATGCCCATATAAATTAAATAACTTTTATTCGTATACATTTTAACTGTTAACTAAACTAAATATTTTAAACTTATGAGTAAATTTTTCCTTTTAACTCTGCTCTGCTGTCTATCTATTCATTAAATATTTATTGTTGAACATATTTTTCGTTGTTTTTTATGGAAATATTTTGTTAAAACATTTAAGGATAATTGTGTTGACAAGTCACATGATTTTTAATTTTTTTTTTTTTTTTGTAGGACAAAATGTCCCTAAAGTTTAAATTTATTTTTAAAGTTGATGATTAACTTAATTTACTTGTTGCTGTTGAACTCATTTCTGGCGTTTGACCTTAAATTAGATTAAAGTGATTCAATGGCAACAAGTTGAAATTATTAATTTGCCAGAGACGTTTTATAAACACTTTCGTTAGAGGTATTCTACAAAAACCTTAATTGCGATACCCAAGGAGAACTATTATAGTTTTCGAGAAAAACAGACTTTTATGTTTTCACTCAAATTATCGGTTTCTGATATGAAAACATCTAAGTTTCATAAATCAAAAAAAAATCATATATCAAAAACATAAGTATTTATAAATACTATTTAAACATTGCAATTATTGCAATTTCTTTTTTTTTCTCGGCTTGTGGTTATTTATTGGAGGTAACTTTTTTAAACGTTTTGGAATTCAATCAGTGAATGCTTAATTGTAACTGGCCCACACAAATCACAAATTATGCCAAATTGTAACATTTAACAGACATGTTATGTCATGTTAACTGCATGTAAACAAGTATCATCAATGAATAAGTATATTAAGTAGAAAACATTGTTTGTTAAATAAACTTTATTTATTAAAAAAATGTTTAATTTTTATTACCCCATGTCTATATTAGACAAATATTTATTATGCTAAACGTCAAATTGTTATCATGATAAAAAATTAGCAGGTACAGACGGCTCTTATTAGCGTTATAACGTCGTTATGACAGTGTTGTCTAAACAATTGTTTAGACAACGTTGTCTTGATAACAAACGTCATTTTATTGTAAAATTTGGTTAGAATTTTGTTTTTGTGCAATTAAAATTTATTTTTAACATAAGTTTTCGTGAAATTAGTATTTATTTACAAAATTTGCATTTAAATTCGATTGTTTTTATAAAATATAGCGTTATTTCAATAAAATTATCTGTGAGTTGTCGTGATAAAATTAGCATTTTGTTACCCTATGCATTAACATAAACAAAAAACGTCTGCCGACGTTTTGTCCATTGCCGTGATAAATATTTGTCTAATATAGACACGGGGTTAAAGAATAAAATAATTTAAAGAAAAAAGGATAATTTCTATAAACATAATAATTGTTGCAATAAATATTCTAAATGTGGAGTTTATCATATTGGCATATCAAGCATCAATTTGACTAAAATAAACAAAATTGTTTTATAGATAACACTATAAAAGAAGAATAACATAACATATTCTTCGTTTACTACAAGACTGACATAACTTAAAAACTTGAATATTTTATTACATTTTACTACTTTTACTTTTCTACTTCATATTAAACAAATCATGAGATTTGAAAAATGAGAAATGCTCAATTAAAAAACAAACATATTTTAAGTTGAGCCAGTCTTGTTATAAATGAATATTATCATAAATTGCATGTTATTTGCAAATTAAATGCTCATTTATAAAAGTTAAAAATAACACCTAGTTTATAATTTAGTTACAATCTAAATTATTGATTTTCCTTATTCAGTTCGTCATTTTAGGTTTTCGAACATAAAGATCGCAAATAAGCTCCTTTTTGAGTTTTCATTTAACAATAAAATTTTAGTGATAATTAGTGTAACATATTTGTTCAATTCACAATCGATGTTGTAGCATTGTTTGCGTTGTATGTCAGCAGCTGTTACAATAGTCATAACAATGTTGTTGGTATTTTTTATGCAAAAGTTCTATACAACTCTTACGACAATTTTTCATATGTTTTTCGAATGTCGTAAGAAAATTCAGTGTTGTCAATTGTTTATTTCAGCAAATAAATAAAAAATTCAATCGATTTTGGCATAAAAAACGATAAAGTGGTAACACAGAAATTACAAACAAACAGCTGTTTACCAAAACAAAACAAAAATTTAATTAAAAACTGTTTATTTATTAGTTTAAAATGCGGAATAATGAAAATAATATAATTTTAAATAAAAGGAAATTAATTTGGTTTATTTTGCTCGTTTAATTAGTTTAATATTATTTGTTTTTTTTACTTTTGTTTTGATTGTTTTTTTATTGTGAACATAAACTTATGACTTGCTACAAAAATCTGTTCACAATCGCTGTTACTACACTTTAGTAGATACAATATACAACTTGATTGTGAATTGAACAATTGAAATTATAATCAACTTATTTTTGTTCATTAAAGAAATTGTTTTAGAATAAAACCTTTTATTATAACAATTAAGAATAAACTTATTGTCTTATAATCATCATATTAATGATATATGTACTTCATTGAAAATCAATGAAATGTAAAAATTTCGTTAAATAAATGTAGGATATAATTTTATTAGTGAAACAATTAGTGAAAAACTAACTAACTACAAAAAAAGATATCACAGATTTCAATTCTATTACCCTTGGACGTCTACTTAAGCTAGAAAATTAACCTATTTATACCCTACACCACTATAGGGCATTATACGTTTGTTTGTAACACACAAAAATATTGGCCCAATACCCAAGTATACAGATCGGTTCAGAACCATTTGTTGAGTCGATGAAGACATGTCCGTATGTAAGGTAAGGTACGAATGTGATATAATTTACTCCTAAAATAAACCGAACTTCGAAATTTTCTCTTTTAGTTTAGGAGATATTAAGCTAACAAATTTGCTCGTTTTTACCCCCTAAAAATTTGAATTTCCAAAAATCCCTTCTTAGTAAATCTACATGACCACAAGTACATTTAGAGTCAAAATATCATGTTTCTAGGTTCAGCCATTTAGGCTGTGCGATGATCAATCAGTCAGAAACGCAACTCTTTTATATAAATTGCCCATGTTTGATCTATATTTCTATATAAAGCCTCATTAAATTTTTTTTTTAATAAATTGCTTAAATATTTTATAATTAAGGTAAAATTCAACATAAAAGTTTCTTTATGAAAAATAAAAATTTTAATAATATGGCCTAGATCATCTAGTTAAGTCGAAAAATTCAGTATTTTGTTGTCAATAAAAAATTCATTTTGATGACAATTAAATCCCCTCCTAAACACGACCCTGCTCACTTTATATCTAATTTTAAATAATTTTGTTTTTTTAACATTAATTTGATTTTATTTCGCACAGTTTGCTCAAATAATAATCATTTAGTTTTTAACACCTCCGCAAACAAAATTTTTTGTATGATAAATCGCAAAATATCTTTAATTAAAGTATTTCTAAATCAATATTTTTTCTAGTATTTGAGAAGGTCAAAAAGTGGTTAATTAATACAATTTTAAGATCTTAAAACAAAAGTGTTTTTTATTTGTTATCTTTTTTTTTGAACAGAAACTAGAGTGACATATTTATGCAAATTTTTAAATAAAAACAAAAAAAAAATAAATTTAATATTAAACAAAAAAACAATGTGTTAATAAGTATCTAAAATATTTTAACGGTTTTATAGCAAATGTCTCTGCAAACATCAAATAGGTGACCTAATACCCATAATTGCCCAATAGTCGTAACTAAGGCAGCATATATTTAAATATAGTACATAACTGTCTTAAAATGGAGTCTTATCTGCTTGCTCAGCATTACAAATATGAATATTATACAACCAATTAGCAGCTGCAGCATCTTGTTAACCAAATACAGCAGCCCTTAATAGTTTACATTTAACCAAAAAGGTATAATAAATTTAATTAAAATATTTTTAAAACAATAGCAAACAATAAGCTAAATTATATTATCAACATGATTAACATACTATTTTCTAGTAAAATACCAAAACTATTCGATATATTTTCAATATAAGTAATATTTTCAATATTATGTGAAACAAAACCCAAAAGACTAAAACTATGTTGACCGTTAAACTATGTTACGTTTTCTTTAAGTCTTGCATAATAGTCGTAATTTAGGCTCATTTGCACATTCATTTGTCTCTCAGTTTGGTGTGTTTTTGAAATGAATTTTTTGTCACTCGACACAGAAAACGATTTTGAATTTAATGCGGAACTAACATTGGCAGACATTTTACAAATGTTTGAATGTATTTGAAATTTATTTTAATTTTGATTTTTGCATATCAATGAGGATTTTTTAACAGAAACTTATATTTGTTTGATTTGTCATTTTATTTTATTTGGGCTGGGCTTAATTTAATATTTTATAAATATTAATATTTTGACAACTCATCTATTGATATGCAGGTCTATTAGGAATCCATCAATCAGTCCATACAATACAGATCCACCTCCACTTAAAAAATATCTGTATGACATACGAATGCATTGATTGATAAGACGCTTTAAATCATTCAAAACCATTTTGATTGATATGTAAATGAAGTCCAAAACAAAGTAATTCTCTTTGATATTTTAAGTTTTACTATAAAATCAAAGACATAACAAGTTTTAAATATCAATAAATATAAAACATAGATATTGTCATATAATTAAGTTGTATAAGGTAAATTGACTTCCAAAAAGATATTAAATATTTCTTTAAATGAATAACTAGTGTAATAAATAGTCACTGCAACTTATAATATAAATGTCTTAGATTTAAATTAATTTATTTATTTATTGGACAGCTGCGTAGAGTTATAAATTTGCTAAAAATTTTAATGTAATCTATATATCAGCTAAAACTAGTTCTGCATAAAATGAATAAAAGAAGACCGCAGCGCAATGACCCTCTTAAGAAAATTTTATTATATTTCTTATTTATAGTTAGTGCTATTATAGTACTTAAGGGAACATAATTTTTAGCCGTTAACAAAAAATTTAAATATATTTATTATATAAGATGTATTAAATTAAGGACAGGTTGGTTTAATGTTAAAAATGTTGATGAAAAATAGATTCCCAGTAAATGTTTATTATAATAACTACTTTTATTGAATTGTTACTAAAAGATTTAAATGAATTTATTGGATCTATTATATACCCAAGATTGCCTCACATCTACGTATCGATCAAATTATGTATACGTGTGGTATCTAACGAGGAAAACAAATGAAGATTAAATCAATTCCATATCGCTGAAGACCAAAATAATGCCCTTTAAAATCAAAACATGACTTTTATCCATAAAACTCTTTTTTTACCTTTAGATAGATAGATAGATAGATAGATAGATAGATAGATAGATAGATAGATAGATAGATAGATAGATAGATAGATAGATAGATAGATAGATAGATAGATAGATAGATAGATAGATAGATAGATAGATAGATAGAGAGAGATAGATAGATAGATAGGTAGATAGAAAGATATATACATACATAACAATGAATGATTAAATGTTACTAGTAATCATGGGCTAAATGGACTAAAAATAATTTATATTTTTCTACCAATTTATTAATCCATAAACTAATCATTAAAAAACTATAAATCATAATCAGTCAAATAAATTATTAATTTTTATTTAAATAAAAAAAATATACTAATTTCAAGCTTAACAAAAATGCATAAATAATCCTATAATAAAATTCATTTTTCTGCTACTTAAATTTTATTTTTAATAAATTTAAACTAAATACTGGTATGAAAACTTAAACGAATATTTAAAATCAATTAGTTTTATTAGAGATGCTTTTTAAACTATAAGGAAATAATATTAAGAAATTGCTAAAATTTAAATGAATATTATTTTAACAACAAATGAATCATTTGTCACCTTGAATAGTGTTCCTATAAAAAAAATGTGACATTTGACTTGAAACAGTTTGAAGGTTAAAGAAAAAACCCAAAACTTAACTTTTATTTATTTAAAAATATTAATCATTTAAAAAGCATTTGATTAAAGACGAGATAAACAATTTGTTAAAATAAAAACTTTAAATAACTAGAATAACTAGAGTTAGACTTTTAAGCATTGGTGAGCATAACCGTTTATGGGTTTCCTAGTTTTGTAGCATAAAAAAACTTTTATAACTCATAAATCGTGAGTTTAAAAGTTGAAATATTCATCCGTTTAAAATGCTTTCAATTAGGAAAAAGATTTAAATTTTGCAAATTTAAATTTCTTTAAATTTATTTTCTCATGGTTTTTGTGTTTTTCTTTTATTAATCAGTTTGTCTCCTAAAACAAATTCCTTAAACTATTATAATTATATATTTCTGCATAATATAAAAATAAAAGTAAAAAACATAAATAACAATTTCATTTGCCAATTTTTTATGTTTTATTATAAACAAAAAATAAAGTAAAACAACAATCATGATATAAAATTGGCATTTCTTTACGGATGAGTTTTAAAATCGTTTTTTTTTTGTTTTAGTAAAATTATGCAAATGTAGTTTAAGTTTTGCTTAAAATTAAACTATTAACTATGTAATCTTTTGTCACCATCATCATCATCATCAGCAACATCGTTCGTCATCATAGCAATCATGATCATTTGCAATAACAACTTAACCGTTCAATCAAAATTTATCGAAAGAAATTACAAAACCAAACGAAACTAAACTAAAAATAAAATCCCCAAAATACCTTTTACTTTGACACATAAATTGTTATCTATTTCGTTTAAAACTATATTTTGCCAAAACTTACAAGTTTAGTAAATTTGTGTGTAAATTTAAAATTTGTTTCATGTTAAAAACAAAATCTAACTTATTACTATTGGCAATAATAAAGATTAAATAAATCAATAATAATGAAAATTACAATAAATAAATTATTAATAATATCTATTTAATTTTTAAATTATACCAAATAATTTGAGGAAATTATTAACGTTCAGTTCCCAGATGCAAGATAAGAGACTCAATACTGGTATTAAAATGGTATCATTGGACTTGAGGTTCACTTGAAGTTCTAATACGTTAAAGTTTAGTTATAAATCACGTTACACTTGACTAGATATCCATAAAACTAAAGGATTCAAATACTTTATTTTCAAACCACCGGTTATAGTGCTAGTAGTTTCAAAACACACTTTTGTGATGACAATTTATAACTGTAAAAGAGGGATATTGAAGTATATAGATAGATAGATAGATAGATAGATAGATAGATAGATAGATAGATAGATAGAGATTGATAGATCTGGTTCCATGAATGTTTTGTAGATTTAATATTAACTCGATAAAGGCTTCTAAGACTAAATTCTGAAATAGACAATTTAATTGTTTCCAAATGTAGAACTAGTTGTAGAACTAATAACAATTTCTCGGTAGGGTAGAGTTTAATAAGGTACAAACTCATTGATTCCAGAACTGAATCCAGAACCGATCACTAAAAACAAAGTAAACTATATAAAATTTCCAGCTAACTGGTTCCAAAGGTGATATTGGGTTCCACGATAAACTAGAATAATTACATTACGCAAATGTTTGTGGAACTTATAAAATAATAGTGGGATTTTAGTCATTTTGAAAAATTTTTGTTAATCCTTCAATTTTTTAATTATAAACTGTAATATTAAAATAAGAGTTTTATTAAAAACACATACATATAACTCAAGGGTATAATAAATAGTATTAGAAAATAATTTGCCATTTTGTTAAAACGTTAAAAATATAAATTCAGTCATTTTCCATACTGGAGATTTCAGATCTTCTTCTTTATTTTTTTTGTACACATTTTACAGTTGAGGTCATTTGTCAGTTGGTCATTTTTCCGTTTCAATCCAAAAAATTTATGACGGCAAGTGATTGCACAGAAACATACTTTATTTTTATTTTATTTATTTTTTTATTAAGATTAATGTTGTTGTTGTGGTTTTTTTTACCAGTTATTGATCTTTTTGATGGAGGCTGGTGGAGTTTGCTTTTTGAATGTGATCAAGTTAATATTATGCAACAGATTAAAAAAGCATGCAACACGATCAATAATATTGTAGTTGCTGTTGTTGAACACACATAATTTATCACGCACAAATATTGAAACAAGAAATAAAAAAAAAAGACAAACTAAAGATGAAGATATAAAAATTATAAAACGTTTCGTTAGTTTGTCTTCAGCGAGTGTGTTGCACAAATCTAAACCAAAGTCATTCGAATTCAAATTCGTTTCATGTGATTGTATTTTTAATGCATATTGCAGACAACACAGATTCAATTAATTTATTATAATACTATTACAAATTGTTAAAATGTTTTTAATATGTATGTTTGTTTGTGGCAAGATTTGGTAACAGAACTTTGACTTTATATTTTTATATATACTTTCAAATCTTAAACATTTTATGAATTTGTTTTGCCATTTTTTTAATCTTTTCTTGTAATATTTAAACTTCTATTACGGTGCATCATGATCATCATCATTAGAGGCATAAACGCCGCCGCCATTATTGTCATTAGTTAAAAAAAAAACTTTAAAAGTTTTACAGTTGATTTTAAGTTTTTATTTAATTCTGTTTCCCTTCTCTTTAATCTCAACTTTAGTTTGCATGTCTTGTCTGTCTATGTCTCAGTCTTAATTGTTGTCTATATACATAAACACATTTGTGATCGTGTATTTGTCTATAGTCTTACATATACATTTATGTAGTTTTATGTGGTTTTAACCTTGGTTCGGTTTTAGTTTCTTCTTCACATTTGTTGTATTTTTCAAATTAACCGACATTTGGTTTTTGTACTTTATCGAACATGTGGTCGGTTACATTGTAGAGTTCAATGAGGTGATTGTAAATTGATGTTAGTCATAATAGGAATTAAGATTAACAGTATTTACTTCGTTGTAATCAAGTAAAAAACGTACTAACTGTTGTTTAATAATAATCTTTTAAACAAACTCAAATGGTTTCATTTAACATGTTGAAAATATCTATGTATATTACTATACCGATCTATCTATCTATCTATCTATCTATCTATCTATCTATCTATCTATCTATCTATCTATCTATCTATCTATCTATCTATCTATCTATCTATCTATCTATCTATC